>NW_027361728.1:19202500-19802500 GCF_039654945.1 Dendrobates tinctorius | reverse complement strand
GAGAAGGCTATTGAGATGGAAACAGAATTGGACTTGCCCAGAATAATCCTAGTCAGATACATCATGAAAGAGAGAAGAGGCGCACATCTTCATACCTACATTAAAGAGCTCAAGTACTACTGAGATGTGACATCCTGTTTGGTTCTTCTTCATTCCAAAGGGGTAAAAGCAAAATAGACTGCACTAGAGCTCTGTAAAAGAATTCTGTGCACTGCATTACTTCACTAGAAAATATACTGAAGATCACTATGAATAGGTCATGGGAGCTTAGTTTAAAAAAAATATACCTGAATTTATATTACTGACTTTACCATTTGAATGTTTCACAAAATCACAAAATTCATCAAGATCATGACAGTCGAATCATAGAACCATAAAACATTAGAGTTCGAAAGGCCCTCCAGGGTCATTGCAGGATGCAGCTCAATGCAGGATTCACTAAACCATCTCAGACAGATGTCTGTCCTGCCTCTGTATGAAGACTTCCATTGAAGGAAAACTCGCCACCTCTCGTGGCAGCCTGTTAGACTCATTGATCACCTTCACTGTCAAAAAGTTTTTTCTAATATCTAATCTGTATCTTCTCCCTTTGTTTCATCCCATTGCTTCTCGAGTTTCCATGTGAAAATGAGAATAAGGATGATCGCTCTACATTGTGACATCCCTTCAGATATTTGTAGACAGCTATTAAGTCTCTTCTTAGCCTTCTTTTTTGCAAGCTAAACACTCCCAGATTGTTTAACCATTCCTTGTAGGACATAGTTTGCAGTCCATGCACCATCCTGGTAGCTCATCTCTGAACTTGTTACAGCTTTTGATGTGTTTTTTAAAATGTTGTGCCCAGTATTATAGCTTTGTTTGAATGGAACAGTAATAGGGCATCATTTCTGATTCCATAAAACAGGTTTTTGAGATTTTTTTGTCTGATTATGTACACCATAGCATGCTCCATCACAAGCTTTATGTACTGAGCTTTTAGTGATGTTTCTAAAGCCCCCGTGACACTAAGCAATGCACCAGCGATCCCGACAACGATATGACCTGCTCAGGATCACTGGTGTGTTGCTACATGATCGCTGGTGAGCTGTAAAACAGGCAGATCTCACCAGCGACCAGGACCAGCGACGACGTAGGTAACAGGCACGCGTATCGCTTAGTTACTCGCTGTGTACCCTGGATACCAGCTCCCAACGTCTGCTTACAGTGCTGGGAGCTCGCTGATCGATGGTCTCCCGCTGCCACACACAGCGATGCCTGCTGGCAAGCGGGAGACCAACGATCAAAAAAAGGCCCAGGACATTCCTGCACGATCAGCGATACCCGGCAGGGGGGCCGATCACTGACAGGTGTCACACACAGCGAGATCGCTGCTGAGGTCGCTGTTGCGTCACAAAACTTGTGACTCAGCAGCGATCTCACTTAGTGTGACAGGGGCTTTAGATACAAAGCTTCATACATTTAGTATGGCACATGATAGAGAAATTGAGGAAACACATAGTGGTCATGTGGCACTGCCGATCAGGCCTATTTCAGATTGTCCTGTCCTCAGCAAATAAACATGCATATATTGCTACTTTATAAAATTTAGTGAACTACCCCCCGGTTACAAATACTATTACATCATATATTTCTAAAATAATAGCATAATTATGGCCCAGGACAAAATTATTAAGAAAGCTATAATATGCTTATATGCGAATAAGACAAAATGAGGAACAAAGTAACCAGTCTTGTACTCTATTAGTATAATCTCTACATACCTATAAGTTTTGGGTGAATAGTAGAATGGGCATAACCATAGGGGGAGTTGCAGTCGCATCTGGTCTTTGGAGGAGGAGGGAGAAGGCTCCTATGACCAATGTGAAAAGACCAATAATATCAAGACAAATGATAGCTGGGGCTCAGTTGGGTCCTGAAGCTTCAACAGTGAATAATACAAGTAGTTCTATAGCACTTTAGTATAGCATATAGCAATAAGAATTAAGGAAAACGCTGCCAATTGCATAACTCTTTAAATGGAGGAAAAAGATAATTTTGGTCCAAATACCAAATATTATATGCAATGGAGTATAAGGAGCAATAATGCCTGGTTTCCTACTTTTGCTTTGCCAGAGATATGATGTTTTAGGGTTTCTGTTTCTTCTCACCAACATGGCCACCAAAGTAGAAGAAGGGATCCTAAAATGTCAGGTTGGTTGCAGAGTGAAGCAAAAGGGGGCCCCCAAACCTTTTACACCATCATGTTACATTTTGTATCTTATGCTTCACTTTGCAGCCAATCTGCATGATCAGGTTCCTGTTTTCTATTCTAAAAAGAACGGTGGCCATGTTGGAAGTAAGTACACAATCTAAAACAGCAGATTTATGGAAGGGTGTATTAAAAGGAGAACCCACTGCATCATTTCATTTTGTACCCCAACATGTGTAAAAATTGGTTTCTGGACCGAATAATTCCTCAGAGTTTTCAACATGTGTCATCCACAATGTCCTCAATGCCATCAACAAGCCCACTCCTGCCAGTCACAATGTCCTTCATATTGACCACATAGGGTCTTCCATTATGGTCATAAGTACATCTGGTAAATAAATTACTCTCTGGGTTAGAAGAAGTCTTCAGGGCCTCCCTATTCCTCAGGCCCCATCACAGTTTCACCATCTGAGACCAAGATAATTATACCCCCAAATGGATAGGAATAAAGTGGATCATCCTAACCATTTTGCTTATGAATTACAAGTACAATACTATGACAAATAAATGTGTGTTTATCCACACACTTTAATGAATCAGACCAAATAGAGGGCAAAGAAAATTTGAAGCCTCAAGAAATTGCAACCACTCACTGAGAATCAGATGTGAGAAGTGAAATTCTGCCAAGTCTTGTACTATTTGATAATTTATGTACCAACGCTTTTGTTTAATTAAATGTGGCCCAATACCTGGAAGTTATTTACCAGTGAAAGTTTAGTTATGTGTACAATCAGCACACAATGCTCAAATACACTGTCTACCATTTCAGATCTAAAGAAAGTTATATCTGATATCCAAAAGACAAAACCAAGGAAGAGAACAGAAGGAAATAGAATACAGCATTATTCTAAAAGCGCAAAACGTACAATTTCATGATATTACAATGCTCCCTCTAGCAATATGCAGCAACCGTCAATGCAAAAGTGTCATCAGAAAACAGCACGAGGTGGGTGCAGACAACTGTGGCCCACCATGGGCAAAACAATATGTGGTGCCTCCATAAACCACAATAGCTGCAGCTTACATTAATTAAAAATTAGTATCTTTTGCTGTTATCTCACTGGATGCATGGATAATCTCTACGTCCACTGCAAAATGAACAACTATGGTTTAATGTCTTATGATTTAGTATGGCAAAATTAAAGATTACATTCTTTTCTTTTCGGGGTCAGTAAAGAGGCTGATGGAAGGGGCAGATTAAGAGTAGCCAGGGCCCCAGCCACTGGCGTGGGCCCCCCAGGTACCCGATGTATTACGTGACATGTTATATGATCCCCTGTGACAGATCATGTGATAGGTCATGCGAGTTAACACACAGGTGCTCTGGTTCACATTCATACTTGGAAAACGACAGAGCTAATGGCATGCACCACGCAAATTTAGAGCAGATGTGGGAGATTAATTTTCCCAAGGGGTCACATGACAGACCATGACTATCGTGGAGGCCAAACCAATATGCTGAAATTAATTTTTCTCAATATTAATGTATTCTTAAAAGAATAATTATTAATAATTGCATCACCAGCTAAGTAAGATTAAAATAGATAAATTTCCGGGTCCGGATGGCATACACCCAAGAGTACTAAGAGAACTAAGTAATGTAATAGACAAACCATTATTTCTTATATTTAGAGACTCTATAGTGACGGGGTCTGTTCCACAGGACTGGCGCATAGCAAATGTGGTACCAATATTCAAAAAGGGCTCTAAAAGTGAACCTGGAAATTATAGGCCAGTAAGTCTAACCTCTATTGTTGGTAAAATATTTGAAGGGTTTTTGAGGGATGTTATTCTGGATTATCTCAATGAGAATAACTGTTTAACGCCATATCAGCATGGGCTTATGAGAAACCGCTCCTGTCAAACCAATCTAATAATTTTTTATGAAGAGGTAAGCTATAGACTGGACCAAGGTGAGTCATTGGATGCTGTATATCTTGATTTTTCCAAAGCGTTTGATATAGTGCTACACAAGAGGTTGGTACACAAAATGAGAATGCTGGGTCTGGGGGAAAATGTGTGTAAATGGGTAAGTAACTGGCTTAGTGATTGAAAGCAGAGGGTGGTTATAAATGGTATATTCTCTAACTGGGTCGCTGTGACCAGTGGGGTACCGCAGGGGTCGGTTTTGGGACCTATTCTCTTCAACATATTTATTAACGATCTGGAAGAAGGTTTGCACAGTAAAATATCGATATTTGAAGATGATACAAAACTATGTAAAGCAGTCAATACAAGAGAAGATAGAATTCTGCTACAGATGGATCTCGATAAGTTGGGAACTTGGGCCGAAACGTGGCAGACTCAGTTTAACAATGATAAATGTAAGGTTATACACATGGGAAGAAGGAATCAATCAGGAGTAAATTTGACATGGAGAAGGACCTGGGGATCCTAGTTAATGATAAAATTACCTGGAGCAGCCAGTGCCAGGCAGCGGCTGCCAAGGCAAACAGGATCATGGGGTGCATTAAAAGAGGTCTGGATACACATGATGAGAGCATTATACTGCCTCTGTACAAATCTCTGGTTAGACAGCACATGGAGTACTGTGTACAGTTTTGGGCACCGGTGCTCAGGAAGGATATAATGGAACTAGAGCGGGAGCAAAGGAGGGCAACAAAATTAATAAAGGGGATGGGGGAACTACAATACCCAGAGAGATTAGCAAAATTAGGATTATTTAGTCAAGAAAAAAGACGACTGAGGGGCGATCTAATAACCATGTATAAGTATATTAGGGGACAATACAAATATCTCTCCGAGGATCTGTTTATACCAAGGAAGGTGACGGTCACAAGGGGGCATTCCCTGCATCTGGAGGAGAAAAGGTTTTTCCATCAACATAGAAGAGGATTCTTTACTGTTAGGGCAGTGAGAATCTGGAATTCCCTGCCTGAGGAGGTGGTGATGGCGAACTCAGTCGAAGGGTTCAAGTGAGGCCTGGATGTCTTCCTGGAGCGTAACAATATTGTATCTTACAGTTATTGTTAGGTTCTTTAGAAGGACGTAGATCTGGGGATTTATTCTGACAGAATTTTATAGGCTGAACTGGATGGACTAATGTCTTTTTTCGGCCTTACTAACTATGTTACTTAAAATTGAGCAGAATTAAGTATGCTGACATCCCCCTATATACAGTATGATACAGGCATCTACAAGATGCCCTTCCATTAGTAATCCTATAGTCATACAGTTAGGTCCATATATATTTGGACAGAGACAACATTTTTCTAATTTTGGTTCTAGACATTACCACAATGAATTTTAAACAAAACAATTCAGATGCAGTTGAAGTTCAGACTTTCATCTTTCATTTGAGGGTATCCACATTAAAATTGGATGAAAGGTTTAGGAGTTTCAGCTCCTTAACAAGTACCACCCTGTTTTTAAAGGGACCAAAAGTAATTGGACAATTGACTCCAAGGCTATTTTATGGACAGGTCTGGGCAATCCCTTCGTTATGTCATTCTCAATGAAGCAGATAAAAGGCCTGGAGTTGATTTGAGGTGTGGTGCTTGCATTTGGAAGGTTTTGCTGTGAAGGAAACATGCGGTCAAAGGAGCTCTCCATGCAGGTGAAACAAGCCATCCTTAAGCTGCAAAAACAGAAAAAACCCATCCGAGAAATTGCTACAACATTAGGAGTGGCAAAATCTGCAGTTTGGTACATCCTGAGAAAGAAAGAAAGCACTGGTGAACTCATCAATGCAAAAAGACCTGGGCGACCACGGAAGACAACAGTGGTGGATGATCGCAGAATAGTCTCTATGGTGAAGAGAAACCCCTTCACAACAGCCAACCAAGTGAACAACACTCTCCAGGAGGTAGGCGTATCAATATCCAAATCTACCATAAAGAGAAGACTGCATGAATGTAAATACAGAGGGTTCACTGCACGGTGCCAGCCACTCATAAGCATCAAGAATCAAAAGGCTAGACTGGACTTTGTTAAAAAAACATCTAAAAAAGCCAACACAGTTCTGGAAGAACATTCTTTGGACAGATGAAACCAAGATCAACCTCTACCAGAATGATGGAAAGAGAAAAGTATGGCGAAGGCGTGGTACAGCTCATGATCCAAAGCATACCACATCATCTGTAAAACACGGCGGAAGCAGTGTGATGGCTTGGGCATGCATGGCTGCCAGTGGTCTGGGTCACTAGTGTTTATTGATGATGTGACACAGGATTGAAGCAGCCAAAAGAATTCTGAGGTATTCAGAGCCATACTGTGTGCTCAGATCCAGCCAAATGCAGCCAAACTGATTGGTCGTCATTTCATACTACAGTTGGACAATGACCCAAAACATAAAGTCAAAGCAACCCAGGAGTTTATTAAAGCAAAGATGTGGAATGTTCTTGAATGGCCAAGTCAGTCACCTGATCTCAACCCAATTGAGCATGCATTTCACTTGTTAAAGACTAAACTTCAGACAGAAAGGCCCACAAAGAAACAGCAACTGAAAACCACCGCAGTGAAGGCCTGGCAGAGCATCAAAAAGGAGGAAACACAGCGTCTGGTGATATCCATGAGTTCAAGACTTCGGGCAGTCATTGCCAATAAAGGGTTTTCAACCAAGTACTAGAAATGAACATTTTATTTACAATTATTTAATCTGTCCAATTACTTTTGGTCCCTTTAAAAACAGGGTGGCACATGTTAAGGAGCTGAAACTCCTAAACCCTTCATCCAATTTTAATGTGGATAACCTCAAATGAAAGCTGAAAGTCTGAACTTCAACTGCATCTGAATTGTTTTGTTTAAAATTCATTGTGGTAATGTTTAGAACCAAAATGAGAAAAATGTTGTCTCTGTCCAAATTTATATGGACCTAACTGTATAGTAAATAGACACACAGCCAGAATAAAGTCCTTCATTTGATATAAAAAACAGACTTTTACTTTTTAAATTAAAAATAACAAACACAGTTATACTTACCTAACGCCCATTCCACTGAAGCCATAGTCTCCTGTAAAAACAACCAAAACTAAAAAACAACCATATCCCTTACCTGTCTGTTGCTCTACCCCACGCCGTAATGCATGTGTGGGGATAAACAGTTTTCAACCTGGACGGTGCCAAGATGCAACTGTCCAGGCTGAGAACCACTGGGAAATGAGCTGCTGCGAGTTCAGCCTCTGTGACTAGCGGTGATGTCAAAGAGGCTGGGCACTTGAACTGCGATGACCTAGGTGAGACCACCGCTAGCACAATGAGAAAAAGTCTCATGATGCAGAGGTGAGTTCACCGGGAGATGGTTATCTGTAGATAACATCACGATCCTAATCCATTGCAGGATCCACCTGCAGTATGCGACTGACTCACATCCCTTTATGATGGTGTTAGGACGATTGTGAGATGTCCTCTGAATTCTATGTTCGCCTGCTTCGGGGTGAGGTCATTCTAAAGTACTCCCTTTGTTTGTGGGTTATTGGCTTGTATATGATAGCAATGATTCTAATATTCCCAGTTGAACACTAGTAGCTGGATTAGGTCTACTATGACCTATAGGGCACTCTATTAATTGCAAGAAACATTTACCGTATATAAATTGGCCTGTACTAATAGGCAAGCTAATTTCTGTTGTCTTTTCCATTACTGGTTTTGTGTGTTTTTTGTAAATTTTTTTAATGAAATAATAAATGTTAAGTTTTGATATCCCTGATTTGCTTTCACTACACATTTATCCTTGGAATTTATATCTTTTTCTCAACTTTCCTTTGGAAAAACGAATACGCTACTATAATACCATAAAGCAGGCAAACTTAATGAATGAATCAAGCAATAAATAAAAACATTTACTAATCACACATTTATACTTTTTTAGTATGAGCAGATCGCTTGAAATTAGAATTGACCAGCGCATGTCATTTTCCAGGAAATTCGATTTCCGACTAAATTATTCACCGCGAATTGAATGTTCCTTATTATGCTCTGGGATTTCTCAGAGAGAATAATAAATGCAAAATGTAAAAAGCAAAAAAAAGCCTACTGCTCACCTCATCATTCACTTCTCATCGTGTAGTCTTCAGGGCCTCTTCTTTCAGCTGCTTTGTGCCTCATCTATCTATTCTTCACTATAGGCACTGCGCATTATAACATTAAGGCACATGTTGTGAGATCATGACGTTGTGACCTTAAAACACACAGCGACCATAAAGGTCTGGTTGAAGACAGACATCCCAGCCTATAGTAAAGAACAGTCAGATGAGGTGGGCGATGAGTGAAAGAAGAGGACCTGCTATCAGGCAGCAAGCAGCAGGGCATCTGCTGAGGTGAGTGATGATTTGAGTATTAGATTCTTTTTTTACCTTTTGCCGACCCTTTTTTTTTTTACAATTGTTAAGATCGTAAAGTGTCCAAATTTGCATGGAACTGTGAGTTCCAGGAGAATATTCACAGATAGATCAGCTCATCTCTGTTATCCTGAAGTCCTGAATGGTCACATTACAGATTTGTAGTCTGCTTCCTTGAAGGAACTTGTATGTGCTATCAAGTAGTGCTTTTGTGAGGAACCAATTACCTCCTATGGTATGTATTATGAATGTATTAATTCTAAATCTGTATTATGTACACAAGGCCTAAAATTTCTCCATCAATTTTATTCAGACTCTATAGAGATCTTGAAATATGTCATTGTTATAACGTTTGTAAGCTGTTGACATTGTTTTCACTTTAAGCTCTCAATCAGACATCCATTTTCACCTTCTAATGAATCAGGCATGTCTGAAAAGTGGTGTGAGCCTCTCCGAATTACCACAAATCTTACTTAAGACAGGGACTGGAGTAAGGCCGGGGTCACACTAACCGATGCAAAATACGGTCCGTAGTTTACATGCGTAATACGGATGAATGACCCCTAAATAGTTCTCCGTATGTCATCTGTAAGCAAGGTGTTGTTGCGTATTTTGTGCATGTCTGCATCCGTATGTAAAACATGAAAAACAGTAGCCGCGGAGACACCATCACATGTTTCTCAACGCAAGCAATGACTAGCCAGGTCTTTCACCGGGAAGGAACAACCACGGGAAGGGCAGTCTCCAATAAAGGAAACCACCTATGCCAAAACATGGTATCCATCCACAGACAGCTGTTTCGGGGTATTTGCCCCTCATCAGTGTGGAGTAGGAAACTGGCTAGTAGGAGCAATACCTAGTAGAAGACTGTGAAAAATGAGGATGATTGACCTCATGGAGATCAACATCCAACACTGCGGAGACACCATCACGTGTTTCTCAACGCAGTGATTCTAGAGCACTGCCCCATCCCTTATGGGAAATATGCAAAACATGAAAAGCAGTAGCCGCGGAGACACCATCACATGATTCTCAACGCAAGCAATGACTAGCCAGGTCTTTCACCGGGAAGGAACAACCACGGGAAGGGCAGTCTCCAATAAAGGAAACCACCTATGCCAAAACATGGTATCCATCCACAGACAGCTGTTTCGGGGTATTTGCCCCTCATCAGTGTGGAGTAGGAAACTGGCTAGTAGGAGCAATGCCTAGTAGAAGACTGTGAAAAATGAGGATGATTGACCTCATGGAGATCAACATCCAACACTGTGGAGACACGATCACGTGTTTCTCAACGCAGTGATTCTAGAGCACTGCCCCCATCCCTTATGGGAAATATGCAAAACATGAAAAACTGTAGCCGCGGAGACACCATCACATGTTTCTCAACGCAAGCAATGACTAGCCAGGTCTTTCACCGGGAAGGAACAACCACGGGAAGGGCAGTCTCCAATAAAGGAAACCACCTATGCCAAAACATGGTATCCATCCACAGACAGCTGTTTTGGGGTATTTGCCCCTCATCAGTGTGGAGTAGGAAACTGGCTAGTAGGAGCAATGCCTAGTAGAAGACTGTGAAATATGAGGATGATTGACCTCATGGAGATCAACATCCAACACTGCGGAGACACCATCACGTGTTTCTCAACGCAGTGAAACAGCTGTCTGTGGATGGATACCATGTTTTGGCATAGGTGGTTTCCTTTATTGGAGACTGCCCTTCCCGTGGTTGTTCCTTCCCGGTGAAAGACCTGGCTAGTCATTGCTTGCGTTGAGAAACATGTGATGGTGTCTCCGCGGCTACTGTTTTTCATGTTTTGCATATTTCCCATAAGGGATGGGGGCAGTGCTCTAGAATCACTGCGTTGAGAAATACGTGATGGTGTCTCCGCAGTGTTGGATGTTGATCTCCATGAGGTCAATCATCCTCATTTTTCACTGCATCCGTATGTAATCCGTATGGCATCCGTATGCAATCCGTATGGCGAGATTTTCTCGCAGCCTTGCAAAATGGACATTTAACGGTTTTGAGGTCTGCTAACTATTTAAATCATTAGCCTGCACCCTATTTATTGCCTCAGGAACAGGTGGCTGCCTCCATTCTGTCCATTTGTGACCTTGTCTTCACTAGGTGTGTTGCTGTTGTTTGTGCAACATGGCAAACAGTCTGAGTTTCAACACAACTGAGCAGGTTCTCTTCAACTGGCTTTTGTCACGCCGCTTTGGCCAACCATACCCAGTGATAGTGGGTCCGCGGAGGAGGAGACGCAAGTGGGTCCATCCACTTTTGAGGCAACGACTCACAAGAGGTCATTTTCACCGCCTCTGTTCTTCTATGCGGGAGCATCCTGTAAAATTCAACCAATTCTGTCGCATGAGCCTTGCAACATTTGATCGACTCTTGGAGACAATGCGCCCTGGGATAACCTTTTAGGACACAAGGATGCGCAAAGCTATATCTGCAGAGGAGCGACTTCTACTCACAATTCGGTATGTACTACACAACCACATTCTCTATGTTCATAATGTGTTGGCCAAAGTATGTATTTTTGGCTTATTGGACTAAGTTTAATGCCCTCATCTTAGTCCACATATGTTTCAACTTACAGACCAGAATGTTATGTGTAATATGTACTGAATATCACTTAGTAATTGTGCAACCAAATATGTGTGTGTTAGTCGCTCTGAATTCCTAACAAGTTTGGTATGAATGTACCTGCTTTTTTGGAATTTGGGCATTCTAAAATCTTCCTTTTCTGTTGTTCTTCAGCTTCCTGTCCACTGGCCTGTCTTATGTCGCCCTCCACCATGAGTTTCTCATTGGAAGATCTACCATTTCTGGCATAGTCAGGTCAACATGTATTGAAATCTGGACAAGACTACATCAAGTCGTCATGCCCGAGCCCAGGATGGAAGACTGGTTGAGGATATCAAGGGACTTTGAGGAGGAATGCCAGTTTCCAAATTGTATTGGGGCCCTTGATGGCAAACATATCCGGGTGCGTAAGCCGCTGAACTCTGGCTCCCAATTCTTCAATTATAAACAATACTTTTCTGTTGTATTGTTGGCTCTGGCCGACCCTCAATACAAGTTTATAATTGTTGACATTGGGGCTTATGGAAGGACGGGAGACTCTCGAGTCTTCAATACTTCCATTATGGCTCGGCGGCTACGCACCAACCAGTTGGATCTACCACCACCACGCCAGCTACCAGGCTCCACTCAAGAATCAGTCCCTTATGTCCTTGTGGCAGATGAGGCGTTTCAGTTAACATGCAATGTCATGAGGCCATATCCCCGGCGCAACCTTGACCATAGGCGCAGAATTTTTAACTTGCGCCTATCACGTATTTCCTTTGGATTGGGATTTAGAGCACCAGTTGAACCACACTGGACATCTCCTGGCATCAGACCGCTTATGGACACTGATGTACGGTATGCGTAAAGAATTTGCATGCTTTTATGTTCTTATAAATTGTGGAAAGTTGGGGAAGGAGAAGGCGGAAGAGCAGCCTGTGGTTGCTGCTGGCTACTTTGGCCAAAATCACCCTGTGTGGGGGCATACTGTTGCCCATGATGTGGGTAGTGTCCTTCCTCCTGGGATTGTTGGGGGTACTGGCTAGAGTAATAATGAAGAGAGGCAATCTTGTTGGCTCGGGTAGGCCCGTGTCTCATACCCACCAATATAGCCATGTCGTCCCCAACCAGTTTGGGACCAGCCTCCAACACTGGGTGGGAAAAAGTGGCCATATTGTTGGGGTTGGCTAGAGGCAGACATATGTTGCTGGTGTTGTAAAGGTTCGGTAGGGGGAGGAAGGGGGTGAGGTGTAGGCCCACGTATTTGAGGATCCTCAGAGCGTGCTTGAGCAAGCATCTGTGTGGGTGGTCTCATGCGCATTAGATTTCGGGGGGAAAGTTGCCACATCTCCAGATATTCAAACAGCTCATATGGGGTATTGGGGGGTGTGCTTGCATCAAGCAGGATCTGAAAACATCCTCGAATACGGAGCCTCACCTCACGGGAAAGGGCACGTAGATAAAGGGCCAGGCTACGTGAGTATGCCTCCTCCCCATCATCTGTATTCACTCTAGCCAGATAGTTGAGGACCCCCGTGTCCACATTGGTCCGGGTATCTTGGGCAGGGATCTGGCACCTTCTTTGTCCTCGCTGGGATGTTACAGCAGGCTGTGGGGAGCCCCGGATCTGGCCAGTTGGGCTGCTGCTCTTGTTGCCCTGCTCCTCCAGTATGGGTGATGGTGCAGCAGCAGATGGTCCTGGTGGTGGGGTTTGTGGCGCAGGCAATGGGTTCTCCTGAGAGGATTCTTCACCCATGCTTCTTGTAGGGGGAGAAGATGGGCCAGCCACCTCATCCCCTACAGGATCAATGATGGGCTCTGCATCTGAGCCAGTTCCTCTCTCCGTAAGGTTGGACTGAGTTCTGTTATGAAATAGAACAGAGCCAAAAATACATTAATATTTTTGGCCCTGTAAAGTATCGGTGTAATGTGGTGTGAGGTATCTACTTACGGTCTCAGATCTAGAATAGGGGCGAGGAAGGAGAGGCGGTCATAATAGATGTATTTTCGCTTGACGTAGCCTGCATCACCACTCCTGGACCGCTGCTGATGTTACCGCCTGTGCTGATCGCGGATGCTGCGCCAGCGTCTCATCACATCTTCCACTGCAATGTGACAGGAAATATTCTCAATTTAACATATTTGATCGGTCAAATATGCTACCAATAGTCTAGGCATGTGGCCTTCTGGGGTGTGCTTTCTACCCAGGGTGGCATATCTAATTGGGGCATCCAGGCCAGATACACAGGGTCAGAATAGTTCATGTATGTTACACCGCTCCGCCATACTCACCCGGCCTCCGCTCCCACGCCGCAGTCGCCCTCCGCTCCCACGCCGCAGCCTCTCTCCACCCGACGGCTGCGGCGGTCACCTGAGACAGGCCCGCGAGCGATGCCTTCCCTGCATGCTATGCGCATGCGCCATAGGCCGCGGCCGCGCCTCCTTCCTGCTTCTTATGCTCCGGCTGTGCCCTGACCCGGAAGCACCTTTGGACCAATGGCTGACCAGACGGGGCCATATCAGGCCGCTTCCCCCTGAGGGAGGCGCCTGATCGTTGTGTTTCCTGACACTCTGGCCTCGCTCCATCGTGCACACTCTGCTCCTGCAGTTCCTGTCTCGGCTGCTCCTCACAGCAGCTTCTCAGTCCTGCTACCCGTATTCCTGGTTACCTACTCTAGTCCTGCCTTCAGTGTTCCTGTCGTCCTACTCCAGTCCTGCCTTGTGTTCCTGCCGTCCTACTCCAGTCCTGCCTTCAGTGTTCCTGCCGTCCTACTCCAGTCCCGCCTTGTGTTCCTGCCGTCCTACTCCAGTCCTGCCTTCAGTGTTCCTGCCGTCCTACTACAGTCCTGTCTTCAGTGCTCCTGCCATCCTACTCCAGTCTCAGTCTTACTCCGGTCCATCCTGAGCCGCCCCCTCGGTACCGGCTACCGTGGTACTCGAACCCCTGGGCCTGCTCCTAACGGTCCCTGTATAGGGGTCGGTTCCACCTGGCAGCTCGCCCGGGGTCCCTCGGTGCCACGGTCCAGAGGGTCGACTATAGGAGCTCCCGCTCCTGACCACCCACGCTAACAGTACGATCAGGCCATGGACTCCGCCGGTACTACGGCTGCTACCCAGAAAGAGTTGCTATTCCTACAGGAGAATCAGGGGCGCATTATGTCAATCATGAAGTCGATGGACACCCGTTTGTCGGCCTTACAGGTGGCCGATCCTGGAAATGCCACTCAGCTGGCCAGTCTCCAACAGGAGCTGGGTCAGCAGCAAGATACTCAAACCCACATTTTGTCCTACATGGCCTCCTTTGATAGTCGCTTGTCGGCCCTCCAGGCTGCCGCTGCAGTGCCGACTCCTCCCCCTGCGTCTGCTGCTCCTCCGACGCCCCGCCTCGCCAAGCCGCCTCGTTTCACCGGGGATCCCAAGCTCTGTAGGGGGTTCTTAAATCAGTGTAGTCTCCACTTTGAATGGCTGCCGCAGCAATATCCCTCGGACCGGGCCAAAGTGGCCTTCATCATGTCCCATCTGGAGGGAGAGGCCCTTTCTTGGGTAAACCTGCTCTGGGAACGTGACGACCCGGTCGTTTCGAGTCTCCCGGTTTTCCTGGATACTTTTCGTAAGGTTTTCGATGAGCCGGGCCGGTTAGCCTCTCTCACTGAGTCACTCTTTAACTTACACCAGGGCTCTCTCACGGTCGGACAGTACGCTATTCGCTTTCGCACTATTTCCTCTGAGCTCGGCTGGAATAACGCAGCTTTGGTGGGGGCATTCTGGCGCGGTCTTTCTAGTAAAATAAAGGATGAACTCACTGGTCGAGATACCCCGTCCACCTTAGAGGACCTTATCTCGCTGGCTACCCGCATTGACCTGCGCTTCCTGGAGCGCGCTCGGGAGTCAGTGAGAGACAGGCGCTCCTCCAGGTCAGTTTCTCCTTTCACTCAGTCGGCCAGCTCACGTTCAGTCGGATCTTCTTCCCTCTCTTCGGGTGAGCCCATGCAGATAGATCATCTCAGGTTGGCCGAGTTACGTCAGAGAGAGAGACGGGCACAAGGTCTGTGCCTCTATTGCGGTCATTCGTCACACTATATCCGCACCTGTCCTAAGAGACAGGGAAACGACTCCACCTAGGTCAGGTAAGAGAGGCCTTCCTAGGTGATGATGATGATTCCTCTCAACCCCTTACGATTTCTGTGCTTTTGGTTTCAGGAGGGAGGCGTGGTTCCGAGGTGGCCTACGTGGATTCGGGCTCAGCGGGTAACTTCATTCGGCCGGAAGAGGTAGACAAATACCAAATTCCTGTAGTCACTCTATCTAACCCAATTCAGATTGCCACCGTGGATGGCAAACCGCTACAGGTGACCGTCACCTTGGTCACTGAAGAGGTGGAATTGCAAATCGGAGCCTTACATCGAGAGAAGATAGCCTTTTACGCTTTACCTAAGCTCTCTCACGCTATTCTACTCGGTCTTCCATGGTTAAGAACTCATCAGCCTGTTCTCGACTGGTCTTCTGGGGAGATACTCCGCTGGGGGCACCCGTGCCAAGCTCGCTGTCTGACTCCTGTCTGCCTGGCGGCCGCTCCACGGTCACGTCCAGACCTCCCGGGTCTTCCTCCAGCTTACAGCTCCTACGCCGATGTTTTTGATAAGAAGGAAGCGGAGGTCCTCCCTCCACACCGGCCGTTTGACTGCCCAATTGAACTTGTTTCTGGTTCAACCCCCCCAAGGGGCAGAATCTACCCTCTGTCTCCCGCGGAGACCACCGCCATGTCCGAGTACGTCCGAGAGAACCTCGCCAAAGGCTTTATACGGAAATCCTCTTCGCCCGCGGGAGCCGGGTTCTTTTTCGTCAAAAAGAAGGACGGGACTCTACGGCCATGCATTGACTATAGGGGCTTGAATGAGATTACCATCAAGAACAGGTACCCTCTTCCACTCATTCCGGAACTGTTTGACCGTCTCAGAGGGGCTCGGGTCTTTACCAAGCTGGACCTCAGAGGAGCCTACAATCTGGTCCGTATCCGTGCAGGTGACGAGTGGAAGACCGCTTTCAACACTCGAGATGGCCATTACGAGTACCTGGTCATGCCCTTCGGTCTTTGCAATGCTCCTGCAGTCTTTCAAGAGTTCGTCAACGAGATCTTCCGGGATCTCTTGTACTCCTGTGTGGTCGTGTACTTAGACGACATCCTCGTGTTCTCGCCGGACCTCTCGTCCCACAGAAAGAGTGTCCGCCTGGTGCTTCAGCGTCTTCGGGAGAACCGTCTGTATGCAAAGATCGAGAAATGTCTCTTCGAACAGACCTCTCTGCCATTTCTGGGATACATTATCTCCGACACTGGTCTAAGGATGGATCCCGAGAAGTTGTCTGCCATCCTCAAATGGCCTCGCCCCGTCGGATTAAAGGCGATACAACGATTCCTCGGGTTCGCCAACTATTACCGGCAATTTGTCTCCCACTTCTCCGCGATCACAAGACCCATTTCTGTGCTCACCCGTAAAGGGTCTACTTCCAAGGATTGGTCTCCTGAGGCAGAGGAGGCCTTTCTGTCCCTAAAACGGGCTTTCTCCACGGCTCCGGTCCTGCATCGCCCTGAGAGCGATCGACCTTTTGTACTCGAGGTGGACGCTTCCTCGACTGGTGCCGGGGCGGTGCTGTCCCAGAGAACCGCCTCCGGTCGCCTGCACCCTTGTGGCTTCTTCTCGAAGGCCTTTTCTCCATCCGAGTGTAACTACTCGATCGGTGACCGGGAACTTTTGGCCATCAAGTTGGCCTTGGAGGAATGGCGCCACCTCCTGGAAGGAGCTGTCCATCCTTTTGTCATCTTCTCGGACCACAAGAATCTGGCCTATCTCCAGTCTGCCCAGAGACTAAACCCTCGCCAGGCCAGATGGTCTTTATTTTTTGCCCGATTTGATTTCGAGCTCCGATTCCGTCCCGGCAACAAGAATTCCAAAGCCGACGCCCTGTCCAGGGTCTTCCAACCACACGAATCCACGGAGGAACCGTCACATATGATTGATCCCACTAGGATCATTACCGTGGCTCCAGTGAACTGGCTTACTCCTCAGCCTGGCAAGACGCTTGTGCCAGAGAATCTCAAGCAAAAGGTTCTTCTATGAGGGCACTCCTCCAAACTGGCCGGCCATGCCGGAACTAAGAAGACCCTTGACCTTATCAAACGTCACTACTGGTGGCCCTCACTTCGCCAAGATGTACTCGACTTTGTGGCTTCTTGTCCATCCTGTGCAAAGAACAAGGTGCCACGGAGATCTCCGTCTGGCTTGTTGCTTCCGTTGCCTGTCCCTACGGTTCCTTGGGAGAACATCGCCATGGATTTCATCACCGACCTACCCTGCTCTGCGGGCTGCTCAGTCATTCTGGTGGTGGTGGATCGTTTTTCCAAGATGGCTCACTTCATCCCTCTGCCCGGTCTTCCCTCAGCGCCAGAGCTGGCCGAGATCTTCATTCATCAAGTCTTCAGGCTTCATGGACTACCTCGACGCATTGTGTCTGACCGAGGGGTTCAGTTTACCTCCAAGTTCTGGCGTTCACTTTGTAAGCTTATGAATGTTTCCCTCGACTTCTCCTCGGCCTACCATCCACAGTCCAACGGACAAGTAGAGCGTGCCAACCAGACGCTTACGGGATACTTACGCCACTTCTCTAACGCCCACCAGAACGATTGGGTCAACTTACTCCCCTGGGCAGAGTTCGCTTATAACAACCATGCTGGTGAGTCTTCGGCCAAGTCTCCGTTTTTCATTGTTTTTGGCAGACATCCTGGTGTCCCTCTTCCGATAACCCCTGCCTCTGAGGTACCCGCGGCCAATGCCTTGTCCTCGGAATTTTCTAAGATTTGGGCTGAGACCAACACATCACTCAAGAGATGCGCTGATCAGATGAAGAACTATGCAGACAAAAAGAGGTTGGATTCTCCTCCGTATCGTGTTGGCGACAAGGTCTGGCTCTCCTCCAAATTCGTCCGACTAAAACTGCCCTCCTACAAGTTGGGTCCACGCTACATCGGTCCGTTTGAAATTCTGGGACGTATTAACGAAGTTGCCTACAAATTGAGGTTGCCTGCTTCGCTCCGGATCCCGAACACCTTTCCCGTCTCTCTCCTGAAGCCTGTGGTGCTGAATCGTTTCCATTCCTCGCTTGATCTTGGTCCTCAGCCGGTGGGTGCCGACAACGTTTTTGAAGTGCAGGACATCCTCGCTGTGAAAAGGGTTAGAGGTAGGACTTTCTTTCTCGTTGATTGGAAGGGCTTTGGTCCTGAGGAGAGATCCTGGGAGCCTCGGGAGAATATTAATGCTCCCCGTATCCTCAAGAGGTTTCTTGTTAATCTCCGGGGGGGGGCGGCTTAGGGGAGGGGGTACTGTTACACCGCTCCGCCATACTCACCCGGCCTCCGCTCCCACACCGCAGTCGCCCTCCGCTCCCACGCCGCAGCCTCTCTCCACCCGACGGCCGCGGCGGTCACCTGAGACAGGCCCGCGACCGATGCCTTCCCTGCATGCTATGCGCCATAGGCCGCGGCCGCACCTCCTTCCTGCTTCTTATGCTCCGGCTGTGCCCTGACCCGGAAGCACCTTTGGACCAATGGCTGACCAGACGGGGCCATATCAGGCCGCTTCCCCCTGAGGGAGGCGCCTGATCGTTGTGTTTCCTGACACTCTGGCCTCGCTCCATCGTGCACACTCTGCTCCTGCAGTTCCTGTCTCGGCTGCTCCTCACAGCAGCTTCTCAGTCCTGCTACCCGTGTTCCTGGTTACCTACTCCAGTCCTGCCTTCAGTGTTCCTGTCGTCCTACTCCAGTCCTGCCTTGTGTTCCTGCCGTCCTACTCCAGTCCTGCCTTCAGTGTTCCTGCCGTCCTACTCCAGTCCTGCCTTGTGTTCCTGCCGTCCTACTCCAGTCCTGCCTTCAGTGTTCCTGCCGTCCTACTCCAGTCCTGTCTTCAGTGCTCCTGCCATCCTACTCCAGTCTCAGTCTTACTCCGGTCCATCCAGAGCCGCCCCTCTCGGTACCAGCTACCGTGGTACTCGAACCCCTGGGCCTGCTCCTAACGGTCCCTGTATAGGGGTCGGTTCCACCTGGCAGCTCGCCCGGGGTCCCTCGGTGCCACAGTCCAGAGGGTCCACTCTCGGAGCTCCCGCTCCTGACCACCCACGCTAACAATGTATCAAGTAACTACACTTAATAACTTGGTTGGCTAAGAGGATGAGGAGCTTGTGTCCTGGGCCTAATTATGGCAGTGTCAAACCATGTGTAACATCAAAATCTACCCGTCTCATGAGGAAAAAAGTACAAGCACAGGGAGGGGGGGGGGGCTGATTCTATATGCATTTTTTGATGTGAGGTAATTTTAATCATTTTTTGGCTTGTACTTATTCAGTTTCTGCTGCTCCTCACGTGGCCGATCACCAAAATCATGGAACATCTGGCGACATATGCGCCTCCATGACGCCTCCTTTCTTGCCTGGTTCGCATAATGGGCATCACGTTGGTTCCAGAGTTCTGGCCGCTCCTGCACCAGTACAATGAGCATCTCCACATTTAGGAAATATGGCACCATGACGCTGCTGTACTCCGTGGAGGCGTACTTCCTGGATGTCTGGAGCGCTTTTTGAGCTCATTTGCATGTCTAGGCTTCCTGATGATGGATTGGCCCATTTCCTGTCACCAGCCAAAAGACCTGCGTATTTCTCGCAAGTCACACGTGTGGTCCGTGTGTAATCCTATTTTTTGTGCACCCATAGAATTGCATTGGCGTAATATGGCCGTAGTACGCTGACAATCGCAGCATGCTGCGATTGGCACGGACCGTAGAATACGGACGGGAAATATACGGCTGTTGGGAGCAAACCCATAGAGAATCATTGGTCCGTGTGTAATGCGTGCTTTTAACGCCTCTTACTCGTCCGTATTCCTCTCTAGTGTGACTCCGGCCTTAGGCTAAAAAACACCTCAGCTTGTCATGAGTTAGGCAGGTTGGTACATTACGGCCACATTTCGCCCGTCCCACACTATCTAGGTGAAATTAGTGCGAAAACACCAAATGTTACAAATCAAAGTGTTTTACACCACTTTTCTGGTGAAAACACTTTTGATGAATCAGGGCCTATGTATGTGTCAAAACTACAGTCCACAGATGCTATCCATGTGCAGACATTTTTTTAGCCTATGAGAAAATCAATGATGTAACAATAATGTTGAAAACTGAAACCCTGGCCAAACAGTGATGAAAACCTTTTCCAAAGCATGGAATGAAACATGATGCCAAAATTGCTGTTTTTTCTTGGAAATGTGGCAGTTCATCAACTGAAGTTGACATTTATGAGAATCTGTCTTTATGAACACCCATTTCCATCTGAACTTACTATAATGAGTGAAAAAGTAAGAGACCCAAATTCCAAAAATGTAATTATCATTTCTAATCTCACTTTCACTCACTTGCAGTAAACTGGCCCCAGCTCTGAACTGCAAGTGGACTCCTAAGTTCAGAGAAATATTATAGCAGACTTCTAGATGCTTCCTTGGCATACTGATCACAGAATGTTTGCGGGGCTATCACGGGGCAGATAAAGGGAGTTCAGAGAAAAAAAAATAGATCTTTAGTGTGCGTTCTCACTGCGCTTTGTCTCAGGTTTGTTGGTCCCATCGGGGTATAAGTTCAAACCCCCCAAAAGACTGAATTCAGGCATATGCGCCAATCGGACAATTGACTATAATGGTGCCGATGTTATCTGTCGTGCATAATTTTCTGGCATATACGCCTACTGGAGGCAGATAGTCAGACGTAGTAGACTAAAATGATGCATGACAGAGCTCATGGCCACTCCATCTGCACCGTTATAATCAATGGCCCCATTGGCAAAGACACCCTAATTCCATTTTGTGGGGGGTTCGGACGTAAGTTCCGATGGGACCAACGAACTTGAGACAAAGCGCAGTGTGAAAGCACCCGATATGGACCTGTTTAGATATCCACCTATTCTAGTCATTCTTTGGTATTTTTTATGGTCGCAGATTTTCTGTAAGACCTGATTCTATTTTATCTCTCTTAAAAAATAATAGTCTTTTTCCATTTTGATGTACAATGTATGTAATATAATACATGCTGTGAAATGTATATGTCAATTTTAATACAACAGTTTCATAGAAGCGTCTGATCTATCATACAAACGTATCGTAGTATATAAATATAACAGGGAGCACAGCGAAGAGAACACACGTAGAGCGTTTAACAAGCAGTAAAATGTCAGCAATTGTCCCGATTTGGGTTATTTTAGGATAGAAGTCTCAGTTCTTTCTAAAGTCAACATTATTCTTGGCATGAGTGTTTCTCTCTGCTTCTTTAGGAAAGCTGCCAGGATATGAGTAGAAACTAAGGGCATTTATTTGCCATTTTTATTGGCTTATGGCATATAAGATAGTCGGCCTTTTAAAGTAGCAACACTTTGATAACGTCTAGTGTAATCTGTAGCGGGCTAGTCTCGCCAGGAGGTTTTTTTTTATCCAACAATAGTAAGACATCTGCAGAGATGGCAACACGCGTTACCAAGGCCCAGACTTCAGATCTGCCTCTACCTGTTCAACTGTAAACAAATCCTCCAAGGAGAGAGCAGGGCTTGCCGAACACCTTGGTCACACACTAAGCAAACTATCACCAGGTGTGCTTGCTGAACATACTCTCCATCAGCGTCCTGTCATGCATAAGATGTTTATCCAATTTGTCAAGATAATCTTTCCTCAAATAAGCCCTAGGTCCAGGCCTCAGAACCTCCTGCACACAGACCATATAATGTATCTCGCTTTTTTTCACTTATTTTCCTTTAATCACTCAGTCAACTTTCCTCAGAGCTGAAAGCAAACTGAAAGTAATTATGCTATTCCTAGCAGCTAGTGTTTGGCCGGACGGCGCGTTCTTCATAAAATGACCTCTGAATTAGGGTTTAAGCAATAAGCCTCTTCTCATTTTTTTCTTTATTTTTCAGTGCTATAACGTAATAAGCTTGACAAAATGTTTATTTTAGCTCACTGGATTGCCTCTTGATGACACTTATGTGTAATTTATAGACTATGTAGGAAAAGTAATTAGAGCTGTTATGCCATGGTCTCTAACATGCAGATGCTGGTAGCATCATGTATCATATGAGATTGCCTGCATGCGATTCCTCTACTATCTGATGGAAGATAAAATCTTAGACCACCAAGGCTGGGTTGAATTTATTATATCACACTACTCACTCTGTGACGTTTTGCTCCAAGAAAAAGTGTGAACAACATCTACAACATTTACCAAAGTATTGCTTGATATTACACAACCATCGGCAACTTGTGTTAATTGAAATGTTATAAAATGATATAAATAGTAGGCTCAGTGTGACATAGATAAGAGCATGACCACTCTGATAATAAATAAGAGCATGCCCACTCTGAGAAAGATCAGAGCATTCCCGCCCTGACATAGATAAGAGCCATCCCTCTTTGATATAGATATTAGCATGCCCACTGTGATAATAAGAGCATGACCACTCTGATAATAAGAATATGCCCACTCTGGTAATAAGAGTATGCCCACTCTGATAATAAGAATATGACCACTCTGATAATAAGAATATGACCACTCTGATAATAAGAGTATGCCCACTCTGGTAATAAGAGTATGCCCACTCTGGTAATAAGAGTATGCCCACTCTGATAATAAGAGTATGCCCACTCTGACCTAGATAAAAGCATGCCAACTGTGACATAGATATTAGCATGCCCACTCTGACATAGATAAGAGCCATGCCTCTCTGACAAAGATAACAGTATGCACACTCTAAAACAGATGAGAGTGTGCCCACTCTGACATAGAAAAAAGGCTGCCCCCCTCTGACAGAGATAAGAGAATGCGCACTCTAATGGAAATAAGAACATGTCCACACTGACATAAATAAGAGCATGCCCACTTTAACATACATTAGAAAATGTTCAATCCGACACAGATCAAAATGAGCCCACATTGAGATATCTATCTACATATACAGTATGTATGTATATATAATATATAAAGCTCAATGTGGGTGTGTATGTATATATGTATGTATGTATGTCCGGGATTGGCATCCGCACCGTCGCAGCTACAGCCACAAAATTTTGCACAGTCACACGTCTGGACCCCGAGAGCGTCATAGGCTATGTTGTGAGGCGAAATTTTAACCCCGCGCGTTCCAATTCACCAAACAATTTTGTCCCTATCTACATAATGGGGAAATAGTGAAAGGAAAAGGGAGGCAAATTGACAGCTGCCAGATGTAAACAAGGGGGACTTAAAGAATGAGAGCGATGGCGCCAAAGAGTATATACCGTACAGTTGCTAAAGTGGGGCCCTGACATGGGATACTCACCACACACGGGGATATGAACACACACACAAAATGCGCCACACACTACCACGTGCTTCAACACATATAACACCCTCAGCACACATTTCACCACACATACACCAACCTCGCCACATAAAAGTTGAAACACAAAAATCGCCACTCAAAACTCGCCACGCTGTTCCAGAGCTGTTTAAAAGATGAAAAATGAGCTGTGATTGGTTGCTATCAGCAACAGTTTTCTTTGTAGACAGTTGTGGTAACTGAGGCCTATTATTCTTATCATTTCTATGGTGTTATCGTCCTTTTGTAAAGCTGGAAATAACACAATTTATTACCGTGCCAACACAGACCACCCTCTGACACAGACTGCAGGCGGAGCCCAGTATCACACAGGATAGGATTAGATACACGGCTCAGCAGTCAGTATCACACAGGAGAGAATTAGACAAATGGCTCAGTAGTCAGTGTCACACAGGAGAGGATTAGATACATGGCTCAGCAGTCAGTATCACACAGGAGAGGATTAGATACACAGCTCAGCAGTCAGTATCACACAGGATAGGGTTAGCTACACAGCTCAGCACACAGTATCACACAGAATAGTATTAGATACATGGCTCAGCAGTCAGTATCATACAGGATAGGATTAGATACACGGCTCGTCAGTCAGTATCACACAGAATAGGATTAGATACATGGCTCAGCAGTCAGTATCACACAGGATAGGATTAGATGCACGGTTTTTATGTGCAATATAATCATTATAATTTGTTATAACTAACCACAGTTGGTTACTTGCCCAGGCAACGCCGGGCTCTTCAGCTAGTGTGTGTATATATATATATATATATATATATACTGTATGTATATATATACAGTATATCCATATCTCCATATACATATAAGGGTGTGTCTGCTCTCATATAAATAAGAGTATGCCCACTCTGACATATAAAAAAGTGTTTCCACTCTGACATAAGAGCATGGCCACTCCGACATAGAAAAGAGCTTGCCCTTACTGAAATATAGACGAACATGTCCATTCTAACATGGATAAGAGTATTCTCAAACTGACATAATTAAAAGAGTGCGCACACTGACGTAAATAGGAGCATGCAATGACATCAATTAAATCATGCATACTCTGATATAAATTGGAGCATGCCCACACTGCCATATATAAGAGCATGCCCAAACTAACATTTAAAAGGAGGATGCCCAGACTGACACACACACGTGGTCAAAATTGTTGCTACCCCTCGTTTAATGACAGAAATACCCACTATGGTCACAGAAATAACTTGAATCTGACAAAAGCAATATTACCATATATACTCATGTATAAGCCGAGATTTTCAGCCCATTTTTTTGGGCTGAAAGTCTCCCTCTCGCCTTATACACGAGTCATATACGCCAGGGGGTCGGTGGGGGAGGGGGAGCGGGGGTGTCAGATCATACTTACGCCCCCGGCGTGTCTCTGCAGTCCCCCTGCTTCTCCGACACCTTAATTCAGCAGTCACGTGGTACCGCTCATTAAAGTCATGAATATGCGCATATTCATGACTTTAATGAGCAGTACCACGTGACCGATGAAGGAAGGTGCCAGGGACCGTGAGAGAAGCGGGGCTGAAGAGACTGTGCCAGGAGGGGGTAAGTATATGCGATATTCACCTGTCCCCGTTCCACCGCTGCATGCCGCTCTGACCTCTGCGTCCTCTGTCTGTGACGTTCAGGTCAGAGGTCGCAATGACATAGTCAGTGCACACCACGCCCTCTGCCTGTCAGTGACAGAGGGACCCGGAAGACAGAGCATTGTGCAGCGGTGGAACAGGGACACGTGAATATATCAGGTGCCGGGGCCCTGAACCAGCGGCGACACTGGCACCTGTCCCCCATAGCGTGCCGGTGTCCCCACCTGCTCAGGACAACAGCACCTGGTCCCCAGCGATGAAAGGTGAGTATGTCATTTTTTTTATTTGCAGCAGCATATGGGGCCTATTCTATGGAGCAGCATATCGGGCCTATTCTACAGTATGGAACATCTTATGGGGCAGCATATGGGGCCTAATTTATGGAGCATCTTATGGGGCAGCAAATGGGGCATAATCTATGGAGTAGCATATGGGGCATAATCTATGGAGCATCTTATGGGGCATAATCTATGGAGTATTTTATGGGGCAGCATATGGGGCATAATCTATGGACATCTTATTGGGTATAATCTATGGAGCATCTTATGGGGAAGCATATGGGGCATATTCTATGGAGCATCATATGGGGCCATAACCTTTATGGAGCAGCATATGGAGCATACTATTCTATGAAGCATCTTATGGGGCCATTATTAACCTTTCTGCAGCATTATATGGGACATATTTTGTATGGAGCATCTTATGGGGCCATCATGAACTGTATGGAGCATTATATGGGCCTGATTCAATACGGATATTCAAAAACATTTAACCTACTGATGTCTCAATTAATTTAACTTTTATTGTATCTATTTTATTTTTGAACTTTACCAGTAGCTGCTGCATTTCCTACCCTCGGCTTATACTCGAGTCAAGTTTTCCCAGTTGTTTGTGGCAAAATTAGGGGGGTTGGCTTATACTCGATCGGCTTATACACGAGTATATATGGGTAAATAAAAAATCTATGAAAATGAACAAATGAAAGTCAGACATTGCTTTTCAAACACGCTTCCACAGAATTAAAAAAAAAAAAAATAAAGCTCATGAAATAGGTCTGGACAGAAATGATGGTACCCTTATCTTAATATCTTGTTGCTCAACCTTTTGTGGCAATCACTGCAATCAAACGATTCCTGCAACTGTCAATGAGACTTCTGCACATCTCGACAGGTATTTTGGCCCACTCCTCAAGAGCAAACTGCTCCAGTTGTCTCATGTTTTAAGGTTGCTGTTATGCCCGTCTCCGTCCTGGCGCTGCGCCCAGGTCTGCCGCTGCCCTCCGTGCTGGGCACTCACCTCCAGTCACGCACGCTGTCCCTAGGCGGCAGCCGGCCTCCTCTGGGTCCCATGCTGCTGTTCTGCATGCAGGCCTCCCTCCGGCCTCCCCCTCCTGGCATCCTGTTGGCAGATCTGTAACTAGAGCTATGAGGGCCCGCCTGCCTGCTCTCCTACCTTCTTAAAGGGATGGCGTGCGTTTTTCAAAAAATGCAATTATCCAATGGCAGCGCACTGGCTGCTATTTCTGGCCACTCCTCCACAGGGAGAGCACCGGAGCAATGAGTATCAATCTTTGCTACATCCGGTTCTCATCATGCTAATCTGTCTGCGCTGCGTCTGCAGTCTCTGTGCATTGTCTAATGCTATCTGTCTCCACAGAGTATCAGTATCCTGTGCTTCCTGGTTACATCTGCAACCATCTGGGTGAAAGCCATACCGTTCTGCCAACAGCCATCCAAGTCCAAGGACTGTGTGCAGGTTACTGGAACCGACTCCTTACCAACTACGCGGATCCAGGACATGCATCATTACGGACTCTGCTGTAACTGTTATCCCTTTTGGTCCTGCTGGGACAGCTGCCATGTGTTTGGGGTCTAACTAGAGGAAGCACCTGTGTCCTCTGGGCATTCCATTCTGGCCCTGTTTGAGGGGCTTTACTACGGGTACCCGGGGCTCACTAGTCATGCTCCCTTTGGAGCCCCCTGGACCGTGGTCCCGAGGTTCCACTTTAAAAATAAAAAAAACGAATGTGAACTTCACCATCTCTGCCTCCGCTTCCATTCGTTACAGTTGCCTTTTCAAGATGGCATGTATCAGCTATTTCCAAAGATTCTCAATTGGATTTAGGTCAGGGCTCATAGAAGGCCACTTCAATGTTCAGTGAAGGCCACTTCAATACTCCAATGTTTTCCTCTTAGACATTCTTGGGTGTTTTTAACTGTGTGTTTTGAGTCATTATCCTGTTCCAAGACCCATGACCTTTGACTGAGTCAAAGCTTTCTGACACGGGGCAACACATTTCCCTCTAGAATCCCTTTATAGTCTTGAGATTTCATTGTACCCTGCACAGATTCTAGACACCCTATGCCAGATGCCGCAAAGCAGCTCCACAACATAACAGTGCCTCCTACATGTTTCACAGTAGGAACAGTGTTCTTTTCTTGATATGCTTCATTTTTCCATCTGTGAACATAGACCTGATGTGCCTTGCCAAAAAGTTCCATTTTTTATCTCATCTGTCCAAAGGACATTCTCCCAGAAGCTTTGTGGCTTGTCAACATGTAGTTTGGCAAATTCCAGTCTTACTTATATATGATTTTTTTCAACAATGGTGTCCTCCTTGGTCATCTCCCACGAAGTCCACTTTGGCTCATACAACAACGGATGGTGCAATCTGACATTGATATTCCTTGAGCTTGAAGTTGACCTTTAATCTGTTTAGAATTTTTTTCTGTCTCTTTTGTTACCATTCGTATTATCCGTCTCTTTGATTTGTCATCAATTTTCCTCCTGCGACCACGTCAAGGGTGGTTGGCTACAGTCCCATGGAACTTAAATTTCTTAATAATATGTGCAACATCAAGCTGCTTGGAGATGGTCTTATAACTTTTACCTTTAGCATGTTAGTCTATAATTTTCTTTCTAATCTCCTGAGACAACTTTTTCCTTTACTTCCTCTGGTCCATGTTGAGTGTGATGCACTCCATGTCACCAAACAGCACAGTGAATATCTGTAGCCCTCTATACAGGCCCACTCACTGATTCCAAGATTGTAGACACCTGTGATGCTAATTAGTGGACAGATCTTGATTTAACATGTCCCATTTGTCACATTATTTTCAAGGGAAGCATCATTTCTGTCCAGGCCTATTTCATGAGTTTTATATTTTTAAAAATACTGCGGAAGCAAGGTTGAAAAGCAATGTCTGACTTTCATTTGTTCATTATCATATAGATTTTTTATTTATTATTACTTTTGTCAGATTAAATTTATTTCTGTGACCATGTGGGTTTTCCTGTCATTAAACGAGGGGTACCAACAATTTTGACCATGTGTGTAAATAGGAGACTGCCCACACTGAAACAAATAAGAGCTTAGGCTGGTTTCACATTTGCGTTTTTTAGCGCTGGAAAAAAACGCATACGTGCGCATGCGTTTTTCCCCTATATTTAACATGGGTGCGCATACCTGCGTGCTGGTAAGCGCATGTATGCGATTTTCATGCGCTGCGTTTTTTTGGGGTGTGCGTTTGTATTTTCCAGACGCAGCATGTTGCATTTTTTGGCCCTGCAAAAAAGCGCATGCGCACATATGCGCACGTTTTGCGCTAAAAATGGCCATTATAGCCTATGGATGCGCATACATGCGCACTGGCATGCTCATGTATGCGTTTTTTTGCACATGCGTTTTTTTTTGTTAACCATGGAATTTAGGGGTTTGGGTTAGAGTTAGGGTTAGTTAAGGGGGTTTAGGGTTAGGGTTAGGGTCAGGGTCAGGGTTAGGGTTGGGGTTAGGGTCAGGGTTAGGGTTAAGTATGGTTTGGTTAAGGGTCAGGGTCAGGGTTAGGGTTGGGGTTAGGGTCAGGGTTAGGGTTAAGTATGGTTTGGTTAAGGGTTAGGGTCAGGGTTAGGGTTAGGGTTAGGGTTAGTTAGGGTTTGGGTTAGGGTTAAGTATGGTTTGGTTAAGGGTTAGGGTCAGGGTTAGGGTTAGGGTTAGGGTCAGGGTTAGGGTTAGGGTTAGGGTCAGGGTTAGGGTTAGGGTTAGGGTTAGGGTTAGGGTTAGTTAGGGTTTAGGGTTTGGGTTAGGGTTAAGTATGGTTTGGTTAAGGGTTAGGGTCAGGGTTAGGGTTAGGGTTAGGGTTAGGGTCAGGGTTAGGGTTAGGGTTAGGGTTAGTTAGGGTTTAGGGTTTGGGTTAGGGTTAAGTATGGTTTGGTTAAGGGTTAGGGTCAGGGTTAGGGTTAGGGTCAGGGTTAGGGTTAGGGTTAGGGTCAGGGTTAGGGTTAGTAAAGTCATGGTTTGGGTTAGTGTGAGGGGCCACCTAATGTTGGAAAAAAACGCAAACGCGGTAAAAACGCACTAAAAACGCATACAAACGCATAAAAACGCTGCGTTTTTTTCATGCATGCTCATAAAAATGCTTGAAAAAAACGCAGCAGTTGTATGCTTTTGTATGCGTTTTTTCAATGCGTTTTTTTGCGGGAAAAACGCGCTGCAAAAAAAAGCAAGTGTGAAACTAGCCTTACCCATGCTGGGGGTTTCTATTTATCAAATGGTGTTAACTTGCATCAGTGTTTTATTGTTTTTTTGCACTGTTTTTTATACGTAGGAATACAAAGTCACAGTATGCATTTTTTGGGATTCACAAAAAATATTTGGCTGAGATAATGCAAACTAATGTAATGTTTTATGTTCTTAGAAATCAATAAAAGTGTCTCCTTTACAATTCTTTAAAACAGATATTAGAGTCACAATCAGCAGAATAAATGTTAGATGACAGTTAATTGGAGAAAAAAAATTGTCTCGTGTGAATACAGCTCTTTACAAACTCTAATTTGTGAGGAGCCCTAGATTTTTAGGAGCTCATACTCTACCACTAGCTGCATCTGTGCCGTGCTTCACCAAATACAGAACTAATAACTCCATACTGACTGATACAATATACTGCAATGCAGGATACTCCACAAGTGATCGCACTTGATATTTTTACAAAATGTACTTTATGCACAGTAACTGATAATATTTAAAGCTCATTTTGCAAAAACAAGTCCTCACACTAGGGTTGAGCGAAATCAAATTGATAAGTCAACGACTATTGCTAAAGTCGCGTTTCGTCGATCGAAACCCGACCATAGCTTGAGGTCGGCCATGAGGTCGCCGACCCGCGCGCCAAAGTCACGTTTCCCATGATGCTTCCAGCGCCTTTTCTCAGCCAATCATCAAGGACGAACACTGTGGGCAACGCGATGACATTGGCAGCGGCCACCACAATCTTAGAGAAGGGCATTCGAGTGATTGGCTTGCTTTGTGTGGCATCACAGTGGCTATAAAAGCCTGACCGCCGACCGCCATTTTACTTCTGCCAATCTTAGCATAGGGAGAGGTTGCTGCTGCTGATTCTTAGGCAGCAAAGAAAAAAAAACTGTGCTTCTTCTGATAGCGATTTCAACTGTACAGTTAGTGTGCAGTGACAGGGGAGGATTTTTGTTTGTGCAGCATCGCTGGTGGTTATTAGGCTGCCTTATAAGGCTACCTGATAGCTGCATTGCTGTGTGCAAACTGCTGTGCAGACTGCTTTTTTAAAAGCAAAAAACTTTTATTCTGATTTTCTGCACAGTTACAGAGTGTTCATTTTTCACACACCGTATAGAGGTGTACGTTCCTCACACACTACCGTGTACTGGCTTGTATCACGGACATATACATGCTATCTGTGTGTGACTCCGTAAAAAAATAGATTTTAAATTTTCCATACATACACGGTATAGAGCTGTCCGCTTCTCAAACAGTATCGTATATCTGTTGTTTGTATTGCGGTCAAATCTATACAGAGACAGCGTGTGTGTGAGACTCCGTAAATACATATACGGGCATTTCAATTTTTCCTTACACCATATAGAGCTGTCCGCTTCTGAAACAGTATCGTATATCTGCTGTTTGATGACGGTCAAATCTATACAGAGACAGCGTGTGTGTGTGACTCCGTAAAAAAATAGACGGAGATTTAAACATTTCCATACATACACCGTATAGAGCTGTACGCTCCTCACACACTACCGTGTACCGGCTGGTATCACGGACAAATACATGCTATCTGTGTGTGACTCCGTAAAAAAATAGACAGAGATTTAAAATTTTCCATGCATTCACCATATACAGCTGTCCGCTTGTCAAAAAGTTTCGTATATCTGCTGTTTGGATTACGGTCCAATCTATACAGAGGCAGTGTGTGTGTGTGTGTGTGTGTGTAAATACATAGACGGACATTTCCATTTTTCCATACAGCGTATAGAGCTGTCCGCTTTTCTAACAGTACCGTATATTTGCTGTTTGGATTACTGTCCAATCTATACAGAGACAGCGTGTTTGTATGAGTGTGTAAATACATAGACGGACATTTCCATTTTTCCATACACCGTATAGAGCTGTCCGCTTCTCTAACAGTATCGTATATCTGCTGTTGACTCCATCAAAAAATAGGCGGAGATTTAAAATTTTCCATACATACATCATATAGAGCTGTCCGCTTCTCAAACAGTATCGTATATCTGGCGTTTGTCTTACGGTCAAATCTATACAGAGACAGCGTGTGTCTGTGACTCCGTAAAAAAATAGAGGGAGATTTAAAATTTTCCATACATACACCATATAGAGCTGTACACTCCTCACACACTACAGTGTACCGGCTGGTATCACAGACAAATACATGCTATCTGGGTGTGAAAAAATAGACGGAGATTTTAATTTTTCCATACATTCACCATATAGAGCTGTCCGCTTCTAATACAGTACTGTATATCTGCTGGTTGTATTACGGTCAAATGCATACTAGGAGAGCGTCTGTGACTAAGGAAACATATACGGAGATTTACATTCTTACCTACACCTTATACAGCTGTACGCTCCTCATACAGTACCATATATCTGCTGGTATTTTTGTTACATTTTCCAAACATGAGGAAGTATGGTGAAAGAGGCCGCGAACGTGGGCGGGGGGGGCAGCTGGTACTGATGCTGGTGGTGGTGCATCTGCTGGTTATGCCAAAAGCACAATAGCAGCTAAGGCAGGAGGTGTTGAGCCTGCGTCATGGTCTGGCTCTGGAAGGCCTGTAAGGCTCCCTTACTGAGTCGTCAGTGCAGGGTTCTGGTTAGGAGCAACCCCTTTCCTTGGGTCCTTCACCCACACCAAAAATGAAGGATGCGGCAGCCCACACTTCAGATTACTCCATGGAGCTCTTTTCACATACCATGCCTGGGTTCATTCTAAATGGAGCACATTATATATGGAGCATTATTTGGGCCCATCATACACTGGAGCATCATCCATGAGGCCCATCATATACTGGAGCATTCCAAATGGGGGACATCAGACACTGGAGCAGCATTTACGGGGCCCATTATACACTGGAGCATTAGAAATGGGGCTAATTATATATGGAGCATTATTTGGGCCCATAAGACACTGGAGCATTATCCATGGGGTCCATCAAATACTGGAGTATTCTAAATGGGGCAGATCAGACACTGGAGCAGCATCTATGGGGCCCATTATACAATGGAGCATTAGAAATGGGGCCCATTATATATGGAGCATTATTTGGGCCCATAACACAATGGAGCATCATCCATGGGGCCCATTATATACTGGAGCATTCTAAATGGGGGACATCAGACACTGGAGCAGCATTTACGGAGCTCATTATACACTGGAGCATTAGAAATGGGGCTCATTATATATGGAGCATTATTTGGGCCCATAAGACACTGGAGCATTATCCATACTGTAGTATTATGTGGAGCTCATCATATACTGTATGGAACATTATATGGGACCAATTATTCTGTATGAAGAAATATATGGGGCTCATTATTCTGTATGGCGCACCATGTGGTGGCCATAATACTGTATGGAGTAATATACTGTCCATTTTTTGAGCTATTGTAGAATTTATAATAGATATACAGTATCAGTCATGTCATGTAAGAAGTGACGTATTTTTCATTGTACTATACCTATATTTCTGTGCCGTATCGAAGCATCGTGAATTGTGGTATGTGTTAAAGGGGCGCACTGACACTCTTTGGCCTGGGGCACATGACAACCTGGAGCCAGCCCTACCCCCCCACAACTTTAGCCAAATAACCCCCAGTTTTCAATGCGTAACTATTATTTTAAAGTAAATTGAGGTTGACAAGCTTAAGTAATAAGAATTGATGTTGGCATTGAAATGGGCACTGCAGGTGTGTTTACTGTCCTCCACTCCCTGTTGAGTTTGCTTCCCAATTGACTTGCATTGGGTTTCGTGTTTCAGTCGGACCCCTGACTTTTCACTATAGTCGGCCGATTTTGTTCGACTTGACTTTTAAGAAAGTCGGGTTCCATGAAACCCGACTCGACCCTAAAAAAGGTAAAGTCGCTCATCTCTACCTCACACAATAGAAAAATAAAAAAAAGTCATCGTTCTCAAAATATGGCAACACGGCTATTATTTTTTATAGTTTTGGACAACATTGCAAAAACAGAACAAAAACACTGAATACAGTAAACATATTTTAACTACACAGGGTAAACAAAAAGCTAAAAAAAAATTCCTCCTGAAAATTGAAGAAAGCAATTTTTTTCCATAAGAACCAGCAAACAAAAATTGTAAAATCTTTTACTCCAAGGCTGGAGTCACACACAACCATTAAAAAACGGTCCCATTTTAAGGGTCCGAAATCGCACAAAGGTATCTTAACCATTGATCAGTTTTTTATGCGATTTTTCTTAATTGATGCGATTTTAATCGCATGTAAGGATCCGTTTGACATCCGTCTGGCGAGATTTTCTCGCAGGGTAGCTAAATGGACATATAATGGAGCCCAATGACAGGTTTCCCCACACAAAGAATGAATAGATCTAGACACATATATATATATATATATATATATACACTCACTGGCCACTTTATTAGGTACACCTGTCCAACTGTGTGTTAAGACTTAATTTCTAATCAGCCAATCACATGGCGGCAACTCAGTGCATTTAGGCATGTAGACATGGTCAAGACAATCTCCTGCAGTTCAAACTGAGCATCAGTATGGGGAAGAAAGGTGATTTGAGTGCCTTTGAACGTGGCATGATTGTTGGTGCCAGAAGGGCTGGTCTGAGAATTTCAGAAACTGCTGATCTACTGGGATTTTCACGCACAACCATCTCTAGGGTTTACAGAGAATGGTCCGAAAAAGAAAAAAAATCCAGTGAGCGGCAGTTCTGTGGCCGGAAATGCCATGTTGATGCCAGAGGTCAGAGGAGAATGGGCAGACTGGTTCGAGCTGATAGAAAGGCAACAGTGACTCAAATTGCCACCCGTTACAACCAAGGTAGGCAGAAGAGCATCTCTGAACGCACAGTGCGTCGAACTGTGAGGCAGATGGGCTACAGCAGCAGAAGACCACACTGGGTACCACTCCTCTCAGCTAAGAACAGGAAACTGAGGCTACAATTTGCACAAGCTCATCGAAATTGGACAGTAGAAGATTGGAAAAACGTTGCCTGGTCTGATGAGTCTCGATTTCTGCTGCGACATTCGGATGGTAGGGTCAGAATTTGGCGTAAACAACATGAAAGCATGGATCCATCCTGCCTTGTATCAACGGTTCAGGCTGGTGGTGGTGGTGTCATGGTGTGGGGAATTTTTTCTGGGCACTCTTTGGGCCCCTTGGTACCAATTGAGCATCGTTGCAACGCCACAGCCTACCTGAGTATTGTTGCTGACCATGTCCATCCCTTTATGACCACAATGTACCCAACATCTGATGGCTACTTTCAGCAGGATAATGCGCCATGTCATAAAGCTCGAATCATCTCAGATTGGTTTCTTGAACATGACAATGAGTTTACTGTACTCAAATGGCCTCCTCAGTCACCAGATCTCAATCCAATAGAGCATCTTTGGGATGTGGTGGAACGGGAGATTCGCATCAGGGATGTGCAGCTGACAAATCTGCGCCAACTGTGTGATGCCATCATGTCAATATGGTCCAAAATCTCTGAGGAATGCTTCCAGCACCTTGTTGAATCTCTGCCACGAAGAATTGAGGCAGTTCTGAAGGCAAAAGGGGGTCCAACCCCTTACTAGCATGGTGTACCTAATAAAGTGGCCAGTGAGTGTATATATATATTATACATGTCATAGAGACACATTAATATATATATTACAAATTCATACAGTTCATCATAGCAGAATAGCCGCAGAAACATTTGCGGCTTTTGTATAATTATTATCCTGCCCGACATGAAATGACACATGGTTTACATATAGTTAACCATTTCATTTCATTTTTTTTGTTATGTCTATCACAATTAATGAGATGAGGGTTTGTGGGTAAAATTTTGGACTTTTATGGGTTAATTTAAGGGGTTAATTCGTTGTATGAAATTATGGGGACTCCCTGCAGCCTCAGTGACGTCAGCAGGAGTCCCTGCAATTTAATACAACGAATTAACCCCTTAAATTAACCCCTACAAGTCCAAAATTTTACCCACAAACCCTCATCTCATTAATTGTGATATACATAACAAAAAAAACATGAAATGAAATGGTTAACTATATGTAAACCATGTGTCATTTGATGTCGGGCAGGAGAATAATTATACAAAAGCCGGCAAATGTTTCTGCGGCTATTCTGCTATGAAGAACTGTATGAATTAGAAATATATATATATAAATGTGTCTCTATGACATGTATAATATATATATATATATATTTATATATATGTGTGTCTAGATCTATTCATTCTTTATTTAACTGGTCTCTGTGATTTTACTGTATTGGAAGAATTGCCGGCTTTTGCAAAAGGACACCGGGTGCGATTTTATCGCAAGTCACACATCTAGTCCGTTTTTAGTCCCATTTTTTCTCGCCCCCATAGACTTGTATTGTTGAATCTGACCCGAAAATCGGTGACAATCGCAGCATGCTGCGATTGTCTCGGTCCGAGGATCGGATCCGATCAAAAATCGCATGATGGGAGCTGCCCCATAGAATAACATTGGGACGAATGCAATGCGATTTTTTATCGCATTGCATTCATCCGATTTAATCGCCAGTGTGACCCCGGCCCAATATATTAGATTGTACAGTAAATGGTGCCAATAAAAAAACAATACATCTTACAGAGAACAAGCTCCCAGACGCTGTGCCATCTATATACTGTATATAAAGCTCAGTGTATGTATGTGTGTGTATGTATCAAGCCACACCCACTCCACAGAGCCCCATCCACTCCACATCGCCACAGGGAAAGAGCCCCTGGTCCAGGGACACCACCCAACAACAGTTGTGACACACAGTATGGCCTCATCTATATTGCACACACAGCTCTGCTACATTGAAGATCTGATCCCATGTATACGGGGTTACTATACTTCCCCCAGTGATGTGGTGTAACACCCTGCTCTGTGACATGAGCTGACACTTCTACTTCAGCACCAACACAGCCCTGCGTCTGACTCCTCCTCCCAAGCACATTACTGGTCACATGGTCGTGACATCACAGGTCCTTTAGCTGCACAGAATCTCACATTTACTGAGAGTTCAGGCAGTGAAGAGAGGAAAAAAGCAGCAGGCAGCACGGGGAAGTGCCATCCTCTCCAGCAGAGTGATGGCCCCTCTCCAGAGTTTCACTCTATCTTCGCTGCTCACCGTCAATGGGCTGATTTGGAAATAAAACCCAGAAACTCTCTGGATCTGGGATTGGATCTGTGCACCAGCTGCTGGCCTGGCAGGAAGCTGTCAGTCATTATGTGCTGGAGAAGAGCAGCAACATGAACACCAATAATAATAATAAATTTTATTTCTATAGCGCCGACATATTCCGCAGCACTTTACATTTCGGAGGGGATTTGTACAGACAATAGACATTACAGCATAACAATAATCACATAGATCATAACAGATACCAAGAGGAATGAGGGCCCTGCTTGCAAGCTTACAGTCTATGAAGAAAGAGGTAGACAAGAATGGTGGGTGGTAACAGTTGCCCTGATTGTATGGGCCAGCCATAATGTTAAGTGTGTAACAGTACAGACACAGAGGGCTAATGGATGCATAAAACATGTGGAAATGGGTCGCCCTCCCAGGGCTGTGGGGTACTTGGTACCGGGCCGCTCTCTCAGAGGGGAATGTCACAGCAGCGGTGACCCGGTCTGTGGCCCTGGGTGCCCATGTAAAAGGGGTAGAGTGGTGGAATAAAGTTTATGAGTGATTCGTGATGCCACCTGTGGTATTCGGCAATGAAGATGTTAAGCCCATGCTGCAGACAGATCCTCTGGGACAGATGGTGGGGTGCAGCAGTGATGTTATAGCCCTCCACAGGTAGGGCTGTAGTCCCAGGCCAGTGTAGATGAAGAGAATAGGAGTTGAGGAAGAGGGTGCAGTGTCTGGCACAGAGATGTAGCAGTGCTGAAGAAGTTGCAGAAAGAAGGCAAGGACACAGCAGAATGTAGTTTCTTTACCTTTACTTTGTAAGTGCAGTCCAGGGTCCAGATTACAGATGGCACAGGAGCTGATTAGCCTAGAAGCAACTCAGGAATCTCTCTATGAAGATAGGTTGTGTAGTCTCCTTCCTAGCGCTTACTTGAGGTACATCCAGCACTGTGTTACACTGAAGTTCCTCCTTCTTGTTTCCTCTCAGATCTACCTCGTATGGCAGACAGCTGTAGCCTTCTATCTCTTCTCTTGGCTCACCCGTTGCTGTTGTGCCTCCGAGTCTTAGGTGGGAATAGAGCATTTACAGCTTCCTATTCCTCTGTTTTCTGTTGCAGGACCATCAGTATCCATACAACCGTGGAGACCAGGCTCCAGATCATGCGCTCCAGCTGGGAATGAGCTCTCAACTCTGCTCACTCCCCCAGCTTCTCTCTCCACGTCTACACACTTCAGCCTCCTCACACAACTGACTAATTTCCCTTCCCGGCCCCAGAGAGCAGCTCTTCCCCCAGTTTTGGTTCAGAGCTCCCTCTGCTGGCCTGGAGTGGGAACTGTGCTGCATGTTATGGTTAACTGCTAGAGAGACCCTTCATTGCGTCCAAGCCTGACATCACCCTCCCTGGAGGAAGGGAATGCCACTGTGGCGACCATACTCCTGGGGGTGCCACATTCCCCCATAGTGCAATTCAGTACTCCTGGACTGATAAAAAAAAACATATGAACATATAAACACATTAACACTTATAACTGTACAAGATTTAGAAAAAAAATGAAAAATACAAAAACCTAAAAGCTCCAAAATAGTCCTGAGACGATTAGTCCATGTGTCAATGTCCATGGTCCATTCGTGGGCAAATGGTGAACTATGTACAAAAGAAGTTTTTGACCACACCTAGTAGTAGCCATCTATGGACTCTTAGACTCACCATGGGTATGACAGATTCACCACTGGCAAGGCAAGGATTCTCTGGCTCCACTTCTGGTGTGCCATCTGCTACATGAACTTCCTGATTTTCAGAGATCTCTTGAGCCACTTCTTCTTGTACTACCAGTTGGGGAAAGGTCAAAACTGGCACCACTATGGCATTATTCGCTCTAGTCCAATTTGCAGGGAATTCTCCAAGTACAGTGCTGACCTTTTCTTCTTCCTCTATGGGTTGGATGTTGTTTTGCTCATCCATTCTTTCTTTTAACTGGTCAGGGCACAATTTCAAATAATCCCTTGATATGGCTGCTGAGGTTTCTCCCCCATCCTTACTGATAAGGCACACCTTGGTGTTGTCGAAGTTTGATGGTAAGATGGTGTAGGGTTCAGCTTCCCATTGGTCATCTAATTTATGCATCCTCCTCTTCCTTTTTAGGACTTGTTCTCCTGGTGACAAGGGAACTGCAGGTGCATGGTGGTTGTAGTGCCTTTCTTGTTTTTGTCTTGCCTAAGCTAGACTCTTTTCCACACACTCTTGTACTCTTTGATACTGTTGCTGCGGTTCTGTATCCCAGTCAGCATCTGGTGATGTTACTTCAGCTGTAAGGACTCCCATATCCAGATCAATAGGCAGCTTACCAGGCCTCGCTCTCATTAGGTAGGCTGGAGTGCAGTTGGTGGAATTCACAGGAATGTGGTTGTAAAGGTCTACCAGATCTGGCAACTTTTCTGGCCACAGGTTCCTCTCTTCCAAAGGCAAGGTCTTCAGTGTCATGATCCAGGACGGGGTTTCGCTTTGGCCCGTCCTGGTCAGACTGGGGGTTAATTTTTCTGCCTCTCTCTGGCAGAGGGCGGCTATTTAATGTTCACTGGACCTAGGTCCGGTGTCAGTTATACTCCTGCCCTCGGCTGAGTTAGTTGACCACTTCTATATGTGTGCCTTGTGCCTGATAACTTGTTGCTTATTTGGTTGTGATCCGATTCTGTCCCTGTTACGAGTTCTGCCTGCCCCTCTTGTACCGCACCGCTCTCTCGTGTATGACTCTCTGCTTGTGACTCGACTGCTCTCTGCTCGTCCCTTTGGTACTGGCCTTTTGGGTCTCTTGTGTATGACCTTTGGCTTTGTCTGACCTCCCTTCTGTTTACCCCTCCTGTACCTCGTTTGCCTGTACTGTGTATGATCTCCATTTTGCCCGACTCTGAGTTTTCTACCTTCTCTGAAAGCAGGACGCTAAGCCCTGCCCCCTTGCAGTCACATGACCGTAGGTCCTGTGCCGGCTTGCTAAACTTCAGCGTTCAGGTCCTGTGCATCTGTACTTTCTGGCTGTTCTTGTCCCCAGGGGTCCCTACAGTGCGGGTGAGTCCCTGCTCAGCGGAGGCTGTACGCCGGCGCTGTCAGGATCCTGATATTCAGTAGGTCGATCACCACCTGGCTCATCTTTTCACACATGCCATTGGTCTGTGGATGGTATGGTGTTGTCCTGATCTTCTTACAACCGTACAAGTTACAGAATTCCTGGAACACTTCTGGCTCAAAGGCTGGACCTTGATCTGTAAGCACTCGCTCTGGATATCCGTGTGGTCTACAAAAGTGCTGTTGGAATGCTCTGGCTGCTGTTCTGGCTGTTTGATCCTTGACAGGCATGACTACCAAGAATCTTGAGTAGTGGTCAACGATGGTAAGAGCATAAATGCAGCCCGAACGGCTTGGGACCAGCTTCACATGGTCCAGGGCGACCAACTCAAGTGGTTGTTTGGTTATTATTGGCTGCAAAGGAGCTCGTTGGCTGTTATGGTCCTTTCTGCGCAGGTTGCATTGTCCACACTCCCGGCACCAAATTTCAATGGCTTTCCTCATACCAGCCCAGTAGAATCTCTCTCGGAGCAAGACCTCCAACTTCTTCCATCCGAAGTGTCCAGCTCCATTGTGGTATGCTTCCAAGACCATTGATGCTTCCCTCTTTGGGACTACCACTTGCCAAACCAACTCATGAGTGTGGGCATTGATACTCCTCCGACACAGCTTTCCTTCATAGATGAACAGCCGGCCTCTTTCCTTCTACAACTGCTGGGTTTCTTCAGGAGCATCCGACTCTGGGCGTGAGTCAGCTTGTGACAGTAGCTCCTTCACCAGGCGGACTGCGGGGTCACTAACCTGCGTTTCTGCCCAGTCATGATAAGGCAATGGGTTTAGGGTGGCCTTTTTCAAGACAGACCGTCTGTTTCTCACTCCTTGGGCACGTTGGGCCACAATTGGCCGGTGGAAGGCAGGTAACTCTATTTCTTCAAGTGCCTCAGGGTCTTCTCCTGCAACTGGCAGATTGGGCATTCTGGACAGCGCATCAGCATTGGCATTCTTGTGCCTTGCTCGGTACTTGATGGTGAATTCATAATTAGACAGCCGGGCCATCCATCGCTGCTCCAGTGCTCCTAGTTTTGCAGTTTCCAAGTGAGTCAACAGGTTGTTGTCTGTGAAGATGGTAAACTTGGCTGCAGCTAGGTAATGCTTGAATCGTTCAGTCACAGCCCAGACTATGGCGAGGAACTCCAGCTTGAAGGAACTGTAGTTGCCAGCATTCCTTTCAGTAGGACAAAGCTTCCTGCTGGAGTAGGAGATCACTCTTTCTTTGCCATTCTGTACCTGTGACAGTACTGCTCCAAGTCCCACGTTGCTGGCATTAGTATACAACACAAAGGGTTAGTCATAATCTGGGTAGGCCAGAACTTCATCTCCTGTGAGAGCCATCTTCAGTCGAGTGAAGGACCTTTCCAGCTCCTCATTCCATTCGAATGTAGGACTCTGCTTTCTGGCCTTCTTGGGCTGACCCACCAGAAGATTTTGCATAGGAGTAGCTATCTCAGTGAAGTCTTTGATGAACCTCCGGTAGTAGCCTACCAGCCCGAGGAATTGACGTACTTCATGGAGGTTGCTGAGCTTCTGCCAGTCCCGGATGACTGTGACTTTGTCAGGATCCGGTGCCACACCTTCTGCACTCACTACATGACCGAGGTACTGAACCTTGGGCTTCAGGAGGTGGCATTTGGAAGGCTTCACCGTCAGGCCAAAGTTGGACAAGGCTTCAAACACCTCAGCCAGGTGCTTCAGATGGTCTTCATAAGTCTTGGCGAAAACAATGACATCATCAAGGTACAACAGGACTGTCTCGAAGTTCTTGTGCCCAAGACAGCATTCCATTAGCCGTTGGAATGTCCCTGGAGCAGTGCAGAGCCCGAATGGCATGTAGTTGAACTCACAGAGACCCATTGGGGTGGTAAATGCTGTTTTCTACTTGTCTGCCTCTGCAATGGGAACCTGCCAATACCCACTAGTAAGATCCAAGGTGGAAAAATAGTTAGCAGTTTTAAGTGCAGCTAATGACTCCTCAATTCTTGGTAATGGGTAGGCATCGTTATGTAATGCTGTTAATTTTTTTGTAATCAACACACATTCTCATGGTACCAGCCTTCTTTTTCACAAAGACTATTGGAGCTGCCCAGGGGCTACAACTGTCTCTGATCACCCCAGCCTCCTTCATTTCCCGCAACATACCTTTGGCACACTGGTATTGTGTTGGGGGTATAGTCCGGTACCTTTCTTTTATGGGTGGATGGTCTCCAGTGGGGATATGGTGTTGAACCCCTTTTGCCTTCCCAAAATCTAGAGGGTGTTTACTGAAAACCCGCTCATACTCCTGAGTCACTCGGTAAACCCCATTCTTTTGGTATGAAGGGGTGGAGTCAGTTCCCTCCTCCACCTGGTAGGATGAGACCAAGGGTTCTGCTGCCTATATTGCGTTGTTACTGACAGTAAGCAGGTTAGCAACTGTGGCATACGGAGGTATTGTGGCCTCCTCCTCCCCACAATTCAAGAGGCGTACAGGTACCCTCCCTTTATGGACATCAACTACCCCTCTGGCTGTCAGGACAGTGGGCCTGCTATCAGAGTACACTAGTTCTACCATTGCCTGGTAATCTTTTCCTCTGAGACCTATGGCTGCCCGACACCAAATCAACATTTCACATCTGGGGGGTATTGCAATTGGGAAAGAATCACTCACTCTAGCGTTGCCAATTTCTCCGCCAGAGAGTTCTACCTGCTGTCTTTGCATCAGGGCCTTGATCTCCTTCTGCAGGACTCGTTGTTCACTGGAACCATCGGTCTCAGCCACCTGTTGCAACAAGACAATAACCTCGGAAAGACAATTTTCAATCACATTGGTACCAAGAGTCATCATTGGGTTACATTCTCGTTGATCAATATCCGCAACTATCAGACCTTGAGATTTTAACTCTACTCGACCCACTTTAACAGTAATTTCTTTACATCCCACTTGCGCTAAAGACTGACCATTGCTGGCAACTACTGTCAGTTCATCACTTGGGCCGCGAGTAAGTTCAGAGTCAGCCCAATACCGCTTGTAAAGGATATATGGCATAGTTGTCACCTGAGAGCCAGTGTCCAGCAAAGCGTTCATGGGGATGCCATCAATCACCAAAGGGAGGACCGGTCGCCCTCCAACATACTTGGCTCGCCAGTTCCTTGGGCCTTGTGGTCCTACTCCTGGGGGTTGGCCCTCTGCCCCAGGGGTTGCTCATTTAAATAACAGAACCTTGCAATGTGGCCTGCCTTGTGGCAGTGACGACAGATGGGACGTCCGTCCGGGTCATAGTGATCATTGTCTCTCCCTCGGTGTGGCGGGATCCTCTTCTTCCACAGCCACGGGACATCCTCTGGACTGGAGGCCAGCTGGATCTTCTCCTTTGAGGACATCTGCATGGACAGCTCAGTTTTGGCAAGTGCAGCCATACTTTTGGTCAGCTCTTGGACCTGAAGACGCAATTCTGCAGATGGATCATTATCCAGAGTCTGTGCGTCAGTCTCCACAGGGCTGGGAGGGAAAGATGCTGCTTCTTGGTGGTATGTGATCGCTGGGCGCCTAGGGGGCGCTGGACGGCTGACATTTGCTTCATGCAGCACCCTAATAACCCTGTCTTTGAAGTCTGCAAAGTCTAGGTCAGGGTTTTGTAGGGCTATGATGCGCAGCTGTGCTCTGTGAGTACTGGATAGGAGTCCCTTAATAAACTGCTCCTTTAACAGTCTGTCTCCATCTTTCACACTGTCTGGATCAATCTGCTTTATGGCTCGCAGCGCCTCCTGCAGGTTAAGAGCATAGCCCCTTATACTGTCCTGCTGTCTTTGCTTACACCCAAAGAATCTCATCTTTATTTCAGCTGCAGTGCGAGTGTCAAAGGTGCTTCTTAGCTTAGCCATAATCTTTTTAACAGTCTCTTTATCAGTGCCCTGCCAGGCTTTTACTTCCCTTTGCGCTGCACCAGTTAGCTGCCCAATAAGGATGTTCACTTTCTGGCTTTCAGACAGAGGATACACCTCAAACAAACTGCACAGTCTCTCTTTAAATTCACTCAGTGTATGTGACTCCCCTGAATGCTGCGGTAGCCAGGCCGCTCCCGGTATATAGGGCATGGACAGTGGCATTATGGGGACTGCTGCGGTGGGCGCTGATTCTTGTGGTGCTGTGGAGGCAGCGCTGGCTGCTGGATGCAGCGGCGCTATGGGAGCCGCAGCTGCGCTGGGCCCTGCAGCTTGCGGCACTGTGGGGTTAGCAGTGGCGTCCGCTGCTGCATCTGCTCTGGCTTCAGACATTCTCTTCCCCCCTAGTTTATGTTTGGCCAGGCCCTGGGTTGCACTGGCTTACCGGCTGGATGAACGGGGTATGCCGGGACTCCAGGCCTCGGCTTCTCACTTCTCGCGCGCTGGCCTCTTCCCGCACGGCACTTCACTTTTTCGTGCTCTCTGGCTGACTCCGCCCTTGATGGCCCGCCCCTTCGGCTTCCCGCCCGTGTCAAGCAGCGGGGTAATGGAGGCAATTACACAAATAGTCTATGGCACAAAACACAGTCTCTGGCACACAGGACCCGGGGGTACCGGGCTCCGTAAATCCTGTTCGTGATGCCAAAATTGGTTTGCCCTCCCTGGGCTGTGGGGTGCTCGGTACCAGGCCGATCTCTCAGAGGGGAATATCACAGCAGTGGTGACCCGGTCCGTGGCCCTGGGCGCCCATGTAAAAGGGGTAGAGTGGTGGAATAAAGTTTATGAGTGATTCGTGACGCCACCTGTGGTATTCGGCAATGAAGATGTTAAGCCAACGCTGCAGACAGATCCTCTGGGACAGATGGTGGGGTGCAGCAGTGATGTTATAGCCCTCCACAGGTAGGGCTGTAGTCCCAGGCCAGAGTAGATGAAGAGAATAGGGGTGTAGGAAGAGGGTGCAGTGTCTGGCACAGAGATGTAGCAGTGCTGAAGAAGTTGCAGAAAGAAGGCAAGGACACAGCAGAATGTAGTTTCTTTACCTTTACTTTGTAAGTGCAGTCCAGGGTCCAGATTACAGATGGCACAGGAGCTGATTAGCCTAGAAGCAACTCAGGAATCTCTCTATGCAGATAGGTTGTGTAGTATCCTTCCTAGTGCTTACTTGAGGTACATCCAGTACTGTGTTACACCGAAGTTCCTCCTTCTTGCTTCCTCTCAGATCTACCTCATATGGCAGACAGCTGTAGCCTTCTATCTCTTCTCTTGGCTCACCCGTTGCTGTTGTGCCTCTGAGTCTTAGGTGGGAATAGAGCATTTACAGCTTCCTATTCCTCTGGTTTCTGTTGCAGGACCATTAGTATCCATACAACCGTGGAGACCAGGCTCCAGCTCATGCGCTCCAGCTGGGAACGAGCTCTCAACTCTGCTCACTCCCCCAGCTTCTCTCTCCACGTCTACACACTTCAGCCTCCTCGCAGAACTGACTAATTTTCCTTCACGGCCCCCAGAGAGCAGCTCTTCCCCCAGTTTTGGTTTAGAGCTCCCTCTGCTTGCCTAGAGTGGGAACTGTGCTGCATGTTATGGTTAACTGCTAGAGAGACCCCTCATTGCTTCCAAGCCTGACATCACCCTCCCTGGAGGAAGGCAATGCCACTGTGGCGACCATACTCCTAGGGGGCGCCTCAGGAACATGATGCGGGGAACCTGGTTATGGTAAAACTTTTGGCTGTGCCACACAGGGATAGATTAGGTTAATGTGTTGAGGTGATAGGCCAGTCTGAATAAATGCGTTTTCAGGGCACGCTTAAAATTGTGGAGATTGGGGACTAACCGTATTGACCTGGGAAGTGCATTCCAAAGAATTGGCGCAGCACGTGTAAAGTCTTGGAGACGGGAGTGGGAGGTTCTGATTATTGAGGATGCTAACCTCAGGTCATCAGCAGAACGGAGGGTGCGGATAGGGTGGTACAGTTGTGGCCAAAAGTATTGCCACCCCTGCAATTTTGTCAGATAATACTCAGTTTCTTCCTGAAAATGATTGCAATCACAAATTCTTTGGTATTATTATCTTCATTTACTTTGTCTTAAATGAAAAAACACAAGAGAATGAAGCAAAAAGCAAAACATTGATCATTTCACACAAAACTCCAAAAATGGGCCAGACAAAAGTATTGGCACCCTCAGCCTAATACTTGGTTGCACAACCTTTAGCCAAAATAACTGCGACCAACTACTTCCGGTAACCATCAATGAGTTTCTTACAATGCTCTGCTGGAATTTTAGACCATTCTTCTTTGGCAAACTGCTCCAGGTCCCTGATATTAGAAGAGTGCCTTCTCCAAACTGCCATTTTTAGATCTCTCCACAGGTGTTCTATGGGATTCGGGTCTGGACTCATTGCTGGACACCTTAGAAGTCTCCAGTGCTTTCTCTCAAACCATTTTCTAGTGCTTTTTGAAGTGTGTTTTGGGTCATTGTCCTGCTGGAAGACCCATGACCTCTGAGGGAGACCCAGCTTTCTCACACTGGGCCCTACATTATGCTGCAAAATTTGTTGGTAGTCTTCAGACTTCATAATGCCATGCACACGGTCAAGCAGTCCAGTGCCAGAGGCAGCAAAGCAACCCCAAAACATCAGGGAACCTCTGCCATGTTTGACTGTAGGGACCGTGTTCTTTTCTTTGAATGCCTCTTTTTTTCTCCTGTAAACTCTATGTTGATGCCTTTGCCCAAAAACCTCTACTTTTGTCTCATCTGACCAGAGAACATTCTTCCAAAATGTTTTAGACTTTTTCAGGTACGTTTTGGCAAACTTCAGCCTGGCTTTTTTATGTCTCGGGGTAAGAAGTGGGGTCTTCCTGGGTCTCCTACCATACAGTCCCTTTTCATTCAGACGCCGACGGATAGTACGGGTTGACAATGTTGTACCCTCGGACTGCAGGGCAGTTTGAACTTGTTTGGATGTTAGTCGAGGTTCTTTATCCAACATCCGCACAATCTTGCGTTGAAATCTCTTGTCAATTTTTCTTTTCCGTCCACATCTAGGGAAGTTAGCCACAGTGCCATGGGCTTTAAACTTCTTGATGACACTGCACACGGTAGACACAGGAACATTCAGGTCTTTGGAGATGGACTTGTAGCCTTGAGATTGCTCATGCTTCCTCACAATTTGGTTTCTCAAGTCCTCAGACAGTTCTTTGGTTTTCTTTCTTTTCTCCATGCTCAATGTGGTACACACAAGGACACAGGACAGAGGTTGAGTCAACTTTAATCCATGTCAACAGGCTGCAAGTGTGATTTAGTTATTGCCAACACCTATTAGGTGCCACAGGTAAGTTACAGGTGCTGTTAATTACACAAATTAGAGAAGCATCACATGATTTTTCGAACAGTGCCAATTCTTTTGTCCACCCTCTTTTTTATGTTTGGTGTGGAATTATATCCAATTTGGCTTTAGGACAATTCTTTTTGTGTTTTTTCATTTAAGACAAATTAAATGAAGATAATAATAACAAAGAATTTGTGTTTGCAATAATTTTCAGGAAGAAACTGAGTATTATCTGACAAAATTGCAGGGGTGTCAATACTTTTGGCCACAACGGTATACTGAAACAAGGGAGGAGATGTAGGGTGGTGCTGAACCATGGAGGGCTTTGTGGGTGAGGGTAATAAGTTTATACTGAACATCATGTGTGCCAGCAGGATGAGGCGCAAACCTGTGCATAATTCGTAGGTCACATCCGTGCCCCACAACGGGTCCCCGTAGGACTAATAGGGGTTACTGGGAATAATATGAGAGTAGTGGAGGGCCAATGCTGGAATGGAGGGGACAGAGCAGTGCTGGCATGGAAGGGACAGGGCAGTGCTGGCATGGAGGGGATGGGGCAGTGCTGGCATGGAGGGGATGGGGCAGTGCTGGTATGGAGGGGACGAGGCAGTGCTGGCATGGAGGAGACAAGGCAGCGCTGTCTGCCCAGTGACACTGCTTGCCACTGTGTGTATGTAAAAGCTGTGCTGCAGAAAAATGCTGTGTGTAAAGGAGGAGCATGAAGTGCAGGGGGAGGCTGTGTAAAAAGAAGGAGCATGAGGTGCAGGGGGAGGCTGTATAAAAAGAAGGAGCATAAGGTGCAGGGGGAGGCTGTGTAAAAAGAAGGAACATGAGGTGCAGGAGGAATAAGGCCCCTTAACTGCCACCGATATTTGTTGCCTTACACACAGTATCTCCTTATTTTGGTATCAGATTGCACACCTTATGGCATTATAGCACAGAACTGCTGGCATCTCTTGTGCCTCTGGGCTGGCTCTATGCACACAGTTCTGCTGGGTACATGAGGCAATAAATGAACATCACAAAAGACTGGATTAGGTGTGAAAAAAGGGGAGATTATAGATTTCACAAATGGGTTAACCAAGACTGCAGTAGTAGCTGCAGATACAGTATTACACTCACACAGTTTGCCAGGCATGTGTACTAAATATATCTTAATTCTTGAATAAATATTAATAATAGTAAACCAAAAAGTGTTTTCACTCTGTTGGAAGGCTGGTATCTCTACATATGTGCTCATGCTGCATGTACAGTTGTGGCCAAAAGTATTGACACCCCTGCAATTCTGTCAGATAATACTCAGTTTCTTCCTGAAAAAGATTGCAAACACAAATTCTTTGGTATTATTATCTTCATTTAATTTGTCTTAAATGAAAAAACACAAAAAGAATTGTCCTAAAGCCAAATTGGATATAATTCCACACCAAACATAAAAAAGAGGGTGGACAAAAGTATTGGCACTGTTCGAAAAATTATGTGATGCTTCTCTAATTTGTGTAATTAGCAGCACCTATAACTTACCTGTGGCACCTAACAGGTGTTGGCAATAACTAAATCACACTTGCAGCCAGTTGACATGGATTAAAGTTGACTCAACCTCTGTCCTGTGTCCTTGTGTGTACCACATTGAGCATGGAGAAAAGAAAGAAGACCAAAGAACTGTTTGAGGACTTGAGAAACCAAATTGTGAGGAAGCATGAGCAATCTCAAGGCTACAAGTCCATCTCCAAAGACCTGAATGTTCCTGTGTCTACCGTGTGCAGTGTCATCAAGAAGTTTAAAGCCCATGGCACTGTGGCTAACCTCCCTAGATGTGGACGGAAAAGAAAAATTGACAAGAGATTTCAACGCAAGATTGTGCGGATGTTGGATAAAGAACCTCGACTAACATCCAAACAAGTTCAAACTGCCCTGCAGTCCGAGTGTACAACAGTGTCAACCCGTACTATCCATCGGCGTCTGAATGAAAAGGGACTGTATGGTAGGAGACCCAGGAAGACCCCACTTCTTACCCCGAGACATAAAAAAGCCAGGCTGGAGTTTGCCAAAACTTGCCTGAAAGAGCCTAAAACGTTTTAGAACAATGTTCTCTGGTCAGATGAGACAAAAGTAGAGGTTTTTGGGCAAAGGCATCAACATAGAGTTTACAGGAAAAAAAAGAGGCATTCAAAGAAAAGAACATGGTCCCTACAGTCAAATATGGCGGAGGTTCCCTGATGTTTTGGGGTTTCTTTGCTGCCTCTGGCACTGGACTGCTTGACCGTGTGCATGGCATTATGAAGTCTGAAGACTACCAACAAATTTTGCAGCGTAATGTAGGGCCCAGTGTGAGAAAGCTGGGTCTCCCTCAGAGGTCATGGGTCTTCCAGCAGGACAATGACCCAAAACACACTTCAAAAAGCACTGGAAAATAGTTTGAGAGAAAGCACTGGAGACTTCTAAGGTGGCCAGCAATGAGTCCAGACCTGAATCCCATAGAACACCTGTGGAGAGATCTAAAAATGGCAGTTTGGAGAAGGCACCCTTCTAATATCAGGGACCTGGAGCAGTTTGCCAAAGAAGAATGGTCTAAAATTCCAGCAGAGCATTGTAAGAAACTCATTGATGGTTACCGGAAGCGGTTGGTGGCAGTTATTTTGGCTAAAGGTTGTGTAACCAAGTATTAGGCTGAGGGTGCCAATACTTTTGTCTGGCCCATTTTTGGAGTTTTGTGCGAAATGATCAATGTTTTGCTTTTTGCTTCATTCTATTTTGTGTTTTTTCATTTAAGACAAATTAAATGAAGATAATAATACCAAAGAATTTGTGTTTGCAATCATTTTCAGGAAGAAACTGAGTATTATCTGACAGAATTGCAGGGGTGTCAATACTTTTGTCCACAACTGTATGCTATGTATGTGAAGGCCTGAAAGCCCTATAGTAAGTATAAGGAGCAGCACACTAATAGCTTCAGGTCCAGCTGCTCAACATTTGGGGATGCTCATCCTGAAGATTGATGATTCCTGTAACCCATATGACTTGACCAGTAATATAAATGATGTGTGCCAGCTAACTTGTCACACTGCCCATTGGTATTTTATGTTCCCTACTTCCCTGTTCCACATCAAAGTAGAGTAAATGACCTCTATAGAGACATAGTAACATAGTAACATAGTTATTAAGGTTGAAGGAAGACTTTAAGTCCATCTAGTTCAACCCATTTCCTATCCTAAATTGCCCTAACATGTTGATCCAGAGGAAGGCAAAATAACCCATGTGGCAAACAGTAAGTTTCCCATTGTGGAAAAAAATTCCTTCCCAACTCCACATACGGCAATCAGACTAGCTCCCTGGATCAACGCAATATTAAGAAAACTAGTGTATATACCCTGTAATATTATACTTTTCAAGAAAGGCATCCAGACCCTTCTTAAATTTTAGTAGGGAATCACTCATTACAACATCATATGGCAGAGAGTTCCATAGTCTCACTGCTCTTACAGTAAAGAATCTGCATCTGTGATTATGCTTAAACTTTCTTTCCTCCAGACGTAGAGGATGCCCCCTTGTCCCCGTCACAGGTCTAAGAGTAAAAAGATCATTAGAAAGGTCTTTGCACTGTCGCCGCATATATTTATACATTGTAATAAGATCACCCCTAAGCCTTCGTTTTTCCACACTAAATAACCCCAAGTGTAATAACCTGTCTTGGTATTGCAGACCCCCTAGTTCCCTAATAACCTTGGTCGCTCTTCTCTGCACCCGCTCCAGTTCAGCTATGTCTTTCTTATACACCGGAGACCAGAACTGTACACAGTATTCTAAGTGTGGTCGCACTAGTGACTTATATAGAGGTAAAATTATGTTCTCCTCATGAGCATCTATGCCTCTTTTAATGCAACCAATAATTTTATTTGCCTTTGCAGCAGCTGCCTGACACTGGCCACTAAATGTGAGTTTGTCATCCACCCATACACCCAGGTCTTTTTCAGTGACAGTTTTGCCCAGTGTTTTACAATTAAGCACATAATTATACATCTTGTTTGTTCTAGCCATTGCACAGACTTGACTATTCTAGACATATGAAGGGGTTGTCTGGCCTTAGGTTACAAATCTACAGTCAATCAATGTGACTCACACCATGCGCCCTGCGAGGATTCTCCAGTGTCGGGAACAAGTGGTAATGTGACCAGAAGTATTCAATCTACATACTTTTGGCCTCATTTCGACTAGACCTGATTTCCCTCTTTGGCCGGGGTCACACTTGCGAGAAACTCGCACGAGACTCGCTTCTCAGTACCTGGCACTGCCGCTGGCACTCAGACCAGAGTGCTCAGCTGCATAGACATACATGCAGCCGCACACTCTGGTCCAGAGTGCCGGCGGCAGTGCAGGGTATTGAGACGCGAGACTCGTGTGAGTTTCTCACAAGTGTGACCTCGGCCTTTCCATACACTTTTGAGCAAGGCCATCCATGTCTAGTCTGCATGTGACCATTCATATGCAAATCATATACTTGTGGTCATAGCAGCACTGGAGAGATCTGACAGTGCGCATTGCACGCGATGTGAGGGACAACAAGTCTGCAGTCACATAGAGAGGACCAGACTTGTAGCCTAAGGCCGGTCAACCCCTTTAAATGTGAAGGATAGTATTATAAATTGAGGTTGTCATTCCTTTAAATATGATAATTTTCTTCTCTATAATCTGCTATTTACATTTTCTTTTATTTTGATGGTCTTAAATATGTTACTTGATTCTTACGATTCATCACCAAGTTTAGACTGAAAACTCTCCAGAGTACTGATTTTTTTTTTTCTGTGCACATAGATAAGATTTGTACAGTACTGACTAGATTGCCCACATGCTTTAGCATTAGTTAATCTGCGGATAATTCACCAGCAGGGTGGCAGAACCTGATTAGTGGGCAGGACTCGCTCTCTGCACAGTTGTCTTTTTTAGTGCAAGAGAGGTTCATTCCCATCAGCAGGAATTAAGATGCTTGTCATACTCTGCATTACTCATAGCCAGCCTTGGTCCAATTAGTGCAGTGGAAGACAGTGTGCTCCTAAAATAGCAATTGATAGCATACAATAAATAAATAGTCATGTTCCGCCTAACCTTCAAGCATGAAATGGTTCATCTAGTGCATTCTCTCTCCTTGCTTTATATTTGCCCAAGTTATAAATTCAGCAGAAAGAATTATGATTTGTAGTGTTTCTTTCTTATGTGACAGACAAGATATAATTCTTACTTATATACTTATAATTTTAATAGGAGTCGTATAACAGCAGACATGCAAAAAAACCTCAGAATAAATGGTGGACTGTTTTTATTGCATGATTACCAGCAATACTCCGTTGTTTTCTCCAGGTACTGATGCTCCTGCCAGTTTTGAAACAGGAACACAGCAGTGGGAGAAGCGTTTTTTGAAGCCCAAGGTACAGGTTTCTGAAAGCTCTTGTCTACTCTTGCCCATTCCCGTAAACATACATACAGTTCTTAACGGATAGTTGGCTAAAAATGCACCAATATTTTCATTATGGTCCATTTTTTCTCTAGCTTTACTGTTCACATCTATGGCTGATAGTCACTGATCTCAGCGGGACATCACTACTGCAGCCCTGTAAACTATAACCGATTAGGCCTCTTTCACATTTCAGTTTTTTGTGTCAGTTAAAATCCGCCAAAAAGGCGGACAAGCGGATCCATTCCTAACTGATGTGAACGGATGCGACAGGATCCGTTCTTTGACGGATCCGGAGAATGAGGAAATTTAAAGGAAACGCTGGCCGGGGAGAGAGAGAGAGAGAAATTTGGCGAATCTTCACAAAAACGGATCCAACGGATGACCATCAGTCAAGATCCGCCAGTAATGCAACTCAATGGGGAAAAAAACGGATCCGCAAAAAAAATTGCGGATACGTTTTTTTCAAAACCTGGCGGATTTTGACTGATTGTCAAAAACGGAAGTGTGAAAGAGGCCTTAGGGAAGGTGTTGGATCGGCAGGGGCTTCAATAGGTTTTTTTTTTTTTTCTTTTTTTCTTTTAATGAATTACTTGCCTTTGCCTCAAGTTTGTTCAATTTTGGGAAACCACTTGTGGGGATCAATAGCCAAATATTTGGTCTTTGGATTTATTAAGATTTTGGGATTATGGTAGTTCTTAATAAGGTATTAGGCTAGTGCTAGTTTCACATTTGCGTTAGAATCCGCAGCGTTTAAACCGCATTCGTAAGTGCGGGAAAAAACGCATATAAACACGTACAAACACGGCGTTTTTTAGACGCATGCGGGAACGCATGCAGCTAAAAAAACGCCGTGTTTGTACGCTTTTCCATACGTTTTTTCCTGCGTTTGCGTTTTTGGTGCGCATGGTGAAAAATTTAACAGGAGAAAAATCTAGATAACCAGACACCGCCAATGTGACTACAGAGCGCGTGTATTATGGGATCTCTATATATAGACCCTAGTACTGCTGAAATCTTAACAGTGTGCTACTGTATCCTGTGTCATGATGGATCTTCGCATGGAGAGCTTTTATTTCAACCTGGATTTAAGCATCAAGCTGTTTCTTGCCTGTGCATTTGCTTGGGAGCAAGACAGACATCGCGAAAGATGGAGGAGGCGGTGCAGGCGTTTTTGGAGACACCCCATTATTGAACTACGTGAGAGCCGTGGAGCCTATCACACGCTGTATGGCGAGCTTAATGCCAACCCGGACAAATTCCCGGAATATACAAGGATATCGCAAGGCTCGTTCCGGGATTTGCTTGCTCGTGTCCAAGGAGCCATACAGAGACAGGACACCCAGCTCCATAGAGCGATTCCACCAGAGGAATGTCTGCTGGTTACATTAAGGTACGTAACAAATCTAAACAAATGGCAGTGCTAATTTTGGGTGTTCTGACATGTATTTTTTCGCTCATGGACCAGGGAGATGAGGAGGTCATTTTCAATGAGGTCCTCATCCCGTTCTGGAACCTAAAAAATAAATAAAGACATAAATGTTGGATACATTAACATAAGGAAAGGAATGAAAGCAGAGGCTGAGAAATGGCATGAATAATGAAAGTCAAGATAAAAAGGAGTCCAGAAGAAAAGTGTAAAGAGAGAGTAAAGTCAAGAAAGGAAGAATCAAGAATACTAAAGTGAGGATACAGTAAACAGTCAGCCAGGTATACTTACACGCTGTCGCCTTGACACCCGACCGTGACCCCGCTGCTCCTGCTCACCCTCTGCCGCAGTGGAAGAAGTGCTCTAAAAAAAGGAAAAAAAATTGTCATATGTGTAGATGTGACAGTGAATACTTACCAATCTGAGGAGGTGAGTACTCACTTCACTGACATGTTCGGCTTGAGAAGGCCCATGATGTTGCTCCTCATCAGAAGAAGAAGACATTCTGATGCAGCAGAAAGAAAGAAATGGCAGAAATTAGGATATGTAGAGACAGAAAATAAAGGAAATGGTTAGGATATACTCACATTGTTCAGAGGCTTGTTTCCCTCCAAGGTGCTTTTGTCTGTCTGCTCTGCTTTTCTGTCTGCTGCGTAGTGACCTGCAACTGTCCACTCCCTCCCTTTATCACCTTGTATGTGGGGGGTGGGTGGCTTATCAGTGTCTTGACATGTTTTTCTCTGTGGCAACGCATGCGTTCACGAACGCAAGCAAACGCATGTACTTGCGGCCGCATGCGTTCACATAGACAGCAATGCGTTTTTTTGCCTCATTTCTGCCGCTAACAACCGCATACGTTTCTAGGCGTCAAATTGATGCCTCTAAAATTACTACATGTAGCGTTTAACGCACCAAACCGCAGACGACGAAACGATGCATGCATCGTCAAACGCGGCAAACGCAATCAAACGCAGACACATGCGTCCCTAATGTTAAATATAGGAATACACAGCGCATGCGGATTATTGCGGAAGAAACGCTGCGGACACAACCACAAATGTGAAACTAGCCTTAGAGCATTGCAACATAAACCTGTTGAACCACAAAATTCTTTATCCCCTATTTTTTCGATGTGTCTAGGATGCTTTACTGTGTGCCCATTGCTGTGTTTTTATATTGTTGGCTGCAAGATTGAACTCTTACTTGGTCTAAATGAGAAGTGGACAAATCATTTTCCAGAGGCGCGCTGTGAGGGGCACTGTAACATTCCTGTCGCACAATTGTTGAGGTCAAGATGCCAGGCAGGGGGATCGTGGTGCATTTTGGAGAAACCTCTAACTAACGATTGTAATACCGCTATCTCTAGCCCTTTGTCTGTCCCTGCCTGATAGAAACACCATAAACAGAAAAACTGACCAGCACATCCCAACTAGTGTGGACAGGTGCCAGCTAACATAACAATTCTAAGAAAATACAATTGTTTAGAATGGTAAATCTAGAAAATTGGAACTGCATTGTGGCCATAGAAAACAGGTAAGTGCTACATTATGTACATATGGAATTTGTCCTCGCATTCGGACAAATTGAACATGAAGAGGAAGTCCGGGCTGCAGCTAATCTCTGACTTCCTTTTCATGTTCAATTCAACAGAAGGCAGGGACAGTGACGCCAGCGCTGATTGTCTGCCGGGCAGTACGTGTCATACAGCTGCATGAGAGCCCCTGGAGTGTGAGTGCCGACACCAAAGAGATGACGCTGGCACGGGAGGTGAATATAAAATTTTTTATTTTATCCGTCCCAAGCATGGGGAATGAGAAGTGGTTGTTCTAGTAGTGGACAACCTCTTTAATATATTATGACAGGTTTCTGTCGGTGTAAGAAAATGGTCGCCATTTTAATTGTATACTGACTACTTTAGTTGAAAGAAATGTGCTTTGCTAATTAAAGATCTTTAGGAATTGTTTATGAGTACATTTGCTTTAGGGCCCTGTCACACATAGCGATCTCGCTAGCGAGATCGCTGCTGAGTCACAAGTTTTGTGATGCAACAGCGCTCTCACCAGCGAGATCACTGTGTGTGACACTTACCAGCAACCGGTCCCCCGGCCGGGTATCGCTGATCGTGCTGGAATGGCCAGAACATTTTTTTGATCGTTGGTCTCCCGCTGGCCAGCACGCATCGCTGTGTGTGGCAGGTGGGAGACCAGCAATCAGCGAGCTGGACGCTGGTAACCAAGGTAAACATCTGGTTTCTAAGAGCCGTGTGGTGCTTAGAAACCCGATGTGTACATTAGATACCAGCGCGCTGGTGCAGGGAGCTGGTAACCAAGGTAAACATCGGGTTTCTAAGCGCTTAGAAACCCGATGTTTACCTTGGTTACCAGCTCCCTGCACCAGCGCGCTGGTACCTAAGGTACCCAGTGACGCAAATGCTCGTCATCACTGGTGCTAATCGCTGGTGAAGCTGACTGTTTGGCAACTCACCAGCGATCATGTAGCGACACTCCAGCGATCCTGACAAGTTCATATCGTTGTCGGGATCACTGGTGAGTCGCTATGTGTGACGGGGCCCTTAGGTATCTATTTTCTTCTATTCCCGAAGAACCCCTTTAAGGCAGTGAATGCCATAAAATAACAAATGACATATTCTGCCGCTGATAAGTCGAATGTCCCTCTAGCACCACTGCTACTGTGCCCTATGACGGTTTGTTTACTTCCTTGCACTGGCTATGTGCGCTCTACCTGACATTGACCTTGGCAATGGGATGTTGAAGTGCATTACATGTGATGGCAGGCGCCATTGATTGGCTGCATGGATAGACGTTATGTACTGTAACTGCGGCAGGAGATAGAGACCTGAGCAGCTTTACTGGTTTGACATTAACATAACCAAATATGTGTCTACAATAAATATTGTTAAATGTCAGCTATAATTAAAGGGGTTTCCCTAAGTTGAGTAAATTGTCCAAGTGGGGGGATGAATGGTAAAAAAAAATGAAAGATACATCACTGAATTGATAATTTTTCCTCTGTTCCAACACATGTGCTGCCTGCTAGTTTTTGTGCAGGGGTGTTGCCATGCTGTAATGGTGGGGGATTTATCATGTGAATAGATCTTATTTTATTGCATCTTCCCCCTTCTGCTCAATCTATAGCAATTTATGCCAGTGTATTTAATGAGATTGTAAGATCACCCCATGGTTGTAAACTTAGATCGAAGTTGTCAACAGGATTTTACTATGTACACTACAGATACTGTCAAGTTGGCGCTGTTATACTGTTTAAAATGATACTTTGGTTGATGAAGTCCGTCTTGTGGTTGTTGTTTGATAGGTATTTGCAGTTTTTTGCTGCAGCCAAATTTTTTTCCTACTGCGCAAGCCCGTCGCCATTTTGCTGCAGCCAAATTAATTTTTCCTCCACCAAAATGGCACCACCGACAGAGCTTGCACAGTAGCAGCCATCACTTGCCATTTTCTTGGAGGAAATAAATATTGGCTGCAGCAAAATGTCAGCGGCGCTTGTGCAGTAGCATCTATCAGCAATAGATGCTTCTGCTCATGCGCCGCCACTGGCACCATTTTGCTGGAGGAAAAAAATTTGGCTGCAGCAAAATGGCACTGGTGGCACTTACACAGTAGCATCTATTGGCAAGTGATAGAAGCTATTGCATGTGCACCATCACCAGCACCATTTTGTTGAAGTAAAAATTTTTTTTCTAAGCCAACAATATTCTATGCATTATGTAAATAGGAGGGAGGTCACTGAGAGATCAGTGACCTGTCATAAGCCATACAGATGAATTTCTAAGCAGACAACCACATAAAGCCCCACCACCCGCTTCCCCGGAGCACGTGAATCTCATTAACTGAAAACTGCAAATACAGATTCAAAACAACCACAAGATGGATTTCATGAACCCAGGTATCTTTTTAATCAATATTACAGCACCAACCTGACAGTGTCTAGTTTACATTGCAAAATCCTGCTGACAGGTTTGCATTAAGGCTAGGACTAAACAAACATTTAGGACGCAATACAGGTTGAGCTGCCAAAAATCTTGTGATGCTGATGCTACATCACAGCATAATACAGGTGTATGGGATTGCACTATGATCCCTAGTGTACCTTGACCACAACAAGCAAGTTGCAAATATTCCAACAAGTTTCGGCTTCTTGCACTAGGGTCACATTGTGACCTCATTCATGCAATGTAGCAGCCCTATAGAGATATTTTTATGGCCACGTGTTACTTTTTTGTGGGCAAAATTGCAATGTAGCCCAGTCTCAAAACAGAAAAATCTTACAGTTTTGGTAGATTAGATAATGTTGAGTGGATTGCCTGTGATCTTGCTGTGTTCTAACTTGGTGAACGATAGTTGAACACTAAGAAGATTGAGCAATCGGTGAAAAATCACACATAAACCTTGGCTAAGTACTGATAAGAATTCTAAAAGTAAACAGTGAATTCCTACTAATGGCTAAGTCACCATACTAAGATCAAGTCTACATACACACCCTTAGTTAAATATGATTTCATTAACTCGGGTTACGTGGCTCATGGAGGTTTCTGATGCCTGTCAAATTAAATGAAGTACATATAACTAATCAATCATTTTCAACCATGTTTGTTTTTACTAGTGCAGCTGCTAATGTCACTGTGAAGGCCTCAACCTACAGATTGTGTCTTTCTATCAGCTACCAAGGTAAAATGGCCGGAAATCCTGAGGGTCACAAAGATCTTGTTTTTTTCCATTAATGTGATTAGTGGTACTATAGGAGTACCTTAAAATGTATGGAATTTGTACTTTCTAAATGCCATTGTAATTCTCTTCATTTTCTAAGCATCCAAGGCACTAGATATAAATTAAAACTTTATCTTTTATTCATTCCATCAGGTAAAAAGATATTACAATAAAGCAACATTTTGGCCAGTTGCCCTTTATCAAGCAGGACAAGAGTTAAAATACAATTTTCTAGATACATTTTGGATTGATTTTGTCATTTATTTATCTTTCTTTTGACCTTCACTTAGTTAAGGGGGTTTTACACTAAGCGATATCGCTAGCAATATCGCTAAAACGTCACTGGTTTTGTGACGTTATAGCGATATTGCTAGCGAAATCGCTATGTGTGATACTTACCAGCGACTGGCTCCCCCGCTGTCCATCGCTGATCGCGCGAGAATGTCCGGCTCCATTTCTCGTCGGGCGCTTCCTGCTGTGACTTCCTGCTGTGACGACGAGCGACGCGTGGAGGCGGGTGGGAGGACGTCAGGATCGCTGTGTGTGAAAGGTGAGTATCGTGCGCTGCGTCGCTGCTGCATCGCTGTGAGATCTTTCTGTATGAAAGCTCACTAGCGATCATTTAGCGATGCACCAGCGATCCTGACCGGGTCGGATCGCTGGTTGGATCGCTGGTGCATCGCTAAATGTAAAAGGGCCTTTAGACATTACTTCTGGAGCATTCAGGTCTTTAGAATCTTCAATGATCCTGTTGTTTCAATAAATTTAGGTTAATTCAATGGCCAATGCAATGGCTAAAAAACTGGGAAAGTACTTTATTTGATAACAACCAACTCATAAATAAAGACGCAGGGCCTGATAAACTTGAAAACCAGAAAAGAAGTTAGACCCCTAAAGAATACCTTTTATTAATATATTCTTTAAAAACATATAGGACTCATAAATATTGAACATATCCACAACAAAAACTCCCAGGGTATTTTAGGATCAGGCTAGGGTTAATCTCGTTATGCCAGACAGTGATGATGACAGACCTATCAAATCTCCTGTTGTCCCTTTTTCTCACCCTACCTGGCAGCTGAGGTTGGCAACATGGTATTTTGCCAAATGGCACCCCCCGATCAACTTCATAATCCCACAACATTTTGTTGGACCACAACATTGTTGTTGACCACAACATTTTATTGGGTCCTGGTGTCTCAATTTAGTGTGATTGATTAACGAGCAGAGAGAGCCACAAAAAAAACAAAAAAAAAAAAACTTAGCCTTAACCTCCTATATATTCAGACCTAGCTAGGGGGAGCATTTATGCAGGGATGGCATTTATGCACATGTAATCTAAGTACATGTATCAAAGTACTTCTGGCAGTTATAACATGGCAGTTAGACAGGGCAGGAGACAGGTAAGACATTTATATACATCTACTCTCTGTACATTTGGAGTACAACAAATATATACCATATGCATTTGTGTAATTTTTATCCTGGCCGCTGCATTCACACACATCCACCGCCCTGGCATTAACTCTCCACACTCCATCCATATTGGCCCCTCGCTTCTTTCCTCTCCTATGTATAGCACTCATGCTCTTTTCACATTGTTAAATTGCACAGATCCAGCCAGTCCCACCATTCAACACCAGAGACGCTCTCACAAATCACTTAACCATCTGCTCACTCTTTCTATCCTCCTTCTCCTAGTTGCAGGAGACATTGCTCCCAACCCTGGTCCCCCATGTTATAGAAAGTCAAACCCCCCCACTGCTACACTCAGAAACCCCTCTAATTTTATTAATATTCCCTGCATGCCATCTGTCTCTCTTAATTGTGCACTTTGGAATTCTCGCTCAGTGTGTAACAAACTCTCCTTCATTCATGACTTCTTCCTTTCTAATTCTCTTAACCTCCTGGCTCTTACTGAAACCTGGATCCAGCAGTCAGATACTACCGCTGCTGCTGCTCTTTCATACGGGGGGCTACACTTCTCTCATACCCCAAGATCAGACAATAGAGCTGGTGGAGGCGTTGGTCTGCTCCTATCACCAAAATGTACCTTTCAGGTTATCCCTCAAGTACCCTCACTTGTCTTCCCTTCTTTTGAGGTCCATGCCGTCAGACTCTACACCCCCTTCTCCATGCGAGTGGCGGTGGTGTATCGTCCTCCCGGCCCCTCCCATCAGTTCCTGGATCATTTTGCCACTTGGCTTCCACATTTTCTCTCCTGTGACATCCCTACCCTCATCATGGGAGATTTCAACATCCCCATTGCTCTTCCCCTCTCCCCATCTGCTACTCACCTTTTATCTCTAACCTCCTCATTTGGCCTTTCGCAGCTTACTAATTCTCCAACGCATGAAGACGGAAACTCCCTCGACTTGGTCTTCTCTCGGCTTTGTGCAGTGGATGATTTTGCAAACTCCCCTCTCCCGCTCTCTGACCACAATCTTCTTTCATTCTCTATAAAGAACTGCCAGGCTGCTCAGGTCACCCCCACTGTCCAGACTTATAGAAACATACAGGCCATTAACACCCAGAAACTTCTGAAGAACTTGCAGTCTTCATTGGCCCCTATCTCCTCCCTCTCATGTCCTGATTCTGCATTGAAGCATTACAATGAAACACTTCAAAGTGCCCTGGATGAATTTGCACCCCCTATAAATAGAACACCACAACGCAGATGGCAACAACCCTGGCACACGGTGCAAACACGTTTCCTGCAGCGGTGCTCCAGGTGCGCCGAACGTCTGTGGAGAAAATCCAATCTACACGAAGATTTCATCCATTTTAAGTTTATGCTTAGAACATACAACACTGCCCTTCACCTCTCCAAACAAACCTATTTCAACACCCTCATCATCTCACTGTCCAATAACCCGAAACGTCTCTTTGACACTTTTCATTCTCTACTCAATCCAAGAGTACAGGCCCCAACCACGGAGCTCCGAGCTGACGATCTGGCCAATTACTTCAAAGAAAAAATTGACCAGATCCGACAGGAAATTATCTCCAAATCCCCTCATACCATGCACTGTCCTCCCTCCCCCACTGCATCTAACTCACTCTCTGATTTTGAACCAGTCACAGAAGAAGAAGTAAGCAGGCTCCTTGCATCTTCTCGCCCAACTACTTGCACCAGTGACCCATTTCCGTCACATCTCCTCCAGTCCCTTTCCCCTGCTGTCACCCCTCACCTAACTAAAATATTTAACCTCTCTCTCTCTTCTGGTATTTTTCCCTCCTCATTTAAGCATGCCATCATACATCCACTACTTAAAAAACCATCCCTCGACCAAAACTGTGCCGCTAACTATAGACCTGTCTCTAATCTTCCCTTCATCTCTAAACTCCTGGAACGCCTGGTCCACTCCAGTCTTATCCGCTATCTCTCAGAAAACTCTGTTCTCGACCCTCTCCAATCCGGTTTCCACTATTTACACTCCACTGAAACTGCCCTCACTAAAGTCTCTAATGATCTGCTAACAGCTAAATCAAATGGTCATTACTCCATGCTAATTCTCTTGGATCTCTCTGCAGCATTCGACACTGTGGATCATCAGCTCCTCCTCACTATGCTCCATTCCATTGGCCTCAAGGACACCGTTCTCTCCTGGTTCTCCTCCTATCTCTCCGACCGCTCCTTTACTGTTTCTTTTGCCGGTTCCTCCTCCTCTCACCTTCCCCTTACTGTTGGGGTTCCTCAAGGATCGGTTCTAGGCCCCCTCCTCTTCTCCTTGTACACTGCCCCTATTGGTCAAACAATCAGTAGATTTGGTTTCCAGTACCATCTCTATGCTGATGACACCCAATTATACGCTTCTTCTCCTGACATCACGCCAGCCTTTCTAGAAAACACTGGCGATTGTCTAAACGCTGTGTCTAATATCATGTCCTCACTATATCTGAAACTGAACCTGTCAAAGACTGAACTCCTTGTGTTTCCTCCCGCTACTAATGTACCTACACCCGACATTGCCATTTCCGTGTGTGGTTCCACTATTACTCCCCAGCAACATGCCCACTGTCTTGGGGTCATACTTGATTCCGAGCTTTCCTTTGCCCCCCACATTCGATCACTGGCTCGCTCTTGTCATCTGCACCTCAAAAACATTTCTAGAATTCGACCTTTTCTTACTTTTGACTCTGCAAAAACTCTTACTGTTTCTCTTATTCATTCTCATCTCGACTATTGTAACTCTCTTCTAATCGGTCTCCCTCTTACCAAACTCTCCCCTCTCCAATCTGTCTTGAATGCTGCAGCCAGGATCATATTCCTCACCAATCGTTACACCGATGCCTCTACCTTGTGCCAGTCATTACACTGGCTACCCATCCACTCCAGAATTCAGTATAAACTTATTACCCTCACCCACAAAGCCCTCCATGGCTCAGCACCACCCTACATCTCCTCCCTTGTTTCAGTATACCACCCTACCCGCGCCCTCCGTTCTGCTGATGACCTGAGGTTAGTATCCTCAATAGTCAGAACCTCCCACTCCCGTCTCCAAGACTTTACACGTGCCGCGCCAATTCTTTGGAATGCACTTCCCAGGTCAATACGATTAGTCCCCAATCCCCACAATTTTAAGCGTGTCCTGAAAACGCATTTATTCAGACTGGCCTATTGCCTCAACACATTAACCTAACCTATCCCAGTGTGGCAGAGCCAAAAGTTTTACCATAACCAGGTTCCCAGCATCATGTTCCCACATCCTTTATGTATCCATTAGCCCTCTGTGTCTGTACTGTTACACACTTAACATTATGGCTGGTCCATACAATCAGGGCAACTGTTACCACCCACCTTTCGTGTCTACCTCTTTCCTCATAGACTGTAAGCTTGCGAGCAGGGCCCTCACTCCTCTTGGTATTTGTTATAATCTACTGTATGTGATTATTGTTATGCTGTAATGTCTATTGTCTGTACAAATTCCCTCTGAAATGTAAAGTGCTGCGGAATATGTCGGCGCTATAAAAATAAAATTTATTATTATTATTATTATGCCCGATCGCCCTCGTAAATACCCTGTCCACTGCCTGTTGTCAAGTGCAATTTGTCTGTATCAGTAGAGATGCCAAGACATACAGTTGTGGACAAAAGTATTGACACCCCTGCAATTCTGTCAGATAATACTCAGTTTCTTCCTGAAAATGATTGCAAACACAAATTCTTTGGTATTATTATCTTCAATTTGTCTTAAATGAAAAAACACAAAAGAGAATGAAGCAAAAAGCAAAACATTGATCATTTCACACAAAACTCCAAAAATGGGCCAGACAAAAGTATTGGCACCCTCAGCCTAATACTTGGTTGCATAACCTTTAACCATTCTTCTTTGGCAAACTGCTCCAGGTCCCTGATATTAGAAGGGTGCCTTCTCCAAACTGCCATTTTTAGATCTCTCCACAGGTGTTCTAGGGGATTCAGGTCTGGACTCATTGCTGGACACCTTAGAAGTCTCCAGTGCTTTCTCTCAAAACATTTTCTAGTGCTTTTTGAAGTGTGTTTTGGGTCATTGTCCTGCTGGAAGACCCATGACCTCTGAGGGAGACCCAGCTTTCTCACACTGGGCCCTACATTATGCTGCAAAATTTGTTGGTAGTCTTCAGACTTCATAATGCCATGCACACGGTCAAGCAGTCCAGTGCCAGAGGCAGCAAAGCAACCCCAAAACATCAGGGAACCTCCGCCATATTTGACTGTCGGGACCATGTTCTTTTCTTTGAATGCCTCTTTTTTTCTCCAGTAAACTCTATGTTGATGCCTTTGCCCAAAAAGCTCTACTTTTGTCTCATCTGACCAGAGAACATTCTTCTACAACGTTTTAGGCTTTTTCAGGTAAGTTTTGGCAAACTCCAGCCTGGCTTTTTTATGTCTCGGGTTAAGAAGTGGGGTCTTCCTGGGTCTCCTACCATACAGTCCCTTTTCATTCAGACGCCGAAGGATAGTACGGGTTGACACTGTTGTACCCTCGGACTGCAGGGCAGCTTGACCTTGTTTGGATGTTAGTCAAGGTTCTTTATCCAACATCCACACAATCTTGCGTTGAAATCTCTTGTCAATTTTTCTTTTCCGTCCACATCTAGAGAGGTTAGCCACAGTGCCATGGGCTTTAAACTTCTTGATGACACTGCGCACGGTAGACACAGGAACATTCAGGTCTTTGGAGATGGACTTGTAGCCTTGAGATTGCTCATGCTTCCTCACAATTTGGTTTCTCAAGTCCTCAGACAGTTCTTTGGTCTTCTTTCTTTTCTCCATGCTCAATGTGGTACACACAAGGACACAGGACAGAGGTTGAGTCAACTTTAATCCATGTCAACTGGCTGCAAGTGTGATTTAGTTATTGCCAACACCTGTTAGGTGCCACAGGTAAGTTACAGGTGCAGTTAATTACACAAATTAGAGAAGCATCACATGGTTTTTCGAACAGTGCCAATACTTTTGTCCACCCTCTTTTTTATGTTTGGTGTGGAATTATATCCAATTTGGCTTTAGGACAACTCTTTTTGTGTTTTTTCATTTAAGACAAATTAAATGAAGATAATAATACCAAAGAATTTGTGTTTGCAATCATTTTCAGGAAGAAACTGAGTATCATCTGACAGAATTGCAGGGGTGTCAATACTTTTGGCCACAACTGTACAGAAGGTGTTTTCACATCTTCTTCTGTCCGTTAACATTGATGCTAACAATAAATGAGGAAAGCAAGTCATTTGACAATTGCAGGCAGACTGCATGCTGGGAAGTGAGAGAACGTTCCAGCCCCATTAGTATGATGAATGTTGATGAGAAGGAACCACATACTCGTAAATTTGGACAGTTCCTGAATATATTAAACTGGTATGTTACTATGTTACTATGTTGGTATGTGCCCAAAAAGTAGGTTTTAACCTCTTGTGGAGGATGAGTGCAGCAAGATAATGGTTTTGAATGACATATTTCACCTGTAGCAAATAGTTGGTACCATTCCATTTTTATTTGGTTTATAATTGATTGTGCTATCCTGTCGAGATAATTTAATAGTAGTTAAAATAAGTGTACTATGCAATCCTACAGTTTCAATGTTCCTAACAATGCCAGGACTGGATAGTTTAGTATACTCAAGAAACATGACCACTTATGGAAAATTGTTTTCTTCCAACATTTTGGTGCTGCTGCCAAGTTATTCATTTTATTTATTGCACTAAATGGGTGAAAGACAACTACCATACCATGCAAAATTTGTTTTAGGGTCCCTAAATGCTTAGATGCAGTTTCCAAAGTATATTTTCATCTCATCGAAGAATGACCAAGTGAAGTTTGAGTTTTTTACCTTAAAATTTGCAAATCTTGAAGTGTCAGCGATTGGACTACTCCTCTGACTTTCCAGAAACTAGATAACTTCCATCATTGTAAAGTGTATGGACAGTTCTGTTTTCTCAGATGCAATCATATTCATGTTATAAACAGCACAATACAGTATATCACTTTAAGGCGGCCAGGCTGGTTATCGTGGCAACAGACTGTATGGTTCCCATACCCTGGCGCCCCACAGATAAAATACAATGTCCCTTTTGCTGCACGTGCAGCGTGCACAGCAGAACACTTACCTGTCAGAGTTCCTTCCAGTTCTGTCTCCATGTTTGCAAGTTTCACATAACACCTCGGAGTCACAGTCTTTTTCAAACAGTTCAACTTTACTTATCAAAAGTGCACTCATCATCTTGGCAGCACAATTCACACAGTGCCACGTATCCTGCGCTTTCCCTGCCTTCCGGGCAGACTCAACTCCTTCTGTACTCCTTCTCTCTTTCCTCATTGCTGCCATCTCCTTGGACAATTCTTTTACCTTCAAAGCCACCGACATCACCAGCTCCCTGTCAGCCCCTAGTCTGATTCCAATTGGAAAAGGTGCCATGAATGCCATCCACTGTTCCCACCCTGGCATAGACCCCAGATCCTTCCTGAGGATGATCTCTTTGAGATGGTGCCCAACTGCACTATTCTCCAGCCTGGGGCCCCTTCCTGCCATAGCAGCTTTATCCCCATGGCCTGCAACTGTCTCTTCCACTGAATGCATCCTGCCCTGGGCAAGGATGCCTGGGCTCTGCTGCCTAATTATGAAGTGTCCTGACTATATCTCCCCACTCTGTGCTACTCTGCTCTAACTCCTCTCCACTGAATAACCCCTTGCTGCCTGTACCTAAACTAACACTATTATCTATGCTATTCTCTAATGTGCCCTCCTCTATTCTAACCCCGCTATTACTCTATGCTACCGTCTATCCCTAATCCTAAACATATACACAGTACATGGCATACACATGACATCACAGTACATAAACATTACCTTTCACATTAATGAACAATGAGGTGCCGCATGTAATCTTGCGAACAGCATCCAAGGGAGAGCAGGGACGTGAGGTTCCCTGCCACCTCCTTACAGTACAATCATATTATACTTTACAATATATTTGAGACTCTACATTGTTAAGCAAATAACTGATAGTAATAATGGAGAATGCTTCCAAATTGTAATTCTTTTTGTACAATTACATACAGAGGTACATCCCCACTGATTTTATGCAAAAAAAACATAGATCTTTTTTCCTAAAAGTACCGTATTACTTTCAGAAAGCAATATCTTCAAAACATAGGTTCCATACGGTGCTATATTTAGTGCCTTTACATTCAGTGACTTGTGCAACATAGTTGCCAATTGTCCTGAATTTCATGGGATATCTGGCCAAAAAGGGAGAAAATTTATCTAAACACCACCCATAAGTGGGTGCTTTAAAGTGGATTGGGGAGTAAGCAGAATGGGTAAAACTTTCCCTTGAGGGATGGGCGTGGGGTAAATCTTAAAGGTAACATATCATGCTGTAATGAGATCTCATTGCAGATGGGATGAAATAGAGCAGGAAAAACTTATCAGATTGTTACACAATTATGTGGGGAAAATTTCAGTAGAAAAATCAGTCCAGTGGGTGATCCTATTCAGTGATTGACAGTCCTCACTTTATGATTGTGTATACAGATAGCTGTCAGTCAATGAGAAAGACCACAAACTTGACTCATATGTTAACAAAAGCATGATGGTTCGGTGGTTAGCACTGTAGTGCTGGGTTCAAATGCCACCAAGGACAACATCGGCAAGGAGTTTGTATGTTCTCCACGTGTTTGCGTGGGTTTTCTCCGGGCACTCCGGTTTCCTCCCACACTCCAAAGACATACTGATAGGGAATCTAGATTGTGAGCCCAAATGGGGACAGCGATGCTGATGTCTGTACAGCACTGTGGAAATAATGGAAATACGTAAGCGAGTGATCTAAATAAGCCAGGGATTCCGATGATAAGTACAAGTTATACTAAATCTTTTCCAATAAATGCTATATCATTCTGCTATGGTATGCTGTACGAGACCCTTCTGCACAGCTGAGCCATGTGCATGGGTCTTAGTAGTCATTTTACAGCTGTGACGCCTGTACATTCTAGTTAGAGGGCATTTAATTCTACACTGAAAATGAACAACGTTGCCCTTAAATAGAAACAAGTACATATCAAATATAAAAATAGCACCAAATCTAAGTATACTATTATGCCAGAAACAAGGATGATTTCTGCACATTCTTGCTTGAGCATTGAAAGCTTTACAAGAGCCAATATGTTGCATATTTAGCTTGAGAATTTAGATGTTTAGAACTGCAGCCCGCTGGCTGGGATTTATTACTGAGGAGTTAGTGACAGACTCAATCACAATTACCACCAGTAGCTTTGCAAATGACTTCTTATAGAACATGGAAATTGTCATTTAAAATGTCAGCAACCAACATGGCACAACTCCAATGTTATTTCCATGCCGTTTCTTAAGGGAAAAATCAGCTTTGTCTGACATGGTAACATTATGCATGAAACCTGTGATCCCGCTTAGCAGCATGTAGGGCATTTACAGTAAATTGGAAGCACTTAGCCATGTTACACCTCTGCCATTTAACATTTGATATGTTTAAGAGGCTTTACACATTTTAAATCCCAGAACTGTTTCTGAATAGAACAATAATGAACGAATACGTCGTACATTCCATTAACTTGTAGCAATGACAGGAATTAGTGTGCCAGCATACATGGGCTACAAAATGCAATGTTCAGGTTAAAGGGGTCATCCCATGTTGTCTTCTCCCCTGCCTCCTTGCTTCCTGCTGCGATGTGCTCATGAAGATAGAAAGGTTGGGCCAGGAACACGGCTGAGCTTCTGGCCCTGGCTGCACGCTCTTTCATGTGGCCGGAGATGCAGCTTTGAGAAAAACAATGGGGCCAAACAGATCGAATGCTACAGCCAGCGTCAGAGCAGCGCTTCAAAGCCCGCCTCCTTGCCTTGGAGACTGACCACCTCTGAGGTGGATGATAACCATGGCAATGAGTTGTACACAACAGAATTAAAAATCTGAGAACTGAAAGGATTTTTAAGAAGAAATAACTTGCAAATTGCTTGTTTTTCTGAGCACTTTGCTGTTTTACTTACCGTATTTTATTAGATGAGACTGCCCCAATAATGTTATGTTGTTTAAAACTTTCTAATGTTTTATCAAAAAAAGGTATGCAATGTAATTGTGGTGATCTGATTTACATAGAGAACGCTACATTATGACTATCGATATGACATATTACATTGAAGAATAGAAGTACATCCCATGTCAAATGTTTAGATGTATGCCTCAACCTTACCTCAACCCCATTGTCCTGGCTACCACCACAAAATCAGGGTTTAACATCAAGACAATATTGTTTTCTCATAAGAGTGCCCAGAGTTAATAAAGCCTTTACTTATCCTAAAAAGTAGTAACCACAAAATACTGTGCCTACTCTAGGGCCACATAATATATAATCAGAGGTGGACATATCATTTGTGCAACCACACAGGGGCCCAAGAGATTGACTGGGATGAGCGGACCCGTGGACGTTCGGGTTAGGCCGGTACGACCAAACTTTAGTACAAAGTTTGGTTTGTGTACCAAAACTGTACTCAAACTTGAACCTGAACCCAAATCCCCTAGAAAACAATTGGGAACTGAACTTTCTTTCTCTGTCCTCCCCGAACTCCTGAACTGTAAAACAGACTTCCAGGAGAAGTCCGTCTTTGGAGTTCAGCACCGGCCACTAGTTGTCCTTTATAAGCCCTGAACTTTATAGTTCTGTTCGTTTATCTCTAGTAAGGGAGCCATTAAAGTTGTAATTGTGCATAATGATGAGCTATTAGACTGCAAAGGGCTCATATACTGTTCTATCACAGGGGCCCACTTCTGTGTGTGTCCGCCAGTATATACAGTATATATATAATGACTATGCAATGACATCACCTTGAATCTATTTTCCATTACTTAATCCATGAAAAAAGTATTCAATTTGACCGTAGTGCAACACTGAGCTGAATGTTATCATAGTACTGCTCATAATAACACACAATTCTTTATGATACAAAACATAAAGCAAAAATCACAATTGACAACATGTCTCTGCAATTAAAGGGAATGTACAACCAGAAAACGACATTGTTTAAATCATGTTTTTGTGTTAAATGCATTTTTTAGAAATGTTTTTCTTTCGTATCACAATGTCTTAAAATTTAAATATATAGAAATCTTGACATTTTTTGCATTGAGGTTACTTTAAAATCATACTTCCTGCTACAGAAGACTTTTCAGCAGCCTCACTATCATCACAAGCAGGATTATATGGTAACGCTTTTATACATAGGATCCACTCACAACAGGCAAAGTCACAGCTCACCTGCTCCTCCTCCTTTCCAATTGACCTTTGTACATACTCATTAGAAGCTTTGATACAAAAGACAGATTTTGAGTCAGTCTAGAGCTGCTAATTAACATGTGGATTTCCTGAAAGAAGAGAAAGTGAAACTATAGAATAGCCCTAATGGCCAGTGTAAAAATTCTATATAGTATGAAAAACATACATAGCCAAAATAAAACATTTAACTTGAGAACATGATTGAAATAATAGGTCGTTTTTTGATTACTTATTCCCTGCAAATACCTCATCAGCCATAATATTGCAGTTTTAGTTGATCAATGACAATGGCACCTATGAAATCTCTTGCCACGATGGCTCCTGTCAAATTGACATTCAGCAAAAAAATATTGTTTCATCTGCTTATTTTCACAACTGAGTTCTTTAAATTCTACATTTTGATTAAAACATAGTTCTAACTCTGATGAAATAGAACACTTCTTATTTTATTTCTGAACCTTTGACCCCAAATCATGTTTTTTTTCCCCCTTCATTTAGGCACATTGCTGGAATAAACAATAAAAGAAAAGATTTCATGCTGCCCTTGAAGTCAGTTGCCTGCTCTGTAAAGTGCAAGCTTTTAGCTGTGCTTTGGTGTGACTCATACTTAGTTTTGCAATCATGATGTTAATATTAAATTGGATGTAATTACTCCTCAAACTCAGTTTTATTGTTACACTTAGATCAAATTGTCAGGCAGCGAGATTCTTGTAGCATCTGTGTGTGGGTGATATCTGGATGTGTTTGTGTGTATGTGCAGAGTTCCTAAAAGCCTTCCCGAAAAACAGGAGCCCACTTCCTCTTCTTAAAATAGAAAGTCTCTGTCTGCCTTGGGAATGTGGGCATTTTCACTATTCTAATTGGCATTTGATTTTTTTTTTACGCTGCTGCGTGTTTGCTTAGTAATTTCTCATCTGGCCGAGTTGTTAGGGGTAACGAAAAGCAGCTGATTACTTAATTGTACAAAGGTCCCTCAGTTTTATTCCCATGATGTGATGGAGAGCGCAGAGTGCATTCTGCATGACAACTTTTGGACTTTTCTGTCCTGGTCATGCCTATAGTATCTGGGGGTATAAGATAAAGCCTGCACAGAAGACATTATATCATTCATTTATGGAAGCATTACAAAGTGGCAAACTACCTTCACATATTATCAGTAAAGCCAAAATAGAAACATGCTCATCCAATTCATGCACTATTGATCCCGAGGAAGGGAAAATCAACCCTTATAAAGTTCTCTTCACACCCATTATCCTTAGATTACACCAAAATAAATATTTCATTAAAATGCAAAATGTTTCAGGTCATGTATTTTATTAGTGTTTCCAAAACTCCATTCCTCATGGCCCCCAACACGTCATGTTTCCAGGATTTCCTTAGTATTGCACAGGTCATGTAATTAATAAGGCATCAGACACTGCCACAGGTTCTCTCAGCTGAGCAATACTAAGAAAATCCTGAAAACATGATTTATTGGGGGGCCAAGAGGATCAAGTTTGGGAACCACTTATGTAGACAACTGTGTTGTGTCTCCGAACAACCTTGAATTTGTATGGAGCTAGATTTGAAGTCTTTGTAGACCTGTCATGCGTCCGGTTATAACATGCTCCCTCACGTTATATTACAAGTATTCTAACCTAGATGATTCCATAAAGGGACACCATATGGCAACACAGTGGTTCTTCTGCACTGCCTCGCCACACAAACTCCAAGTTCTGACATATTGACTGTTGATTTTTCTAGACCTTGATCTTCAAAAATGTGCTGACCACCAAGACACACAACTTGGACGTTCTCATCACAGTGCAAAAGAAATTTGTGGTCTTTAATCCAGCCCCAATAACTATACCTTTTGCTGTGGCTATAGTGATAATTTTCTATATAAATACTACACATCATAAAATGTTTTTCAATAATGTAAACAAAAATATCTTAATCCCAACCCGTAACATGCTGGCATACTGATAGGATATCACTTTTTATGTCCCCCACCTCCAATTCAACCCTAAAGGTCATAATGTAATATATTAGCAACATGACATTACTTTATGAATTGGAAATACCACTTTAAGGAGAGCACTTAAAGAGAATCTGTCAGCAGGTTTTTGTTATGGAATCCGAGAGCAGCATGATGTTGGGACAAAGAGCCTGTTTCCAGAAATGTATAATTTACTGGACTGCTTAGCACAGTTTTGCTAGAATCCTTGTTTTCTTTGCTGTAAATGTAGCAGTGGTTACAATGCTGAGCTGTATATAACCCCTCCCACAACCCATGATTGGTAGCTGACTGCAAGCTGCCAATCAATTGTATGGGCGGGGTTACATAGATTAGCTGGACTGCTTGGCACATGAGACCTAATCCTGCAGTGATAATCTCCTGCCAATAAAACACTGATTGTTTTGAAACTGTAGCACAATAAGTGACACATCCCTGGAATTAGGTTCTCTGCCCCAACTGTATGCTGCTCTCAGATTAAATAGCAAAAACCTGTTGACAGATGCCATTTAAAAATATTGAGGAATGGAAACAAAAAGTTGGAGGTTTATTAATTGGTTTGTGGAGCTTAAGTATGGTGGAATATGTTTGTTTTCAGAGCATTTCACTTAGTGTTTTCCAAAGTATATAACAAAGTGGCAGAAATTCATTATGTCATATTTGTGCTCCATTCACACAACTGGCCTTTTTGTCTAAAGCTACAAAACCTGGCACTATGATGGGGAGTCCAGTGTAATCTATTGTATAAGACCAGTTCATTTTTGTGTACAAATATTACAGTCACCACAACTAGAGAATAGACAAATTAGTAACTAATAGAAAATCCATAAATAATTATCACGCTCTTTGTGTATGTACCACTGGTTTTGGATATTCTCAATGTTTCTTGGTTAATAACTACAGATTAATATGGAAAACAATAATTATACAGTATATAGAAGATTGATATAAATTCATGAAATCCTTCATTTGTCCCAGTAACTAAAAACATATTTTTGCCAGTGAATATTTCAAGGGGATTTAATGATTTCAAGATTCTTCCAAAGTTATTTTTCTTACAAGAATAATATTACTCTCCTCCGTAACCGTTCTTACGAGAGGAATTTATGAAGTTATTATTTAACCCAAAAGTAGAATGTAAATTATAGTGACATTCCTGTGCCAGATTATAATTAGTACAAGGAAGCTGTGCATTTCTACAACATGTCAGAACTAATTAGTGCTGTGATAATAAATACACAAGGACCTTCTGACGATTATACGGAGCGGAATACTTAGTGCGAATGAGTCTCTGCCATGTAGACTTTTTACTTTTCATATCGTGTACAATATATTCAGACAATAGATGGCAGGTATAGCTCACAGTGCACATAATGGAAAATTGTGAAATGTTCTGCCACTAATAGCCCCTCAATATACAGTTCTAAAGCTATTCCCTTCTCATCTAGATATAACGAAATATATTTTTAACAATCATACGGATAGTTTGGCTCAGGACACTATTTATTGCTGGTGCTAGTTTTGACAAATTACTCAAATATGCCTTAAATTAGCAGTTGTACTCCCAAAATGTGTTTTCAGCTTTACTCTACGGTGAATAACTGGGAGCTTGTGACTTTTAGGGTACCGTTACACTTAGCGATGCACCAGCGATCCCGACAACGATATGGATCGCTGGTGCATCACTAAGTGGTCGCTAGTGAGCTGACACACAGGCAGATCTCACCAGCGACACAGCGGGGTTCGGGGGTCGCTACTTACCTGTCAGACGCGGCGATCCTGACATCCTCCCGCCCGCGTCCACGCGCCGCTCGTCGGCGCTACAGGAAGCCTAGCAGGAAGTGGCCGACGAGGAATGGTCCAGTACGTTCTCGCGCGACCAACGATGAGCAGAGGGGGAGCCGGTCGGAGGTAAGTATCACATGCAGCGATATCGCTAGCAATATCGTTGCTACGTCACAAAATCAGTGACTTTACAGCGATATTGCTAGCGATATCGCAGTGTGTAGCAGGGGCTTTATTCCGGTGTTTGATTATGGACCCAGCAGGGATCCTAAGTAGTGATGGGCGAGTATACTCGTTGCTCGGGTGTCCTCCGAGTATTTTGGCGTGCTCGGAGATTTAGCTACAGGATTTGCGACTGCTAGACAGCTTGAATACATGCAGGGATTGCCTGTTTGTTAGGGAATTCCCACATGTATTCAGGCTGTCTAGCAGCCGCAAATCATGCAGCTAAATCTACGAGCACGCCAAAATACTAGGATATCACTCTAGCATTCTCGGGAAAACCTGAGCAACGAGTATACTCGCTCATCACTAATCCTAAGCAATCTAACACATACCATTTGGCCAAAAGTATGTGGACACCTGATTCCTCATACCTTATTTTTATATGAATTTTTCAATTGTTGAACCTCTCATTCCAAAACCAAAGGGTACTATTTGGAAATGCTTTCTAAATAAGTATGTTTTTTTTGTAAATCTGTGCTAAATTGGCGAAGAGTACAATATTTTTTTCAGGCATTGATTTTGGATAAGAGGGTTTGTCTCATAATTGATGTTTTCTATTACTCTAAAAAAACAATTGCAGTTAAGGTTCTACACATCAAGTTTGTCAAGTTAGGTCTTTATGGATGTTGCTTTGTCTACAGGGCCATAGTTATGCTGGATCAAGAAAAGACCTTCACACACTGTTGCCACAAAGTTAGATGCATTTTATTGTCTAAAATTTCGTTGAGTGCCACATCCTTCATTGGATAAAAGTTTTTTGGCTCAAATATTTAAAAACACACCACCATTCCTTTAACGTCGGCCATACATATTAGATGGCCAGAGGCCAAATAATGCTTCAGGAAATTATTCAGCTGTCAGCCATCTCAGCCATCTCTCTCATCTCTCTCATAACCAAGCACTCCTGTGCCCTATATTAAAAAAAACGCTGACAGACATATATGGCATCAGTTTAAATCCAGAAGAACAAAGCAATCTGCAGTCTGAAATTTGACATATTTGGCAACAATCAGTTGGTCGGCACCACCATAATCGTTAGAATATCAGCTGAATTTATTGATATCAGTGGATTCGCCAACATTAATTCAATGTGCATGGGAACTTAACTCTCTTCCACTAAATGTAACATAAGGCGCTATGTATCATGGAATGCAGTATTCAACAGACATTTATCAAATCCAATTTTGTCTATCAGATAACCATAGAGAGAACAATGATTTGGTTAACCATCACATGTTGACTTCTGTGGTTCCGCCATTGTTTGCGGGCTTTGCTTTTATGGCATTGTGAGATAAAAATTACTTGACATGATTCTTCAGATAAGCACGATTACAACGATACCAAATATGTTTAGTTGTTTCTAGATTTAACCAACAAAATCTGAAATTTGTGATTTTTTTTTATTGTTGCCATTTTTCTGAGACCAGGAACTTTTAATTTTTCCATTGATTAACCCCTTAACCTCGGAAGCTTTTTTCGGTTTTGCGTTTTTTGTTTTTCGCTCCCCTCCTTCCCAGAGCCATAACTTTTTTATTTTTCCATCAATATGGCCAAGTGAGGGTTTATTTTTTTGCAGAATGAGTTGTACTTTTGAGTGACATCATTGGTTTTACCATGTCACGTACTAGAAAAGGGAAAAAAATTCCAAATGCGGTGAAATTGCAAAAAAATGCAATCCCACACTTGTTTTTTGTTTGGCTGTTTTACTAGGTTCACTAAATGCTAAAACGAACCTGCTGTTATGGTTCTCCAGGTCATTACAAGTTCATAGACAGCAAATATGTCTAGGTTGTTTATTATCTAAGTGGTGAAAAAAAATTCCTAACTGCTAAAAAAAAATTGCGCCATTTTTTGTTAACCGTAGCGTCTCCATTTTTTGTGATCTCAGGTTGGGTGAGGGCTTATTTTTTGCATGCCGGGCTGATATTTTTAATGATGCCATTTTGGTGCAGATACAATATTTTGATCTCCCATTATTGCATTTTAATGCAATGTCACGGAGACCAAAAAAACGTAATTCTGGCGTTTTGACTTTTTTCTCACTATGCCGTTCAGCGATCAGGTTAATCCTTTTTTTATTGATAGATCGGGTGATTCCGAACACGGTAATACCAAATGTGTGTATGTCTGATTTTATTTTTATTGTTTTATTTTGAATGGGGTGAAGGGGGGTGATTTAAACTTTTATTTTTTTAAATTTTTAAACACATTTCTCTTTTAACTTTTCAATAGTCTCCATAGGAGACTAGCAGCTGGCACAAACCAATCGGTTTTGCTATTGCGGGCACATGTCTGCTGTTCAAAGCTGTACTATTACACCCGATGTCGGAAAGGGGTTAAGCTGTGTGAAGGTGAACTAACATTTTTATTGATAACATTTTGGGATACAATGTTTTGATCACTTTTTATTGCATTTTATTTACAGTGGTACAGTGACTAAAAACTGCAATAATATAATTTGGATTTAAATGATTTTACATTTTGATATATCAGACTTTTACAGAAGTAGAGATAATAATAATAATAATAATTTTATTTCTATAGCACCGACATATTCCGCAGCACTTTACATTTCAGAGGGGACTTGTACAGACGATAGACATTACAGCATAACAATAATCATATAGATCATAACAAATACCAAGAGGAATGAGGGCCCTGCTCGCAAGCTTACAATCTATGAGGAAAAAAGGGAGACACGAAAGGTGGGTGGTAACAGTTGCCCTGATTGTATAGACCAGCCATAATGTTAAGTGTGTAACAGTACAGGCACAGAGGGCTAATGGATGCATAAAGCATGTGGGAACATGATGCGGGGAACCTGTTTATGGTAAAACTTTTGACTGTGCCACCCAGGGATAGATTAGGTTAATGTGAGATACAAAATATGTCTATTTTTTAAAGTTTTAAAGTTTAAAGTTTTTTTTATAATGGACGAAAACAAAGGTGATTCAAATTGCATTTTTTTTAATTAAATATATTTTTCTTATTTTTTTCTGTGTCATGGCTGTGTCTCACCATGCACATGCCACATCTCCAGAGGGGGAAGCAAAAAAGAGTATACAGACAGGATAGCATGTTATCGCAGCTGCTTCTTTCTGTAAGGTAAAACATTGTTTAAAAACAAGCAGCCAAAGCTTTTACTCATAGAAAGAGTAATTTGCTATCCCCTGCTTTAATGTCTGTATAGTCTTTTGCTTCCTATCCTGCTCAGAGCTGTGGTATGATCAGTTCCTGTAGGGTCAGACACGGTCATTTCACAGTACATAGCAGGAGCACATTTATAAGATTATCTCAGCACAGGAACATGATTTTTAGCACATCCAATTGAATAACTTCGTTTTATTCCAATATTTATTGATTAAAATGTACTTTTTTAGTGGGAAAACCCCTTCCGCTCTCTTTCTTCTGTGTCATTCAGAGGTGGACTAGCTTGTGTGCTTTGGATTATTATCATTCTGTGTCACCAAACTGTATTTTAACTTTTGATCATGAACTGATGTCTAGACATTCTTCTACGGGTATACCTGGTGGAAAGTAGAATTCATAGTTCCATCAATTACGACAAGTAATCCAGGACCTGCAGAAACAAAGTAGTCCTACACTATCACACATTACGACCACCGTGTTTGACTGCTGGTATGACATCCTTGTATCACAATTCAGTGTTAGCTGTAGAGAAACCTGCGTCTTCCAAAAGTACACCTAATTATAGCAACCTTTGACTCATCAGTCCACAAATATTTTTGCCTTGTGGGTAATGGGGATGTTTTGTTGAAAAATGTAAGACGACAAGCCCTTGTGTTTTTTTTTGTTTGTTGAGCATTGGATTGTGCCTGGCCTCAGTTATCTTAGGGAAGGTTGATGTACACAATTCCACAATTAGAGAGACAAAGACAGCACCTCGGGGAACATGGATGTCATCTTTGGCTATGGTTGTCCTAATTGTGTAATTGTGTAAACTGACCTTAACTGAAGCAACTGAGGCCAGCAGTTTTTCAAATATTCATTTGGGTTCTTGTGTGATCTCCTAGATGTGCTTTAGGTAAAGTTTTGGGAGGGTTCACCACTTCAAACTATATCAGTGACTTTATTTCACATTGTTCTTTGAATCTCTTTATAATGTGGAGACATGCTATTTTTAAGACCTTCAAGTGCATTGCCAGACAGGTTTTATTTAAAAATCATGGCTTGGTATGGCTCTTGAAATTGAGCACATTTTCAGAATTTAATAGCAAAGCTATTGTCACAATTACTTTTTCACACTAAGCCAGGTGAGACTGAATAGCATTTTTCTTTCAATTTGTGACATTATATTTTGAAACATCATTTTGTTTTAGTCTTATCATCTAATATAAAAAGTAGTTTGATGATGGGAAACGGACAATTCTAGTTCACAGTATATATTTTTGAAAATTTTGTTTGGAAAAGTTGCTCCTCATCACAAATTAATGTTTTGGAAAATTTGGGGTCAAAGTAATTCTTTAAAATGGACAGCTATCTGTGTAGAGATAGAGCTTAATGCCCTCTGAGCAGGGCCGGACTAGAACTGAAATTCAGCTCTGGCATTTGAGATCACAAATTTGCAGCATTTTTCACCCATTCTAAAGAACGGGAAACATTCTCGTATAAATGCAGCAATATCAATGCGATTTTCCTGCCAAGAAACACGTTTTTGATGCAGGAATGCCTGCAGCAAATATTATTGAGTGCAGATATCTGTGCCATTTTATTACCAGTAAACAATGCAGACTGTGGGTTGTTATCTTTACTAGATACTGACTTCAACAATTATCTTGGACAGGAGAAAAGTATATGTACACTGCAGACTGCAGCCGTTAGAATGGCTTTCCACGGTTTTGTCATCTACGATATAATTGCCAATCGGCTCTTTCACAGCTTCCAGCGATTGTGTCGCTATCCCACAATCCACCGCGGCCGGAAGCTGTGACAGAGCCGACCGCCATATTGGAACACCCAAGCAGGGGCTATCTACCGCGGCCGCAGCGGTCATAGGGGCCCGGAGTGTTAGGGCCCCAATTGCAGAGCTGCAGCCGCTCATTAGCTGTGCAGCTCCGTGGCTGCCAGACTGCAATTGGCCTGATGCTGGATGCTCTGTGCACACAGGACCTGTGATGAGGTCACAGGAGGGAAGAATCAAGGGTCACATGATCGGGGCCTTGGTATGTGCAGGACTCTAATCTGCTGGTTGTCATGGTCCTGGATGAGGGGAAGTTTATGTGTGAGGTCAGGAGGGGTTTACAGGGTGGATGTAGCAGAGCCGTGTGTGTACAAGGTGTACGGTACGGAGCGGAGCCATGTGTTTCCGAAGTGTATGGAGCGCAGCCATGTGTGTATGAGGTGTGCGGAGCGCAGCCGCATGTGTACGAGGTGTATGGAGCGGAGCCGTGTGTACGAGGTGTACGGAGTGCAGCCACGTGTGAATGAGGTGTATGGAGCAGAGCCACGTGTGTACGAGGTGAAAGGAGCACAGCCACGTGTGTATGATGTGTACGAAGTGGAGCCATGTGTGTTTGAGGTGTACGGAGCGGAGCCACATGTTTACAAGGTGTACGAGGTGTACAGAGCAAAGCCACGTGTGTACAGAGTGTGCGGAGCGCAGTTGCATGTGTACAAGGTAAACGGAGCGGAGCCATGTGTGTACAAGGTGTACGGAGTGGAGACGTGTGTGTACGAGGTGTACGGAGTGCAGCCATGTGTGTACGGAGTGCAGCCGTGTGTGTACGAGGTGAGTGGAGCCATGTGTGTACAGAGAGAAGCCGCGTGTGTATGCAGTGTATGGAGCGGAGCCGCATGTGTACGTGGTGTACAGAGAGAAGCCACATGTGTACGAGGTGGATGGAGCAGAGCCGCGTGTGTACGAGGTGGACGGAGTGGAGCCACATGCATACGAGGTTGACAGAGCGGAGATGTGCATGCATTCTGGCATGGGGGGCCCATTTGAAAGTTCACACCAGGGCCCATAAATTTGTAGTTACGCCACTGCACCCAAGATATGGGTATTCCGATATGGCGCACGGGATTTGAATCCACTTCCAAGCCGCGCCCCTGGCCTCAGCCAATGAGCGGCCTAGGATTCAAATCCCCCGCCAAAGCCGCACGGCTCTGCTCAATGGCTGAGCCAACCACCAGCTGAGGCTTGGTGGGGGATTCAAATCCCATGCGGCACCGCTCATTGGCTCAGCCAGCGGGGTGGGGGATTACTTACTTACATACTTACCTGACCAGGAGGAGCTTTGCCGCGGCGCTTCTCTTCTCACTGGAGACCAGGGAAGGAGTGCGGTGTCAGAATTGTTTATACGAATAGTGCTATCCGGCGCCATTTTACTGAAGACACATTTGCAGTGTGCCTTCAGCAATATGGCGCCGACAGCGCGGTATGGGCATGCGCCTACTTCAGTGCTCCTCCCCCAGCCTCCGGCAGAACGGGACAGCACTGGAGTACTTGGAAGAAAGGTGAGTATAAATGTTTTTTCTTTGCATGTGTGCAGTTTAATAGGGGTGAGAGGACCCTACTTATCAGGATAGGGGGATGAGAGCATCTATTGGAATACACATGCATTGGAATACACATGATTGGAATACAAGGCTAGAAGGATACAACTTATTTGCAAGAAACAGACTTGATAAACGAGGAGGAGGTGTCGCATTGTATGTTAGAAACACGTATAGCTGCACAGAGATTGAAGCTTCAGAGACTGGGAGTTCTGTGGAAACAGTTTGTGTAAGAATACAAGGACAGAACAATGGAAAGGACATCATTGTAGGCATTTACTACAGGCCACCTGTGCAAGCTGAAGATATGGATAAACTCTTTATGCATCAAATCGCCGAGTTCTCCAAAAAATATGACATTGTTGTCATGGGAGATTTCAACTATCCAGACTGTTATGAATGGGTCACCGAGGAGAAAAAAGCAAAGCAAGCTAAGCCACAGAAAACCAGAGTGGTTGGTAACTATGCAGATTGCAGATCCCTGATCTTACCACACAACTAACAGTAGCCGTGGAGCGTGCCTACGATGAACCTAGACGCCTCATCACGGCCGGAGGACTACATAAGCCTAAAGCAAGAAAAGGGAAAATTGCCCCAGAGCAGACCCCAAAGGAATAGATAGCCCCCACATATGTATTGACGGTGAAGCAAGATGAAGGCACAAACACAGGCAGGAAAATAGGCTGAGCAAATGATGGGGCCCAAACTAACTAGACAGGAAAGGAAAGACACTGTCTGCAACCTGCAAAAAACCCTACAAAAATAATGTCCAACACTTCTGATAGCAAAATTAACCCTGAAGTCACTAGACCTCTCCCACTATATCAGCACTCTGAAATATTCTGAGACAGAGCAAAAAGAGACCGAACTACTAAGGGACAAAAAGCCAATTGGCAAAACACTGATAAATAAGAGTGGAAACTCAGCTCAGCCCCCAGCCGGGGCTGGCAGACCACACAAAAAACTGAATACACCAACAAAATCAAGTGTGAACTTTAGCAGAAAAACTTAACTTCAGATGACTGGAACAGAGCTGAAAACCAAGAGCTGACAAGCCAGAAGGAATCACCAGTGTTGTGAATTCATTTTCCCCTTCGTCACTGAGGTCTTGTGAACTCCCTATTCTGGTAAAGGAAGGTAATGAGCCTGATTATCAGGCACCTGAGTCTAATGAGGATGACTGGCTGAGTGGAGTCACGGACTGGATATAAGGCTGCCGACGCCCTTCTGCCCTGCGGGTGATTTCTCTGTGGACTTCTAGGACACCAGTCTGATTCCTGCTCCCCTAAAGCTAAGTTTTTTTGCTTTGCCTGTTGCATTTGTGTTTTGTTTTTGTTTTCCTTGCTTTTCTGGATTCTGCCATTCCCTGCTGGGGTGAGCTGAATCTCCTTTTGCCTGTTGCTCTGTCTTCAGAATATTCCTGAGTACTGACATAGCTTTTTGAAGCCTAGCGCCTTCAGGGCCTTTTTCACTGTCAGTCTGTTGGCTCTTATTTTCATAGGGTTTTTTACGGATTGCAGACAGCAGCCTTCCTGTCCTTTCCTATGTAGTTAGCTTGGGCCCCGTCTTTGCTCAGTCTATCTTTCTGTCTGTGTTAGTGTTTTCATCTTGCTTCACCGTCATTATATGTTGGGGGCTGCCTATTGCTTTGGGGTCTGCTCTGGGGCAGTTTAGATTTCCCCTTTCTTTCTTTAGGCCTATTTAATTCTCTGGCTGTGATCGAGGGGTCTAGGGCATCGTAGGAACCCCCCACGGCTACTGCTAGTTGTGTTGATAAGTTCAGGGGTTTGCAATCCGATAGCTGCCAACTTCTCTGGTTTTCTGGACTTAGCTAGCATTTCTGTTTTTGCCTCCTACGGTGATTCAATCATACCAGAATCACCCGCCATACCGCAGATCCTAGGGTACTCAATAGCAGGAAAGAATTGTGCTTAAAAAAAAAAAAAAAAAAAAAAAAGGTGTGTGTACATATCTCTGAGGCCGTAGGGGGCATTTTTTTTTTCTCTCAATGGAGATAAAGCAATTGTCTGATCGTGTGGAGCAGCTCGCTGTGGAAGTGCGGGGAATTACCGCCTACCTTGCTCGTTCGCATGCTGTTGAACCAAAGATCCCTACACCTGATGTATTTTTTGGGGATCGATCTAAATTTTGGAGTTTCAAAAATAATTGTAAATTATTTTTTGCCTTGAAGCCTAACTCGTCAGGGAGCTCTGCGCAGCAGGTTGAAATCGTCATCTCTTTGCTGCGTGGCGATCCCCAGGATTGGGCGTTTTCTTTGAAACCAGATGATCCTATTCTGACTAATGTGAACGCATTCTTTCAAGCTTTGGGGTTGTTGTATGACGAACCTAATGCTATTGATCAGGCTGAAAAGACCCTGTTGGCATTGAACCAGGGTCGAGATTCTGCAGAGTTGTAACGTCAAAAGTTCCGAAAGTGGGCGGTCCTTACTACCTGGAATGATAATGCCTTGGCTGCTCTCTTTCGGAAGGGTTTGTCAGAAGCCGTAAAAGATACTATGGTGGGATTTCCTGTTCCCTCTGGTCTGGACGATTCTATGTCATTAGCCATTCAGGTTGGTCGGCGTCTGAACCTATGCAATGTGATAGAGTTTTGTCTAAGGCGCAACGTCAGGAGTTCAGAAGGCGTAATAAGCTGTGTTTTTTTTGTGGAGATGCCTCGCATATTATTTCTGTTTGTCCTAAACGAGAGAAACGCTTTGCACACACGTTTTCTGTTGGTGGTGTTCAACCTAAGTTTCTTCTGGCAATTACTCTGATCTGCTCCCTGTCCACATTTTCCGCCAAGGCTTTTGTGGATTCGGGAGCAGCGCTAAACCTAATGGACTTGGATTTTGCTAAACGTTGTGGATTTCCGATGACACCTCTGCAGACGCCTATCCCTTTGAGGGGGATTGATGCTACTCCTTTGGCTAAAAATAAACCTCAGTTTTGGACCCAGGTGGTCATGCGGGTCGCCCCAGACCATCAAGAAAATTGCAGATTTTTGGTGTTGCATGGTCTGCATGATGCCGTTGTTCTGGGGTTTCCCTGGTTGCAAATTCATAATCCAGTTTTGGATTGGAAATCTGTGTCTGTGGTGAGTTGGGGTTGTCGGTGTGCCTTTAGTGAGGCTCCGATTTTTTCCACCTCTCCTCAGTCGCATGATGTTCCTGACTATTTGGCGGACTTTTATGATGTATTTAGTGAGAATGAGTCTGCGTCCTTGCCTCCTCATAGGAGTTATGACTGTGCAATTGAACTAAGCCCGGGGTGTAAATTTCCCAAGGGTCGGCTCTTCAATTTATCTGTACCCGAGCACAAGGCTATGCAGTCCTATATTAAGGAGGCGTTGGAGAAGGGTCATATTAGACCATCCTCTTCACCCTTAGGTGCCGTTTTTTTTTTTGTGGCCAAAAAGGATGGTTCCTTAAGGCCTTGTATTGATTATCGTGCCCTCAATAAAATTACTATTAAATATCAGTATCCGTTACCCCTGATTTCGGATCTTTTCTCTAGAGTTAGAGGTGCTTGCTGGTTTACCAAGCTTGACCTCAGGGGGGCGTATAATCTTATCCGCATTAAGCAGGGGGATGAATGGAAGACGGCGTTTAATACTCCGGAGGGACATTTTGAGTACCTGGTGATGCCTTTTGGGCTCACTAATGCCCCTTCTGTCTTCCAGTGCTTCATGAACGATATTTTCCGAGACTTTGTCGATAAATTTTTGATTATCTATCTGGATGATATTTTGATCTTCTCCAAGGATTGGGATTCTCATGTGGAACATATTCGGACTGTGTTCCGGATTTTGAGGGAGAATTCCCTGTATGTCAAAGGATCGAAATGCCTTTTTGGAGTACAGAGGATTTCATTTTTGGGATTTATTTTGTCTCCGTCAACTATTGAAATGGACCCGGCCAAAGTACAGGCCATTTATGATTGGGTTCAGCCCACTTCTTTGAAGGCCCTCCAGAAGTTTTTGGGTTTTGCTAATTTTTATCGGAAATTTATAGCAAAATTTTCTAGTATTGCCAAGCCATTGACTGATCTGACTAAGAAGGATGCTGATGTGTTGAATTGGTCTCCGGAGGCTGTTGCTTCATCTCAGGAGCTGAAGCGAAGATTTACCTCCGCCCCGGTTTTGCGGCAACCTGATGTCTCACTCCCGTTCCAGGTAGAGGTGGATGCTTCTGAGATTGGTGCAGGAGCTGTTTTGTCCGAAAAGGATCCTGTAACATCTAAAATGAATCCCTGTGCTTTCTTTTCCCGAAAGTTCTCTCCATCTGAACGTAACTATGATGTGGGGAATCGGGAACTGTTGGCCATGAAATGGGCATTTGAGGAGTGGAGACATTGGTTGGAGGGAGCTAAACATCAAGTTGTGGTCCTCACTGACCACAAGAATTTGATTTACCTAGAGTCGGCTAAACGCTTGAACCCTAGACAGGCTCGGTGGGCCTTGTTTTTTACACGTTTTGATTTTGTGGTCTCTTTTCTTCCTGGAACTAAGAATGTCAAGGCAGACGCCCTCTCTAGGAGTTTCTTTGCTGATTCTCCTGTGGTGACCAAGCCTGCTACCATCTTAGGCGAAGGGGTTGTTCTTTCTGCCATCTCGCCCGATTTGAGACTTGCGCTGCAAGAGTTCCAGGAGGACAAACCTGAGCGTTGTCCCAGTGGAAAGTTGTATGTTCCTGACCAGTGGAAGAAGAGAGTGATGTCTGAAGTTCATTGCTCTGCATTGGCTGGTCATCCAGGTATTTTTGGTTCTAGAGATGTGGTGAGTCGCTCTTTTTGGTGGCCCACCTTGTCTCATGATGTCAGGAATTTTGTGCAGTCCTGTGGGACTTGCTCCCGGTCTAAATCGTGTTCTCACTCTAGTGGGTTGTTGATGCCTTTGCCGGTCCCCAGGAGGCCATGGACCCATATTTCAATGGATTTTATCTCTGATATGCCGGTCTCTCAAAGAATGACTGTTATTTGGGTGATTTGTGTTAGGTTCTCTAAGATGGTTCATCTTGTACCACTCCCTAAGTTGCCATCTTCCTCTGAGTTGGTGCCCCTGTTTTTGCAACAGGTGGTTCGCTTACACGGGATTCCTGAGAACATTGTATCTGACAGAGGAGTTCAGTTTGTGTCTAGATTTTGGAGGACTTTCTGTTCCAAGCTGGGAATTCAGTTGTCCTTCTCCTCTGCTTTTCACCCCCAGACCAATGGGCAGACAGAGAGAACAAACCAGACCTTGGAATCGTATTTGAGATGTTTTATTTCCGCTGATCAGGATGATTGGGTTTCATTTTTGCCCTTGGCCGAATTTGCTTTAAATAATAGAGCTAGTTCTGCCACTTTGATGTCACCTTTTTTTTGTAACTTTGGGTTTCATCCTCGATTTTCTTCAGGGCAGGTGGAGCCTTCTGCCTGCCCAGGTGTTGACACTGTGGTGGAGAGAATGCACCAGATCTGGGATCAAGTGGTGGATAAGTTATCTCTCTCCCAGGAAAAGGCCCAGCGGTTTTCCAATCGACATAGGACCATTGGTCCCCAGTTTAAGATTGGTGATATGGTGTGGTTATCATCAAAAAATATTGCTATGAAGGTGGCTTCTCCTAAGTTTAAGCCTAGATTTATTGGACCTTACAAGATTTTGGAGATTATTAATCCGGTCTCTTTTCGTTTGGCTCTTCCTGTCACATTTAAAATCCATAATGTGTTCCATAAGTCCTTGTTGAAGAGGTTTGTTGAACCAGTTGTTCCTGGGGTGGCACCTCCAGACCCTGTATTGGTTGAAGGTAACATGGAATATGAGGTAGAGAAAATACTGGATTCCCGTTTGGCTAGACGGAGACTCCAGTATTTGGTTAAGTGGAAGGGTTACGGTCAGGAGGATAATTCCTGGGTCTCTGCCTCTGATATTCATGCCAAAAGATTGGTGCATGCCTTTCATCGGGCTCACCCTGATCGCCCTGGTGGCGTGGTTGAGGGTTCGGTGACCCCTCCTCAAGGGGGAGGTACTGTTGTGAGTTCATTTTCCCCTTCGTCACTGAGGTCTTGTGAACTCCCTATTCTGGTAAAGGAAGGTAATGAGTCTGATTATCAGGCACCTGAGTCTAATGAGGATGACTGGCTAAGTGGAGTCACGGACTGGATATAAGGCTGCCGACGCCCTTCTGCCCTGCGGGTGATTTCTCTGTGGACTTCTAGGACACCAGTCTGATTCCTGCTCCCCTAAAGCTAAGTTTTTTTGCTTTGCCTGTTGCATTTGTGTTTTGTTTTTGTTTTCCTTGCTTTTCTGGATTCTGCCATTCCCTGCTGGGGTGAGCTGAATCTCCTTTTGCCTGTTGCTCTGTCTTCAGAATATTCCTGAGTACTGACATAGCTTTTTGAAGCCTAGCGTCTTCAGGGCCTTTTTCACTGTCAGTCTGTTGGCTCTTATTTTCATAGGGTTTTTCACGGATTGCAGACAGCAGCCTTCCTGTCCTTTCCTATGTAGTTAGCTTGGGCCCCATCTTTGCTCAGTCTATCTTTCTGTCTGTGTTAGTGTTTTCATCTTGCTTCACCGTCATTATATGTTGGGGGCTGCCTATTGCTTTGGGGTCTGCTCTGGGGCAGTTTAGATTCCCCCTTTCTTTCTTTAGGCCTATTTAATTCTCCGGCTGTGATCGAGGGGTCTAGGGCATCATAGGATCCCCCCACGGCTACTGCTAGTTGTGTTGATAAGTTCAGGGGTCTGCAATCTGATAGCTGCCAACTTCTCTGGTTTTCTGGACTTAGCTAGCATTTCTGTTTTTGCCTCCTAAGGTGACTCAATCATAACACACCAGCAACTGAATAGGGCGTCGGCTGTCTTAAATCCAATCTGAGAATCCTGAGATCCAATCGTCATCCTCATTCTGAGGTGGCAGATCTCCACCGATCAAACCAGCCGCACCACCTCCCATCACTACCAGAGGGAGTCCAGAAGGGGAACTCACAACTGATGAACCAGAGAATGAACTCACAACACCAGACATTATTATTATTATGCATTTATATAGCGCCATTTATTCCATGTCACTTTACATGTGAAAAGGGGTAATATAGACAAGTATAATAAACATGTGTAAGACAAGGGACACACAAGTACATAAGGAGAGGGGACCCGGCCCAAGAGGGCTCACAGTCTACAGGGATGGGTGAGGATACAGTAGGAGAGGGTAGAGCAGGTCATGCGGTGTACAGTAGACCGAGGATCATTGCAGGCTGTAGGCTTGTCGGAACAGGTGGGTCTTCAGGTTATTCTTGATGGTTTCCGTTGATAGTGAGAGTCTATTGTGTTGTGGCAGAGAGTTCCAGAGTATGGGGGAAGCACAGGAGAAGTCTTGTATGCGGTTGTGGGAAGAAGAGATAAGGGGATAGTAGAGAAGGAGATCCTGAGATGATCGAAGGTTGTGTGCGGGTAGGTACCTGGAGACCATGTCACAGATGTATGGTGGAGACAGGTTGTGGATGGCTTTGTATGTCATGGTTAGGGTTTTGAATTGGAGCCTCTGGGTAATAGGAAGCCAGTGAAGGGCCTGTCATAGGGGGGAGGCTGGGGAATAGTGGGGACACAGGTGGATTAGTTGGGCAGCAGAGTGTAGGATGGACTGGAGTGGTGCCAGAGTGCTAAAGGGGAGGCAAGAGAGGAGGAGGATGCAGTAGTCGAGGCGGGAGATGATAAGAGCATGCACTAGTGTTTTTGTGGTTTCGTGGTTGAGGAATGAGCGGATCCGGGAAATATTTTTGAGTTTGAGGTGGCAGGAGGAGGCGAGGGCTTGGATATGTGGTTTGAAAGAGAGTGCAGAGTCGAGGATCACCCCAAGGCACCGAGCTTGCGGGACTGGGGAAAGAGAGCAGCCATTGACATTGATGGATAGGTCTGGTGGAAAGGTAGAGTGAGATGGGGGAAAGATGATGAATTCTGTTTTGTCCATGTTCAGTTTGAGAAAGCGAGCAGAGAAGAAGGCTGAGATAGCAGAAAGACATTGTGGGATTTCAGTCAGTAAGGAGGAGAGGTTGGGTCCAGATAGGTAGATCTGCGTGTCATCGGCGTAGAGGTGATACTGCAAACCGTGGGATTCTATGAGCTGTCCCAAGCCGACGGTGTAGATGGAGAATAGTAGGGGTCCTAGGACAGAGCCTTGAGGAACACTGACAGACAGGGGGCGAGGGGAGGAGGTGGTGTGTGAGAGGGAGACACTAAATGTTTGATCTGACATTTGTTGGGAATCTCTCTCAGGCAAAACTTACAGGTAAAGGAAATTCTTGTCCTCTCTTGCTGACAACTTTATCTTCCAAAAGGTAAGGGAGAAAACAAGGGGAACTGCTACCTTGGATCTATTCCTTATAAACAGGGAGGAAATGGTTGAGGAGGTAAAAGTGGCTGGAACCCTAGGAGGTAGCGACCATGCTATTTTAGAATTTTGGATAACTAGAGGAGGAAGACCTGTGAAGACTCAGACGTCAAGGTTAGATTTCAGAAAGAGAATTCAGAAAGAGAATTCAGAAAGAGAATTGGAGGGATCCAATGGCTGGATATCCTTAAGGACAAAAATGTCCAGGAAGGATGGGAAATCTTGAAAAATGAAATTCTCAAAGCACAATTGTTAACAATTCCGAAAAGAGGGAAGAATAGGAAGCGTATAAGGAAACCAGGATGGATGAACATAGAACTTAAGCACATGCTAAAAAGGAAGAAAGAAATGTTTATAAAATGGAAAGAGGGAGGCATATCTAAAGAAGAATATAATGCTGTCTGCAGAACCTGCAGGGCACGAATCAGATTAGTAAAGCTGACAATGAATTGAGGCTTGCAAGAGATGTCAAAAGCAATAATAAAGGATTTTGGGGACATGTCAAAAGTAAAAGAAAACTCAAAGATGCAATAGGATTTTTACAGAATGAAAATGATGAAATGGTAAGACAGGATGTTGAGAAGGCCGAACTTTTAAATTCCTTTTAAATTCCTATTTCGCCTTTTTTTTTTCTCAGAAAAGAAATGTAACATCAACTATTCTTCACTGTCCTATTAAGGGAATAGAAGAATCTAGGATATCTATAAACAGAAATATAGTGAGGAAACACTTAGCTAACCTAAATGAATTCAAGTCTCCAGGTCCAGATGAATTACACCCCAGAGTACTGAAGGAGATAGCATAAGAAATTTTTGAAGTCCCAGAAGACTGGAGAAGAGCAAATGTTATTCCTATTTCAAAAAGGGGAAGAAGGTGGACCCAGGCAACTATAGGCCAGTGAGTCTGACTTCTATACTAGGAAAGATCTTTGAACAAATTATTAAACAACATGCATGTCAGTACCTGGATAAGAATGAAGTGATTAAATAGAGTCAGCATGGGTTTGTAACTAATAAGTCATGTCAGACTAACTTAATTTCCTTCTATGACAGAATCACTGATTGGGTGGATCAGGGAAATGCTGTAAATATAGTATATCTTGACTTCAGCAAAGCATTTGACAAAGTATCTCACACAATCCTTATTGAAAAAATGACTAAGTATGGAATGGACAAGGCAACTGTTAGGTGCATTCATAACTGGCTTAGTGATCGGACCCAAAGAGTGGTCATAATGGCTGCACATCCAGTTGGAAGAATGTCTCAAGTGGGGTACCACAGGGATCTGTCCTGGGCCCTGTATTGTTCAACATCTTTATCAACGATTTAGATGAAGGAATTGAGGGTAAACTGATTAAATTTGCTGATGACAAAAAGCTAGGAGGGATAGGTAATACTAGAGAAGAGAGAGAGAGGATTCAAAAAGATATAAATAAATGGGAGCAGTGGGCAGCAACTAACAGAATGGTTTTTAACAGGGAAAAATGCAAAGTACTACATCTGGGCAATAAAAATGAAAAAAGCATATGCAGAATGGGAGGAATAGGGCTAAGCAACAGCACATGTCAAAAAGACTTGGGTATACTAATAGATCACAGACTGAATATGAGTCAACAGTGTGATGCAGCAGCAAAAAAGGCAAATGCAATTCTAGGGTGTATTAACAGAAGCATACAGTCTAGCTCATGTGAAGTCATTATTGCCCTCTACTCCTCTTTGGTCAGACCTCATCTGGAATACTGTGTCCAGTTTTGGGCACCACATTTTAAAAAAGACATCAACAAACTGGAGCAAGTTCAGAAAAGAGCGACCAGAATGGTGATCGGTCTGCAAACCCTGTCTTATGAGGAAAGGTTGCAGGATTTGGAATGTTTAGCTTGCAAAAGAGAAGACTGAGAGGAGACTTAATAAATGTCTACAAATATCTCAAGGGCTGTCACATTGCAGAAGGATCATCTTTATTCTCATTTGCAAAAGGAAAGACTAGAAGCAATGGGATGAAACTGAATGGGAGGAGACACAGATTAGATATTAGAAAAACTTTTTGACAGTTAGAGTGATCAATGAGTGGAACAGGCTGCCATGAGAGGTGGTGAGTTCTCCTTCAATAGAAGTCTTCAAACAGAGGCTGGACAGATATCTGTCTGGGATGATTTAGCGAATCCTGCTTTGAGCAGGGGGTTGGACCAGATGGCCCAGGAGGTCCCTTCCAACTCTACGATTCTATGATTCTATAGAATAGGGGGTGAGGGGACCATGCATATCAGGATTGGGGGGTGAGGGGACCATGCATATCAGGACTGAGGGGTTTGAGGATCAAGCATACCAGAATAGGGGGGTTCAGGGACCATGCATACCAGGATAGGGGGGTGAGAGGACCATGCATACCAGGATAGGTGGGTGAGAGGGCCATGCATACCAGGAAAGGGGGGATGAGGGGACCATGCATACCAGGAGGGGGGGACAGAGGGCCATGCATACCAGGATAGGGGGTCAGAGGACCATGCATAGCAGGATAGGGGTGAGAGGGCCATGCATGCATTCAAATCCCGTGCGGCACCGCTCATTGGCTCAGCTGGCGGGGTGGGGGATTTGAATCCCGTGGCGCTCAGCCAATGAGCGGTGCCGCACGGCTTTGGCGGGGGATTCAAAACCCACACGGCACCGCTCATTGGCTCAGCCGGCGGGGGATTCAAATCCCCCCGCCAAAGCCGAGCTGCACTGCTCATTGGCTGAGCCGCCCCCCAGCGGATATTCATTTCACCGCACTGCCGATGCAATAGCACCGGGCCTATTTCTAGTGTAACTATAAGCATCTAATTTCAGAGTTGCAGTTACATGCTGAATAGAGTCTCATCATCTTCTCTCAATGTACTGTTGAGTAAAACAGATTAAAATGTAGTCAGAGTATGACCACAGTTTAGCCCAAATCACAATTCTGCTGTGACGTGATAAACAGTCCAACCGACAATCAGAGCTGAATCCTAACATTGCATATACTGCTCACTGTCAGTTATTCTGTATGCTGTACTGCTTGCTGAAAGTTTCCTTTGGGATGAAAAACTCTTTAAATGACTTTCGCCATCCATGGTTAATGAACTTTAAGGCTGCGTTCACATGTTCAGGTTTTTTTGCGTTTTCGAGGTGGTTTTTAGCGCGCAATTTTGCCGCGAAAACGGAAAAAAACAGCATCCCATGCATTCCTGTGGGATTCCGCAGTGTTGTGCTAATGCTGTGGATTTTCCCGCAGCGGAATCGCATCGCGGAAAAATCCGCAGCATGCTCATTAATTTGCAGAATCGAGGCAATTCTGCCCACATAGGAATGCATTGTTCTGCTTACTTTCCTACTTTCCGCATGTGGCTGTGCCCACCTGCGAAAAGTAAGCAGAACATTTGTGGATGGTACCCACGGTCCAGAGGAGAGGAGACTGTCCTCCGTGCTCTGGGTACCATATCCCTGTAAAAAATAGAATTAAAATGAAAAAATTGGGTTATATTCACCTTCCGGCATCCCGCGCAGCGTCCCCAGGCTTCAACAATACACACGGCAGCTCCCGTTCCCAGTAATGCATTGCGTTGACCTTTGCTGACGTCGCATCTCGCGATGCTGTAGTGGTCTCGCGATGCTGTTGTGGTCTCGCGAGACCGCGACGTCATCAAAGGTGATTGCCGCAATGCATCACTGGGAACGGGACCTGCCAGAGCATCGCAGAGGCATGGGGACACTGTGCAGGACGTCGGAAGGTGAATATAACCCGATTTTTTATTTTTTTTAATTATTTTTAACATTATATCTTTTTACTACTGATGCTGCATAGGCACTGTCACTGAAAACAAAAAACTGCTGATGCTGATGGGAGTATTTATCAGCGATGACTGTGCTATAAATAAATGTAAAAAAAAGTGCGTGGTCTCTTCTATTTTTGATAACCAGCACAGAGAAAACTGACAGCTGTGGGCTGGTTACCAAGAATAAAAATAAATAATTAATAAATAAATAAGCAATTTAAAAGAATGATGTAGGACCCTTACATTTTTGACAACCAACCAAGCTAAAACAGACAAAAAAACACTACTTAATTTTCATAAGCAGCAATGTAAAAAGCTGACGGCTGAGGAATGACGTTAATATTCTGGGAAAGGAGGACAATATCCCTAAAGGTTCCCAGGCTATTAGTATCAGCTCACAGCTGTTTAGTTAGTTTTTACTAGTTATTTTCAGGGAAGACCACCGAAAAAAAATTACATAGGGTCCCCCATAATTTCAATCCAGCAAAGGCTCAACAAACAGCTGTGGACTGATATTAATAGCCAGGGAAGGGGCCATGGAAATTGGCCCTTCTCCAACACTAAGAACATCAGCCCTCAGCTGCCCCAGAAATGGTGCATCAATAAGATGCGCCAAATCTGGTGCTTAGCCTCACTCTTTCCAATTGCCCTGTGGAGGTGGCAAGTGGGGTAATATTTGTGGGGTTGATGTCACCTTTGTATTGTCAAGTCACATCAAGTGCAGGGCATAGTAATGGAGAGGTGTCAATAAGTCTATAAGAAGCCCCATTACTAACACCATAGTAAGTTTTGAATTAAACACACAGCATGAATGAAATCCTTTGTTTCAAATAAAAAGCAATACCCTGTTTTACACATTTATTTAAAAATAAAAAACAAATCTGTACTTACCATACGGCAATTTTATTGAAGCCCTTGTCCCCTGTAAAAGACAGAAAATGATATACAAATATTAAACACACCTTACACCTAATCCATTGAAGCTCTTGTCCCCTGTAGAAAAAACAAATAATAAACAACCATATCCCTCATCTGTATGAAGTGAAGATTAGCAATACCATGCTGCAATCCATCTCTGTGATCTGTGGTTTATGATGTGAACAGTGCCATGGTGTGACCATCCAAACTAAAACCCAGAACACAATGAGGTGCTGCAAGTGCAGCTTCTGTGACGAGCGGTGTCGTCTTTGAAGGTGCATTCACAACAGCACTTCACTATGAGCTGGGAAGATGAACTGCGGTGACCTCAGTGAGATCACCATGAGCAATGTAAAAAAATTCTATGTTCTGCTGTTTACTTAGGGAAACGTTACAGATAGCGATGCACCAGTGATCTCGACAACGATATGGATCGCTGGTGCATCGCTAAGTGGTCACTAGTGAGCTGCCACACAGGCAGATCTCCCCAGCGACATCGCTGTGGTCGGGCGTCGCTACTTACCTGTCAGACGCGGCGATCCTGACGTCCTCCCGCCCGCGTCCATGCCTTGCTCGTCGGCGCTACAGGAAGCGCAGCAGGAAGTAGCCGACGAGAAATGATCCAGGACCTTCTCGTGCGACCAACAATGAGCAGCGGGGGAGCCGGTCGGAGGTAAGTATCACATCCAAAATCGCAACGTCACAAAATCGGTGACTTTACAGCGATATTGCTAGTGATATCGCAGTGTGTAATGGGGGCTTTAGACTAAAGCTTTAATCACCTTGTGATTAACATTGCTGTGGTTAGCTGGTCTCTGTGATAAGCAGCTCACTGTCTATAGCTATGCACACAAAGACCCCGTTGTGAGTGGGGTTATCTGTTGTGTGGTCGGGGTCAGCTTTCTCTGCTCTACTTTATTGCTAAATTTAAATAATCTGATTGTGTCAAAACAGCTGCATCCTGTAAATTAAGTGATATATCATTGGATTCAGTGTCTTGCTTCCTACATTATGCTGCTCTCAGATGAAATAGCAAAAAAAATGCTGACAGATTCCCTTTAAGTAAAAAATATTTTAACTCAGCAGCTGTTCTGAATCTAAAAGCAGTGGATCAAGGCAGTAAATAAGGCCGGAGTCACACTGGCGAGGAATACGGGCGCGTAAGATGCGCAAAAAACACGCATTACACACAGACCAATGATTCTCTATGGGGTCCCTCGCACCAGCCGTATATTTCTCATCCGTATTCTAGGCTCCGTGCCAATCGCAGCATGCTGCGATTGTCAGCATAGTACGCCCGTAGTACGCCAATGCAAGTCTATGGGTGCGCTAAAAATACGGATTAAACACGGACCACACATGTGACTTGCGAGAAATACGCAACCGGTGTCTTTTAGCAAAGCCGGCAATTCAGTGCGCTATACAGTAAACTCACACTGACAGGTTTAATAAAGAAACGAAAGAATAGATATAGACACATAGAATACATATATAGATATATATATAAATATATATGCATTCTATGTGTCTATATCTATTCTTTCATTTCTTTATTAAAACTGTCATAGGGCTCCATTATATGTCCATTTTGCAAGCCTGCGAGAAAATCTCGCCATACGGATGGCATACGGATTACATATGGATGCTGACATGCGCAAAATACGCGACCACACCTTGATTACGGATGACATACGGAGCACTATTTAGGGGTCTGTCATCCGTATTACGCATGTAAAATACGGACCGTATTTTGCGCAGGTTAGTGTGACTCCAGCCTAAGAGAGAGTGATCCAGCTCACCCACGTTGAACTAGTTTGGTGGTAGCAATAGGAAAACATAGGGATATCTAGCTGTTTTTTGGATAAAAAAAATTCAAAATTTGTTTTAGCAGAATTCAATAAAAATAGAACATTCACAGTACTATATAAAAAATGTTGGACCTTTTCCCAAAGGTTTTGTTTTTATTCCATTCTAATAACAGTTTTTTCATTTTTTTATCTAAAAAACATCTGGATATTCATACCTTTTCCAATGGATCAAGCCACCCTCCAAACTGCATATGTTGTTATTAACCTCTGACATTAAAATATTACAAAAGGAACTGGAAAAAATTCCTGCAAGGGCAAACACATGGCAGATGAAGTTTAATGTTAATAAATGTAGTGCAATGCACTGCAGAGGGAGTAATCATACTGCTTCATGTGCATTATATGTAAATCTATTAGAGATTACAGAACAGTAGAAGGACTTGGGTATTCTGGTTACAAGTAAGCTGAGCATCAGTACTCAATGACAGGCAGCAGCCGCAAAAGCAACCAAGATTTTAGGGTGCATAAAAAGAAATAAAATCCTATGATCCCAACGTATTGTTATTCCTCTATGAATCCCTTGTAAGACCATAGCTTGGATATGGGATCCAGTTTGGACTCCACATTTTAAAGAATATATTTGAAATTTAGAATCAGCTCAAATGTGGAAACTAGATTATTACATTGTTACAATATCTCATTTATATGTATAAATACATATGTGGTCAATGCATAGTACTGGCACATGACTTATCATCTTCCAGGACCTTACAAAGGGTAATGAACATTTGTTACACATAAAGGAAAGTCATTTCTGGCAGCTAAAAAAAGGGAAAGGTTTCTTTACAGTTAGAGCAGTCAGACTGTGGAATGTCCGACCACAAGAGGCAATAATGGTAGACACTATAGCAGTATTTATCTAAACATGACATTGTGAGTCATAAATAATTTAGCAATTGAAAATGTATAACTTTGAAGACAGTTTGAATTTTATGGTCCTAGGTTTTTTCAACCTATGTAACTATGTAACTACAGTATATAAAATGTACATTAGGAAAATGTATATTTTACGAGTAATTTCCTCTTCCTTTTTTTTCTTTGTAAAGCGCTATTTACAAGTCCAAACTATACATCTAAAAAGTTCAAAACCCTCCTGAAACACTCGCACATATAATCTGTAATCTGTATTTCTTATGGTAACAAGTGTAGTTATTTGTCTCTATAATAAAAGCGAATTACCAATGATGAGAGGGTTAATACTTGGTCCTAAATCAGTAGTAGCCCCGTAATAACCACAACAACTGTTCTGAGGTCATAAACAAGTGTCATAAAGAAGATTCCATGAAAGAAGCGTGCGCTGCCACGATCAGCGCCATTACTGATGCGCCTGAGGACATTGAGCTTCACCACCCCAAGTAATGTGATGGCCTTGGTGTAATTTGGAGGTTCTAGCAGGTAAAAGGGTTGTCTGCTTTAGACATCCCCAGGGCATGGGAAGGTGACAGAGGGGGGTCCCCAGCACATCATCCCCTTCGGTTACCCTCTACAAAGAGCTGCCGTGGTGTTCTCATGTGGTGTATGGCTGAGGGTTGTACTCCTGACAGGGTATGATGTATCTTACCGTGGCCAAGCTTTCTGTCAGGAGAAGAGTCTTTCCTTCTCAAATTACACACACACACAGGAAGCTCCACAATACAATGTTTGCACAGTTACTGCCTCTAGGCAGGAGATGATGATGGTGGTAGTAGTTGGTGCCTTTGAGCCCCAGTCATCAAGCAGCCATAAACATTTAAAGCAGAAGTCTTTTTACTGAAGGTAATGGGACAAATAATCATTTACAAATAGCAGTAAACTGAGGTACAGGATTACAATCACGGTTGATGATTTGTGTGTATCTGCAGACAGGCAGATCTTAGTAACCTCTGGTTTTATTAAGTCTCAATATTTCTTCTTCAGCACTGTGCTCTGTTTCTGCCCTGAGGTAATTCTTCCTCCTAGAGGTGCAATGGTAGTCTTCCTCATATGAAGACAATTAACTCTCCTTATCGTGTCAGTCCCCTTTTTAAGCAAAGCTGGCAGGGAGAAAGTAGGTAATTCCTTCACCTACAAAATGGCTTCTTCTTCTCAAGATGTCTGACCACCAACTTCCACTTCAATTTTAAAGCTGTCCCCCAGGACTTGGCTCCTCCTCCTTCTATGTGACTGTAGAGTTGAAGTCATTGGATGACTGCCCTGAGACGTTTTTCCAGAACTTTCTGCATATTAAAACAGATTTGAGTCACCTGATCAAGCCTGGGAGAAGATTAACCCTTTTTATGCTGCCTGTCAGCAGGTCTCACAATGTGTTTAAAATGCACAGTTCACATAACAATTCACAGCATTTATATGAAAACACACTTAGAAATGGTCAATTTGTGGGATACCACACTGCTCTCCTTTGAGAGTTCATGGATGGATCTATTACATTAATGGGTGATAAATTGGGATGGGGAGGAGGAGCGGGGGAGGGGATATTTATTCTTTTAGAGGTCTTCCATAATGAACAATCCTTGTAACCAAGTGTCCAACTTCTTGAGACTAGGAACTGGATCTATAAGGGAGAAATGATCCTGTACATCCACCTGGGAATCAGATCAGCCACATTGGGTCTAGCTTCCAATGTGGTGATAGATATCGCAGCTGGATCTCACCCACATCCAATTTTCACATTTATAGTCTGTATTTGTTATGTCATTCTCTGTAAATCTGGAAAAATGTACAAATGTTAAAGTTATGCCATTCCATCTGCCATATCGGCACTAACTCTCTAAGCCCAAAGGAAGGGTGACCCTCCATCCATGGTTCCCTAGAGGTTTCCTCCACAGGGGTTTTTCCTCTCCTGAGTGCTGAGGGGTGACTCTTCATGAGTCGGGTGTTGTGCTATTTTCGGTGTTATGTGAATTTAAATAAAGTTGAGAATGTTTGACAACTAATTACAATGCTTTTGTTTTTATTTTGTGCTTCTGTCTGATTCATGTTTGGGAGTCGGATCCATCACACACCACGGGGTCATACATCTGGACATCTGCCGGCTGCAGCACCTACAAGTGTGCACTCATACTTGGAGTAAGGACTGCCATTATACTACAGGATTACACGCAGCTTCCTCGACTCATTCACACATTGAGTATTTGGGGCAGTAATTTACATCAGTATTTGTCAGCTAAAAACCAGAGGGAACAGAGAAATAATAACTGAATCACTGTCACCTCCTCTGTGATTTGGATCCTCGTCTGGGGTCTGCTAACAAATACTGATGTAAAATATCACCATGTAATGTGCCCCAAATCCTCACTGAGTGATCTGGCAGTGTGAGCTGCAGTGAAACAGCAGAGGTTGCAAGCATTAACCCCTATCTGACATATGTTGTACTATCCCGTCCATGTGCTCTTGGCCTTAATGCCCATGAATGGGATAGTACGTCATACGCAATCAGCTGTGCTCAAAGGGGCGCAGCTGATCGCGGCCGTGTGTCAGCTGATTATCACAGCTGACACCCAGCACTAAGTGCCAGTAGCGGTCACGGAAAAAAATGTCATGTGCCCGAAATTGGTACCAATAAAAACATCAACTCATCCCGCAAAAAACAAGACTTCACATGACTCTGTGGGCCAAAATATGGAAAACTTATAGCTCTCAAAATGTGATGATGCAAAAACCTATTTTTTGCAATAAAAAGCATCTTTTAGCATGTGAGAGCTGCCAAACATAAAAACCTGATATAAATAGTAAATCAAACCCCCTTTTATCACCCACTTAGTTAGGGAAAAATAAAATACAAAAAATGTATTTATTTTAATTTTCCCATCAGGGTTAGTGTTAGGGTTGGGGCTAAATTTAGGGTTAGGGTTGAGGCTAAAGTTAGGGTTAGGGTTGGGGCTAAAGTTAGGGTTAGGGTTGTGGCTAAAGTTAGGGTTTGGGTTAGGGTTAGGTCTGGGATTAGGGTTAGGGGTGTGTTAGAGTTAGGTTTGTGGTTAGGGTTATGGTTAGGGCTGGAATTAGGGTAAGGGGTGTGCTTGGGTTAGGGTTCTAGTTATAATTGGGGAGTTTCCACTGTTTAGGCACATCAGGGGCTCTCTAAACGAGACATGGCATCCGATCTCAAATTCCATCCAATTCTGCATTGAAAAAGTCTAACGGTGCTCCTTCCCTTCCGACCTCTGCTGTGCGCTCAAACAGTGAATTACCCCCAGATATAGGGTATCGATGTACTCGGGACAAATTGGACAACAACTATTGGGGTCCAATTTCTCCTGTTACCCTTGTGAAAATAAAAAATTGGGGACGAAAAGATCATTTTTGTGAAGAAATATGATTTTTTATTTTAACGGCTCTACGTTATAAACTTCTGTGAAGCACTTAGGGGTTCAAAGTGCTCACCACACATCTAGATAAGTTCCGTAGGGGGTCTAGTTTCCAAAATGGTGTCACTTGTGAGGGGTTGCCACTGTTTAGGCACAGTAGGGGCTCACCAAACGTGACATGGCGTCTGATCTCAATTCCAGCCAATTTTAGTTTGAAAAAGTCAAATGGCGCTTCTTCCCTTCCGATCTCTGCCATGTGCCCAAAAAGTGGTTCCCCCCATATATGGGGTATCAGCATGCTCAGGAAAAATTGGACAACTTTTGGGGTCCAATTTCTCCTGTTACCCTTGGTAAATTAAAAAAAATTGGATCTGAAGTACATTTTTTGTGAAAAAAAGTTAAATGTTCATTTTTTTAAACATTCCAAAATTCCTGTGAAGCACCTGAAGGGTTGATAAACTTCTAGAATGTGGTTTTGAGCACCTTCAGGGGTGCACTTTTTAGAATGGTGTCACTTTTGGGTATTTTCTAGCATATAGACCCCTCAAAGTGACTTCAAATGGTGTTGTAAAAATTAGAAATCGCTGGTCAACTTTTAACCCTTAAAATTTCCTTCCAAAAAAAAATTTGGTTCCAAAATTGTGCTGATGTAAAGTAAACATGTGGAAAATGTTACTTATTAAGTATTTTGTGTGCCATATGTCTGTGAGTTAAAGGCATGAAAATTTAAAGTTGGAAAATTGCGAAATTTTCAAAATGTTTGCCAAATTTCCATTTTTTCACAAATAAAGGTAAGTTATATCAAAGAAATGTTTACAACTAACATGAAGTACAATATATCACAAGAAAACAATGTCAGAATCACCAGAATCCATGGAAGCATTCCAGAGTTATTATCTCAAAAAGGAACAGTGGTCAGAATTGTAAAAATTGGCCGGGTCATTAACATGCAAACCACACTTGGGGGTAAAGGGGTTAAGAGGCTCCTCTGTCCTCCACTCATTACCTGTAGTAATGGCACCTGTTTGAACTTGTTATCAGTATAAAGGACACCTGTCCACATCCTCAAACAGTCACACTCCAAACTCCACTATGTTGAAGACTGAAGACCAAAGAGCTGTCAAAGGACACCAGAAACAAAATTGTAGACCTGCAGCAGGCTGGGAAGATTGAATGTGCAATAGGCAAGCAGTTTGGTGTGATGAAATCAACTGTGGGGGCAATCTTTTTCTCTCATCTTTTTAAGTTGGAGAACTTGCACAATTCGTGGCTGACTAAATTCTTTATTTCCCCACTCTACAACCAAAAACCCACATGGAACCTAATGTAGCTGATTGAGGCATAAAATCTACAACTTACAAACTCACCAAATAATCACTGTGGAAACAACCTTAGGCCACGTTCACACCTTCAGTATCTGATCAGTTTTTACCTCAGCATTTGTAAGCCAAAACCAGGAATGTGTGATAAATACAGAACTGGTGACGTAATTCTATTATACTTTTCCTTTCATTGTTCCACTTCTGGTTTTGGCTAACAAATACTGATGTAAAATACTGACCAAATACTGAATGTAAGAACGTCGCCTTACAGGATAATTCTGCTGATTGTGAGACGGGGTGATTAGAGACAAATAAAAAAAATGATGACATCTCTTTAAAATGTACATTTTGAAAATAATTGCTGTCCCTTGTCTAACACTGCAAATTAGCCTGAAGGTAAAGGGCTCACATAGATGTAGCAGAATCAAGTGGAGCCTAAACCTCACGCTTCCATGTGTAACAAGATGGAAACCTGATCATGATCATGTTGACTGGCTGAGAGGGCATCTCCTCTTTCATCCTTCACGTGCATAACATGAATGTGAAGAAAGGAAGGCCATGTGGGACTCATGGGAGAAGGGGTGCAGCGTTGATCCTAATGCAGTGGAAGATACAATACCAGGAGACACCAACATAGCCAGATGGCCCGTCTGGCCCTGCCTCTGAGACAGGGCTGCCTCTAGGAATTTCAGGGCCCCATACTGTCAAAATTTTCAAGGCCCCCTTGAGACTCCTGCCCAGGTTCCATCCCAGGTCCGCCTCCACCCCTCAAATCTTCCACAGTCCCACTGCCCACTCTTGGAAAACCTGTGACTTTTTTATAATCTGCATTTCTGATTATTGTATTCTGTACATTTATGGAATGTGGATATCGGTCTGCACTCAGACCGCAGTGCATGGACTGGCTGTGGGTCTCTTGACTTGAACTCAGCAGCATCACGGCATGTATGAGGATGCAGGCCGGGAGATTGGCGCCCAGTCCATGCACTGAAGTGTGAGCACAGACCAATTTCCCTCTTCCAATAATTATACTGCCATAATAATAATAAAGATGTTTATCACTCAGATATACCCACTTTTTATTTTTCCTTCAGTATGATCATGTGAGGGCTTGTTTTTTGCGGGACAAGTTGTACTTTTGAATGACACAATTGGTTTTACCAAATATTGTACTGGTAAATGGGAAAAAAATTAAAAGTGTGGTGAAATTGCAAAAAAAGGGGAATTCTACAATTGTTTTTTTTACCATGTTCACCAAATGCTGAAACTAACCTGCCATTATGATTCTCCAGGTCATTAGGAGTTTATACTAGTAGAAGGGTAGGGTGCACCTCCATCAGAAATAATATATACTGTATATGATTAGCAGGGTGCCACACCCTGTCTGGCAAGCAATTGCACAATCTGAAGGAAAAAGGCCAAAACACAAAAGTGACGTGAATACCTGATGCAATAAAATAGCGTATCAATCTTTATTTGCTGCTGGGACATACATACATACATACAGAGTCCTGCTCTATGTAGCAAAAATGCTCACTTGCTATGAGCGCCGACCACTGGGCGATGCTCAAAGCAAGGGCGGCAATGACAACCACTAGGGTCTGCTGCAGACCTCAGGTTGTCATGCCAACCCATCGGTGACCCACAGTCATGTGACATGGGCGCTGATGGGCATGTTTTGCGATGCGTGCATGTTAAGTGCCGCGGTCAGACATTGGCAGCAGCATTTAGCATGTTAACAGCCACAGGTGGATCAGCTATCATGTGCCGGAAAAGGTGCGAAACCCGCACCAAACAGGGGGGGGCATCCAATGACAGACATGCATGTCATTGGGTGTTAAGGGGTTAATAAATGTAAACAGTGTATGTTGTTGCATATACTGTATATTCACCGATGATACACTACCAAAAAATCTCTTTATTGGTGTACATTAAAAACATATACATTCTAGAATATACTGTAAATCAGTGGTCCCCAACCTTTTTTGCACCAGGGACCGGCTTGAACCAAGACCATTCTTCCATGGCCCGGCAGGGCGGGGATGGAGGTGTGACAGGGGCGGGGCTTTGGTCATAAGGGGGCAGGGCTATGGACGCGGTTGTAGTTTAGCAGCGCATACTTATCATTTAATTATAACATTTTTAATGTGACTCAACTCACCATAGGTTTTGAATGAGTGGGAGCACCTGGCTTGTTTCTCTGTTTCAGTGGGAGCACCGGCTACTTCTACTGATGACCATCACTGCTAATGATGATTGGAACCTACAAGGAAATGGAGCATTGAGCACTTAAGAAAAATTGTACTGGAGTACTGTACATGCTGATTATTTTCTAATCATCAGAAAATGTATGTGTGGTCCCCCCTGTCCTGTCCAGCTCTGTGTGGCTCCCCCTGTTGTATGCATGGCTCCCACTCTCCCATCCTTGTATACATGGCTCTGCGCCCATCCTCCCATCCTTGTATACATGGCTCCGCTCCCACCCTCCCATCCTTGTATACATGGCTCCCCTGTCCCATCCTGTATACATGGCTCTGCTCCCACTCTTCCGTCCTGTATACATGGCTCCGCTCCCATCCTCCCATCCTGTATACATGGCTCTGCTCCCACTCTTCTATCCTGTATACATGGCTCCCCTGTCCCATCCTGTATACATGGCTCCGCTCCCACTCTCTCTCCCCTGTATGCATGGCTCCGCTCCCACTCTCTCTCCCCTGTATGCATGGCTCCGCTCCCACTCTCCCAGCCTCCCATGTATATACGGCTCCGCTCCCAGTCTCCTGGCCTCCCTTGTATATATGGCTCCGCTCCCAGTCTCCCGGCCTCCCTTGTATATATGGCTCCACTCGGCTCCCCCATCCTCCCCCATCATACTTACCCTCACATCGCTGACCTTCCTTCCCGTCGCTGAACTTCCCTCCCTGCATCTCGCGGCGCTTCTGCTCCCTTGCGGAGCGGTCACGTGCTCATTAAGGTCCATGAATATGGACGCCACGCCTATGGGAGATGAGTGGCGTCCATATTCATGACCTTAAATGAGCGGTACACGTGACCGCTCAGCGCTGGATGAAGCCGCCGCGGGATGCAGGGTGAGTATCAGCTGCTGCACCGCCGCCGGCTCCCCTTCTGTCCGCGGACCGGCAAGGGCACTGCAACGGCCGGTGCTGGGCCGCGGACAGGTGGTTGGGGACCCCTGCTGTAAATACACCTCAAAACATTAGAACTCAAAAAGGGGGATCACCCTATTTGTCAACTACTCTTGTTCCTACTTGTCTGCAGAGGTTGGCATCCTTTTAAAATGCAATTGGTGCCACTGCTCCTTGTTGACAAGCCTTGTTCATCCTCGCACCACCGCCTCCTCAGCCTCACCCTCTCGGATGCAGGACGCAGACTCCCCTCAGCAGCTTTCCCCTCCTGGATGCCGACTTGACTTCCCTCAGCAGCCTCTCCTCACTACTGTAAGAAGCCTCCCCCTGCCGGATGCAGCCTCCTCTCACTACCACAAGCAGCCTCTCCCTGCCGGATGCAGCCTCCCCTCACTAGCCTTCCCCTGCCAAACATAGAATTCTATCAACAGCCTCGCCTCACTACCATAAGCACCCTCCCCCTGCTGGATTCAGCCTTCCCTCACTAACCTCCCTCTGCAAAAATGCAGAATTCCCTCAGCAGCCTCACCCTGCCGGACACACACATCAGTAGCATCTCCTCAGCAGCCTCACCCTACCGGATGCAGCCTCTCATCTCCTCATTCTCCTCAGCAGCCTCCCATCTCCTCACTCCCCCCGGCAGCCTCCCATCTCCTCACTCCCCTCGGCAGCCTTCCATCTGCTCACTCCCCTCGGCAGTCCCCCATCTCCTCACTCATCTTGGTAGCCCCCCATCTCCTCACTCACCTCGGCAGTCTCCCATCTCCTCACTTATCTGGGCAACCTCCCATCTCCTCACTCACCTCAGCAGCCTCCCATCTCCTTACTCGCCTCAGCAGCCTCCCATCTCCTCACTCACCTCGGCAGCCTCCCTCCTCCTCACTGACCTTGGCAGCCTCCCTTCTCCTCACTGACCTCAGCAGCCACTCATCTCCTCACTCACCTCGACAGCCTCTCATCTCCTCACTCACTTGGCAGCCTCCCATCACCTCACTCACCTGTGCAGCCACCCATCTCCTCACTCGCCCCAGCAGCCTCCCATCTCCTCAATCGCCTCAGCAGCCTCCCATCTCGTGACTCACCTCAGCAGCCTCCCATCTCGTCACTCCCCTCGGCAGCCTCCCTTCTCCTCACTGACCTTGGCAGCCTCCCTTCTCCTCACTGACCTCAACAGCCTCCCATCTCCTCACTCACCTAAGCAGCCTCACATCTCACTCACCTGGCAGCCTCCCATCTCCTCACTCAGCTCAGCAGCTTCCTTCTCCCTCTCCTCACTCTCCTCAGCAGCCTCTTTTGAGTCCTCACACACTGCCCTCCTCCTCTGCCTGCCCGGCGCCGACTTCAGTGTCTCCTGTCTCCCACAAACAAGGCATGCTGCTCTGCTTCATAATGAAGAAGAGCGTGCAGCATGTCACCTGACCAGCGTCCGGACCATGATACACTCGGGCATACTGCTGTTTTTAAAGGTACAGCGCCGATTTCTGGCCGCTGGATGCATTAACAACACTGTAGGTGTATCTTTAAATCACCGCAGTGTTGTTATGTATCTGGCTTGCAGCGGCCCTGACCTATTGCGCCTGGGGCCCCACCATCAAAAATAAGAGAGAAGGGCCTGGTCTGCCAGCGCTTCTGGGCCCCCCTTTTTGCTACTGCCAGTAGTAAGGGCAGTAATGCCCTGATGGCGGCCCTGCTCTGAGACATCCTCCTTCTATGCCATACATTTTCCCAGACTTGTGACCATGCTCTTTAGGGTTTTTAGAATCTATGCAAGAATAAACTTACTGAAAGGGAGGTGAATATCAAAATAATGATTTAATTAATATAAAAATACAAAAGAACATGTGCTACAACAAAAGGCAAACAGGACATTTTTGTGATCCAAGTAGGTATGGCTAGTAGTACAAATCAATTCAACCACAATAGATGCTCTCACATTTGGTATATGCATAAATGTATACAGTGAAATGTACAATATAAGATGCTGATGACAGTGAAATGCATAATGAAGAGTACTTATTACAATATTTCATAACTTACTCCATATTTTGAATTAAATTTAATCCTCTTGTAGATGAGGACTAAACCTGAGTAAGGAAACTCAATGAACAAAGAATAGATGCTAATTAATATAAAAATGTATATGTTCAATGTTTGTCTCATATCAGAAGATTTGTGTACACCTTGTTAAACTAGTGCAATTTTTAACAGAGATATTTTCCTGCAGAACATGTGTAACACTGTCTTCATCCCATCATGAGAAGTCAATGAACAGACATGGGTGGTATTCCGATACTACGAGAAGATCCAGAACATGATATCAGACTTGCCTGGGGAAAGTCAGACACAGCAGTTTTGTCAGAAAAAATACAAATAGCAAAACCACATGCAATCTTCAGTTCTGTATAATTAACATTTGACTTCCAAAAATAATTATTTTTTAATTTCCATGCAGTTACAAGATTTCAACGCACGTGGACAGATTCATCAGATAGCATAATCCCCAAAAATGATAGATGAGATGAAAAGAAAGACAATAAACTTTTTATAAGTCATCCTCATTAACCATAATAAAGTGAGGCACATAATGTTCAGCCATTCTTGAATAGTATTAGATCAGGATAATGTGATTTAGAAATGCAGCTATACCAATCAAAGTACGTGAAATATAAAAAATGAACTTTAAATTACCAATGAAATTCTCAACAATTATGTTTGCTTCAGATAAATGCTCATTGTGGAACCATGTGTAACTTCAATCATTTTCACTGATGTCAATTCGATCCTGTACTTTCCCTTTTAGAGAAGTCCTCCTCCCATCAACGTTTTTATCCTCTTAACATATTACAATCATATTATACAGCACTGTATATTTACAATTGCTCATTTTCTACCCAGCTAATTCTTCTCTTTTCGATTAGTTCTATGACATCACGTGATTAAACACAGACTAGCTGACTCCTTCTAAACTCTATGCAGGAAACAGGAGGTCAGTTTTCCCTGTATGAATCATGAGTCACTGCAAATGTCCTTGCATGGGGGGAGGAGCCGAGCTTCTAGGTCAGGAGTTAACGAGGGAAAGATGAATGCAGGGACAAGAGACTTCCTGTTTCTACACAGAGCAGAGAACAAATGAAGAACCAATTGGGTAGAAAGGTAAAATGAGCAATAGTAAGTACACAGTGCTATATAATATGGTGATTGCGATATACTAAGGGGATAAAACCTTTGATGGGAAACTTTAATTTGCATTGTGACTCCTACAGAAATAATAAATTGAGCATATTGGAACAAAACATATCAGACATTTCTTTTCCCATATACATTTTCCATTGGGAGAATATCTGGATCCCCCGGTATAGTTAGATTATTGTCTGATCACTCTGAAAATAGAGTGCAGGATTTTCTTTTAGTAAAATGAAGTGATACCTCTTTTTCCCATTTGGATTAAAAAATATATTATACAGAGGCAGTCTCATTAATTTGGTTACTACTTGTTCAGATTGTGTATTGGTGCCTTATGTCTCTTTGTATGAAACAGAAAATAGTTCTGTCATTTACACTTAATCGTTTATTTTATTACATTTTACTGGTGGTAAAACATTCCTAGATATATGATAACATTACTCAGAAATGTGCAGCTGAGCGACGTATTGTATTACTGGATGTGACTATCCCTCTTCTAGAATAATAATATAAAGGTCAGCTAAAGTGCACTATGATAGCACCTAAAGAAGACCATGACATAGAGAATGGGACCTGAGTGTGCTCAGAGTAATTCAGTGACCCAAAAAGATGAAAACTGTGCTGACAGCATTTCTTCAAATATAGTAATAATAATAATTAAGGAAATGCATATTGTTTTTAGTTCGCCACTAATACGTAATTCTGTGTGATCTCAACTATGTCTTTTTTTTATAACTTCTATATGTTGATACAAAGATTTCACAAAGTCCAGATTGGCAAATGTACCTAGTAGCAGGTTTTATAGCATTCAATTTTGAAAAGTAGAATATGTTATTAAATTAATACTTTGTTATGCATCGAGAGGTGAGTAGTGCTGATGTCTTCCCAATTTCAGGTCCATGCCAAAGGGGTGTTACACCTGGTGAAAGTGCATGTGTCCTGACAGGCATCCCATCATAGAATCAAAGAATGTTAGAGATGGAAGGGACCTCCAGGGTCACCGTGTCCAACCCTCTGCTCAATGCAGGATTCACTAAACCATCCCAGACAAATGTCTGTCCAGGATCTGTCTGAAGACTTCCATTGAAGGAGAACTCACCACATCACACGTCAGCCTGTTCCACTCATTGATCACTCTCACTGTCAAAAAGTTTTTTCTAATATCTAATCTGTATCTTCTCCCTTTCAGTTTCATTCCATTGTTTCTCGTGTTTCCATGTGCAAATGAGAATAAGGATGATCCCTGTACACTGTGACAGCCCTTCAGATATTTGTAGACAGCTATTAAGTCTCCTCTTAGCCTTCTTTTATCAAGCTAAACATTCCCAGATCCTTTAACCATTCCCCGTTTAACCGTTCATAGTTTGCAGTCTGCTCACCATCCTGGTAGCTCTTCTCTGAACTCTTCTGGTTAAAACCGAGCAAAGCTTTCATTTGTTGCATTTCACCAGCCATAACTTTTTTCATTTTGACATTTATGCAAAACCTTTTTTCAATAGATAGGAGCTGTATTTTTCAGTACATGTGATTTTGTTGTGCTTACAATTTATTGACTATATTTAATTTTTTGAGAAAGAGATTAAAAAAAGCAATTACATAATTGCTTTTTTTTGCTGTGTGATAATAACCAAAAATGGAGATTTTTCCTTTAACATTGTAAACATACTTGTATCACATTTTCTTTAATTACTGTTATTTATTTTGGCACTTTAGTACATTCTGTACAGGCTAAGAAGGTGTTTTCCCTAGTTTTCTGGTGAAATGCACCTTTAACTGTCTTAAATGTTTTTCACAACTAAAAGAAGAATTGTTTCCTGGCCAATTGGGCAAATTTTGATGGCAGATCAAGGTGCCATTGTTGGGCCTTATGTTGTAATAACAAAAATCACTATTCATAGACAGAAGGAGGAAGAACCCTGAGTTGACAGAAGCTGCCCCCTCACAATATCTCATGTCACATATTTTTGCCACAAAACATAAAACTATGTTGTAAGTGGCAATCCTCTCATTGAACATAACTGACACTATACATTTCCTATGTATATTCTTCATATCTTGTGTCCTCACTTCTTCTCCCACTGCCTCTCTCTATGCTGGTCCATTCTAGAAAGTAGGAACTGTTCCCTTCCTTTTTTTCCATTGGTGTGAGATGGATCAGCGCCAACGATGACAGTGAAAAATGCCTATCCCAAAGCAGAGAAAAGACAGAGGTTATAGACTTTCCACTGTGCCCCCCATGCCTAAAGAGGTCATTTTGGAGAGAAAGAGAATGACCGATGATATGACGGACAGAGGAAGTGGCAGCAGAGGGGCGGACACCAGACATACATTGGCAATGTATAGGCACATTTATTTTTGGTGAATGGAGTTCATTTAAAATAGATTATTTTATTGAATAAATAGTGATATTTGATGAACCACACTATATCACATACTATAGCCTTCTTCTATATCACACTCTGCACCGGATCATATCCTAAAATTAATAAATGTGGAATCTATTTCAAAATTTGCCTAACTCAATTCAAAGATTTACTTCTGGGTGGGAATTTTAACAACCTTCAGGCATAGACAGCATCTGCCAGTTTGCACGTATTCATCTATTTTTGGGCTCCTTGATTTGAGTTGGTGCCAGAAGTTTTCTTTGATGATGTAAACTTACCTATTACATGATTATCTGTCATGTATGTAAATAGTTTTCATTGTTAGTCACAGATCTGTTAATTATGAGATCTTTCTCTCCTTTCCCTTAATGTCTGAGCTAACAGTAAAGTCATAAACGTAACCCTAGTAATGCCCTCTTCATTGTCAGTGGCGCATAAGAACCTTCTCCAGGTGCCAGCTGCTTCATACTGCCAGATACCAGCCAGTCTGAGTCATACATGCAGATGATGGACATACTAAGCTCATGTGAACACTAAATAGTAGAAGGAGCTGATGTTTCTGAGAAATTCGTTGATCATTGTGCATGAAGATGAACAAATTAATTTTTAAAACTATGGCCAAAAGGCAAAGAAAAACAGGATAAGAAAACTGGTTGATGTGAGTCCTGAATAGTTTATGTGAGTAGGCCCTAATAACAAGAGGAGGACCTATAACACAACAAAAATAAGGCCCAACAAATTTGTTAAAATAAAGAGTTTGAAGGGTGAATTGTCCATTTCTTGTCAACAACTATTTTTCCAAGTTAATGTGAAAATACAGTTTAATTATTTTGTGGGAAATTACAAAACTTTGTAGAACACAGAGGCTCCGAGTCATCATTTGCACATTTGCAGCTTTTTTAAGTCACTTTTCTTTTTTGTCTTGAGACATTAGTTGCTGCTTTTGGCTCCAAATTCTTCAAAATGGATCATTCAATTTATGAAAGTCAAATTATGGTCATTTTTCTGTCTTGAATCTCTTGATCTGTTTTTGGACATTTTTCTGCCATAAGTCGTATGTTTTGCAAAACGGCACAAAAAAGCGCCCAAATACTGAAGTACTCAAACATTCACCGGGAGGACGATTGGAGGGAAATTTCTCCAAATTTTGTAACTTTTTAAGAAGTCACAATTGATGAATCAGGCGAAAACATCTGGAGTCGCTAAAGTACACACCCACAAAGCAGAAAACAAATAAAAATAACAGGTGAGCATATATAAAATAGGTTTTAAAATGGTGCAAATACAATAATGAATTAGGTAAAAGCTTTGTGTATTCATTTCTTACTACTTTAAGGATTTCTGTTGTCACTGAATGGACAGCCATCTTGTTTATATCCTGTGTTGGTTACACAATTGCAATGCTTAAGACCCCGTGTGATACTTACCTCCGACCGGCTCCCCCACTGGTTATCGCTGATCTCGTGAGAACGTCCTGGGCCGTTTCTCGTTGGCCGCTTCCTGCTGGGCTTCCTGCTGGCGCCGACGAGTGACGCGTGGACGCGGGCGGGAGGACGTCTTCATCGTTGCATCTGACAGGTAAGTAACGACCGCTGCTGCGTTGCTGCATCGCTTGTGAGATCTTCCTGTTTGGCAGCTCACTAGTGACCACTTAGCGATGCACCAGCAATCCTGACCGGGTAATATCGTTGTCAGGATCGCTGGTGCATCGCTTAGTGTGACGGGGCCTTTAGTCAGAACTGAAATTAAGAGTTCCCATCCATTAACAGCAAACTGATATTGGAGATTAACAATATGCATCCATTTTACTTGCTTGTACAGTGCTTTGCAGATATCATCAGTATGTCTTTGATGTGTGGGAGGAAGCCGGAGAACCCAGAGGAGACCAACACAAACACTACGAACAAATAAACTTCTTGCTGATGTTGTCCTTGGTGAGATTTGAGCGCAAGACTCCAGCATTACAGTACTAACCATTGAACCTCCAAAAATATGATCTATGCTGTATATTGGATCATTTTAATGACAAAACTAGTATATTTTCTTTAAGGGTTATTTGGAGGGAATAACCATCTCTTAGTAACAGTCACTAGACTATGTAAACAGCTGAGTGGGCTTTGCTACACTGTTACTGTAACTGTGGAGATACAGAAGCAATGCTGCTTCTGTAACTTGGAAGTTATGAAAACAGCTTAGTTACCTGTGATACACTGTTTCAGTAACTCCCTTTTACTTTATCAGAAGTTATGGAAACCGCATAGCTTGGCTGTCTGTGGAGTCAGCTCTCAGGTGGATGCTGTTGAAGGCCAGATTTTCCTATCCCAGCTATGAGACGGGAATTACTCTTTAAGTGACAGTAAACCTATACATCAAAGATTTGCACAATGACCGGATGGGGATTATCAGAACTGCAACTAATAACAAATTGCCTAATGGCAAAATTATGTATTTCTATATTTAAAATGAAACTTTTATTAGCAGTCATCTATAAAAAAAAAATCCCTAAATAATATTATCACTGAATTACAGATTTGTTAAAAACACAAAGATGGAGGGTCTGTAAAAAAGATATCCTCTATAGATACTTGGGAACACTTGTATGGCGAAATACACTATGTTGGGATGAGTGACTACGAGATAGTATTTAAAACAAAATAGATTGAAGGGTTTAATTAATACAGTGTATGGAAAATGGGAGTAATTCCTCAAATTAAATGCACAATAAACTATTGTTCATGACTTTCATCATATCTATAAAGTATTTTAGATGCTTTCATTGGGTATAAAGCGTGTAGTTTTGGGGGTGGCTGTCTCCAGGGCTGTGAACTCTTGCCCACCTATCTTTCCCAAAAAGGTTTGCTTACAATGTGAACCTGGCTTCTATCCCGTCCTCATTTTATTTGAGGCGCGTCTGGGCACATGAAAAGGTAAGTCATGAAATTTAGAGACCATCCATTTTGAGGTCACCTTGGCAAGGTTGGATGGCTTTTTGACTAAAAAAAGTTAACTAAGTGCCTTATGTTATATACATTTACATCAATAATTAATGGAATTTATTTATTAGTGGAATTAATCTATTCATTAACTGCATGCAGTGTTTATACACAGGGTCGGACTGGGGTGTCTGGGGCCCACAGGGGGAATGGACTCTAGGGGTCCACCCTACAGCTATATACAAATATCTGTCAGTCGTTATACCTATTATAGTGGAGCATCTGCTGTAAAACACAGGCGGCTCCTGCATATCTACTGTGTGCCACCATAACTGGAATGTATAATTACGGTAGATTACATGAATGAGGATCTTTGGTTAAAACAAGTTATCACCAATCCTTGTGCTCCACAGGACAGGTGATCGCTTAGGTCTACCATTAGAAACTGCACCGATCGTAAGAATGAGGACATTTTATTGTTGATAGGACACTTATCCCCATTTTAAAATGTAGCGGCAGGTGAGATATCTGACCGCAGCTCCATTCATTATCTTTGGGGCGTCTAGAAAAAAACAAGTGCAGGCACTGAGGGAGTGAAGAGATCAGTGGTCAAGACGGACCTGCCACTCCAGTCTAATAGGGATAAAAAGTTCCACATCTTGCTGAATGGGTCTAAACAGTCAGACCCCCACCAATCAATACATTATCACTTATCCTGTGGAGAGGTGATTACTTTTTTCTACAGGAAACCCCTGTAAGGGTGCTGTCACACTTAACGATGTACCAGCGATCCCGACCAGCGATATGACGCTGTCAGGATCGCTGGTACATCGCTAAGTGGTCACTAGTGAGCTGCCACACATGCAGATCTCACTAGCGACATCACTGGGGACAGGGGTCGCTACTTACCTGTCACACCAGGCGATCCTGCGTCCTCCCGCCCAGCTCCACGCGTCGCTCGTCACAGCAGGAAGCGCCGCAGGAAGCTGACGACGAGAAACAGTCCAGCCTGTTCTCGCGCGATCAGCGATAACCAGCGGGGGAGCGGGTTGTAGGTAAGTATCACACACAGCGATATCACTAGCAATATCACTATAACGTCACAAGTTATAGCGATATTGCTAGCGATATCGCTTAGTGTGACAGGCCCTTTGGTGCATCTCTGCCACTGTATACAAAGTATTTAAATGGAACCTATCACCTCCCCAGGGAGTTATTAAGTAAAAGAGCCACCTTCAGCAGCACTAAGGCTGCATTCTATGAAGGTGGCTCTTATGTTTCTTATCCGTAGGAATGCTGAAATGAAGAGTTTTATAAATTCCCCGCCATACCTCTATTGTGCCAGGGAGGTATGTTTTCTCCCCCTGTGTCAACCGTCTTGCAGCAGCCATCCATCATCTCCCTCTTGCCTCTGTGCCCGCCTCCTCTGCTCCTCGTTATATACCCGGTGCCTGCGCTCTGCAAACATTTCTCGGGCATGCGCCGTGAGCGCTGTCCGGGAACTGATATCAGGTCATGATGTAATGATATGGCGCCTGCGTGTAGCGGAGGCCACAGATCCCGCACTGCAGTGTGTTATGTATTCACACTGCTGGGCTGGGAATCTGGAGCCTGCGCAGTGAGGACCTCTGCGCTTGTCCCCATCTTCCTCCACCTCTTTCCGACGTAAGTATATATACAGCCACCTTTAACCCCTTCCCATCATATGATATACATATATCATATGTCGGGTCCCTGACTTTGATACAGGCTTTTTCTCCACTTTCCAGTGCATCAGATGATAAAATGAATGGTGTCATTCAAAAGTACAATTTGTCACACAAAAAGCAAGCCCTCATAGGGCCACGTGGATGGAAAAGTAAAAAAAAATATATGGCTCTTGGAAGAAGGGAAGGAAAAACAAAAAAAACTAGTGGCGTGAAAGGGTAATTGCCATCCAAAATCTGTACACATCCGCTGAGAAGCAAAAGCTTAAAAATTGTTTTCAGGGGAAAATAAAAATAAAACTAAAGTAATGTGGTTGCATAAGTGTGAACACCCTCTTAATATTGGGGATCTGTTTGCATTCAGAATTTGGCAATATTCAAACTCATGTCAAATAGTAATTAGTACATGGCTGCCATCATTTAAAGTGAATCTGATTAATCCCATATAAGTTTAGCTGTTCTAGTAAGATTTTCCTGCATTTTACAGCAAATGACATGGTCTGTAAACAGCTTACAACACAGCAAAGAGATCTCATTATTGAACGTAATCGTTTGGGAGAAAGGACTAAAAAAAATTCCCAATCATTAGCTATGCCATAATACACTATAAAGATGGTCATCAAGAATTGACTTAAATTTTGCACAACTGTCATTACCTAGAACTGTACCTGAAAAATTGATGAAAAGACAAATAGAAAAAATAGTCTGGGGGGCTACAAAGAGGCCTACAGCAAAATTGAAGGCGCTGCAAGAATTTTGGGCAGGTATATTGATGTACTGTATGGGACAACAATTTCCCATAGTCTTCTTATGTTTGACCTATGGGGTAGATTGGCAAGACAAAAGCCTTTTGTTACAAAGAAAAACATCCAAGCTAAGCTTTGTTTTTCCAAAACTTACATCAAGTGTACCAAGAGCAAGAGGGAAGCATGTTATGGCCTAATGGCCATGATCCCAACAGGTTTGTTTAGCGAAAAACCAACAACGTGCATCACCAAAAGAACAACATATCCACAGTGCAGCATGGTGGAAGCAGCAATATAGTGAGAGGTAGCGCTGTAATTTAAGTAGGGGATACTCGCTAAGCAGCCACAAAATCAGATCCTGCACAGATTTTCCATAAAGCAAGCATAGTCCATGCGGTTTATTCAACATCATAAACCCACAGCAGCAACAAAACTTCATATAAACAGCAGAGCATCCATGGCAGAGTTTCACTCTGTAAACCCTGTGTTCACACAGGTCGTACAATGTCCAGCATACAGGCTCTCTTAGCCTCACTCATCTCACCCACGTCCGGGTTTCCTCACGGCTGCTTCAGCTTACTGCAGACGTTCATTTCCTCCCCTGGGAACTCTCAGACACGTGCAGCCATTCACCACAGCCACTTCACCAGCTGTTAGCCAGGAAGCTCCATCTCAGCGGGACCTTCCACACTGGACCAATTGGGTCAAAGCATTCACCACATGTGACCTACCCTGGCCGCATTATATGGTCCATAGCCATGCCCACCGGGTCACATGACTATGACCTCATCACAGGTCCTTCAACCACTCACACTCTTTACAACAGTGTTCTTTAAACACACCCCCTGGGTGGGTTTGTAGGTAAACAGGTCCGTCCATCTCTCTAGTTACCTGGAGACCTCTCCCTGACACATTGAAGCAACACCTCAGCAATGTCAATGCTGATCAACACACATACATATGTCTCCATCTCAAGGCCACCCACCTTGAGATACATAACCGTCCTTCAGGATTCTGCCACTCATCCTCTCTCGGGACATCCACACAGTGCCCCCTAGTGGACACAGTGGTTACTACACCACAATAGATAGATGGGTAGATCAAATAATACAGCTACACACTGTATACATTATGATATATGCAAACATTGAATATATGTGCATTGTTGTTAAATAGAATATATTAATAAAATGAAGGTACTTAGATCACATATTGGCCAATTCATGAATGCCCATCAGCTGAGACAAGCATGCTTTTGTTTAATGGGGCCCTAAGCCTAATGTTTCTCGAAGATGCCTCTCCTTGGCTAGCATCCTATAAATTTAAAGGGCAAGTAGGATTCAGCATACATTCACTGTAATTACAATCATATCCAACCACCATATTATTAGTACTAAACCTCCCTTTTTTACTCCTCCACATTCCACATGATGATGCTGAAGGTCCAGACTCTTCCTGAGCCTACCCACCACCTGTACAGTACTTCCTTCCTGTGGCTGACTGACAGAAAAACTGCCAAACACCATGGACTGAGTTAAAAGTTCCAGAGGGCATTGTACATCACCGACAGGACAACCTAAAAGGCAAAAATGGAAAAACATAACAAATTCAGTCTGATTATAATCACTCCATGTCAGTCACATTCAGAGAAGTACAGGTGGTGGGTAGGCTCAAGGAGATTCTGGCACAATAAAATGAGCCTGAGCATAAGTTCGTATACTTGCAATGTGTAATAGCACATTCACACTTTGGCCATTTCACAGACAAAACCCAAGGAAAAAATACAAAATGAGCATATACCCTATAGTAAGTAAATAAGAAATTAGTAATAGTAAACTTAAGTAACATAGGGTACATAGTTAACTATATTTTGATATGAAAAAAGTTTAAAAGCCATCCTACCGGCGCAAGGTGTACCCAATCTTGACAGTCCAATCCTGTCTCTAGTATTAAAGCCTTACCTTGTGTCAGTCAACCTCAATTTACTATTTACTTACTACAAATTATATGCTCATTTTGTTTTTTCTTGAGCTTAATCTAGACGCTATGTACATTTTCATCATGGGTTTTAGGAGAAGTAAAATTAAATTTAGCACAACATTAATTTGCATGTTGATCCAGTCTGATTACCACTTGGGGTCAATAGGAAAAATAATCCTTTTCATGGCATTTAAGGCCCTGTAGTTGGGCCGACTCTGGCCTGTTAATGAGTACCAATCATCTATTTACAAGTCGATCAGAACTCATTTATTGGTGTATTTATATAGGTGAAAACTGATGGGAACAGAATGATCATCAATAGGATCATTTGAATCCCAAACAGCATCATGTTGGCTGCAAATTCCCCTGTGTGCTGCAGATAATAATTATTTTGAATCTCATCACCCAAAGAGCAAACATTTTGCTTGTTCAGTGGGTGATGGCTGACATTTTTAAATAGGACTATAATGGGATACATGTTCTCTGGAACGCTCATTTTCTGAATATCAACTTGTCTCCATTGGGCCTTTAGGCTCATATCTTATGTTTTTTTAACCTTTTGCTGGATCAATTGGGTATAGAAGTATTAAAGGCTACCCATACCCCTTCCCTTCATTTTCCCTCTCCCATCAGTTGGTTGAACTTGCTGGACATTTATCTTCTTTTTCTACATCACTAAATGTAACTATGTAACAATTGTAACACTGCTGTCTAAATAATACTTCATATTAACCTACTGACAAAATGTTAGCATTTCAGCAAATGTTGGTAAGTGTCAACTACAATATAATGGAGGTAACTTATATGTCCTGATCCACAGATGACCTTTGTCCTGGTCACATTTCGGGGCAGTCAAATTCATTGGCTGATCAAGAGAACATGTGTTTACCTGTAAGGAAGGGTGAAATTTTATGCTGGGAAAAGTCCCTATTTTTAATAAGCTTTAAACAAAAAAGTCTTCCTTAGGTGTTAATTAGAATCCAGGTTCAGGTGCTAACCTCTTTGACTGAGTGTGTATATTGAGTAATCGCAGGAAAGAGGCCAATTTCAGGCACAGCAGCAATTACTGAATTAGTAGAAAAGTTCACGTAGCGCTTCAGATTTCAGATTATTACTAGGTTTTCAGAAGGACAGGTAATCCTGAAGAAACTGTGAACAGCCTACACCTGTGTCTCTATGTGTGTGTATGCATGTTTAAAAACACTTTATAATCAGTCACATTCACACCTACACTTTCTAGTTTGTGAAAACTGTTTTGTAAATTTTATATTGTGAAGGCCCATATGATGGTTAAATTTACAATTTTACAAAAGTAATTCATGAAAAGATCTGTCACTGATCCAGACTGGTGCAGACAACTTAAGGAACTTGTTCTAATGTAATTACAAGATTTCTTTGCTATTACCAGTTCTGATTTTGTTAACTCAAAAGCTGAAACTCAAAGCTGAAAATCTTCAGGAGTTCTTACCTGTGACGAAACACTTCCCACAACAGGATAACCTAGCTTGTCTTATCGGTCTAGCTTAATTTGCCTCCAGGTGTTGGACACTTTAAACTCTCCTCAGATATCAGACAGGTGTTACCAATTGCCTAGAGATAGACCACCACCATGATTCACTCTGAGAAGGTATAGACATTTTATCCTTGAATCTGAAACTAAAAGAAAAAAAAATCATATATATCTTTCCAGACAAATCCAGTAAAATGTACAGTGCTGCCATGAGAGACTTAAATATGAATTATAAGGCCTAGGTAGCATAAACCCTAGTGTTGTACCAGAACTAAATAGGTTTTGCAGCTGGAACAAAATATCTAATCACAGAATCTGTGGGGTCCAACTACTTGGACATCCACCCAATCACCAGTAAGGTGCATTATTAATCTTGTTAGAAAAAAGCAGAAGTACGGACGCTCAACTGTCTCTCCATTCATTCTCCATGGGACTGCTGAAGCACTAATTTGGTATTCTCCGGCAGTCCTGTGGGGAATAAATGGAGTGTTGGTTGAATATGCGCACTACCACTCCAATCTTTCATTCGGTGGGAAACCTAGTAATCGGTCATCCGACAATCTAAAAGTTTGCTTGTGACAAGTGACAATTTGTTTCAACTGGAATACCACTTTAAATACTTGGATTGATAGACCTTCCATATGTCCTTTTAAGGCATATGGGCTTTATGTAGGGTGCTGCCGTGTTTTTACTCTTATATTTGCGAGAATGGACAACATCTCTGAATAAGTGTCCACCACCCTTGACTGACTGTTTGATCCATGTATGTGATGAAATGCCTTTTATTTGAATGGCCACTATTTAATGCTACATTAAAAAAGCTCACGACAAATGGTTTCTCTTGGCCATTACAGCTAATAACTGGGGCTAAAGAAGGTGTTACAGGACAACTCTTTTAATGACTTTGTCAATTCTGCAGTATTATTACATAACAAATATAGTCATAACATTAAAAAGGCATCAATGTCAAACTAGTTTGGTAACAAGATGTATCCAGCACTCATCCCAAGGTTCAATGAAAAGTTGGAAGACGGCTCCATGAGGACTGAGCTCCAGTACCAATGAGAAAATTTTAAAACATAACTTTTAATATAATAATAATAATCTTTATTTTTATATAGCGCTAAAATATTCCACAGCGTATGTCTTTGGAGTGTGGGAGGAAACCGGATATGCAATTTAAAACATAGTGGAAAAAAAGCAAAGCTATGAATAAGGGTTGCTAACCCGAAATGCGTAAGCTTATGGATCCTTAACATTTTTATCTTCTTTGCTTTTTTCGCCATGTTTTTAATTGCAGAATAAGTTATGTTTTAACATTTTCTCATTGGTGCAGGAGCACAGTCCTCATGGGAAATTCTTCCATTTTTGACCTGGATACCAGCCTGGTGTCTTCCAACACTCCGTGCGCCCCAACTTGACCAAACAAGGTCTACCAGCGTTTCTAACTGAATACAAGTGGTTTTCACACTGAATTATCCTACCTGGAAGGTGAGCTGATTGCCATTTTTTTCTCCTTAATAAAAAGTTGCCATTTATTATGATTAATTAAAAATCAATGGTACAAAAATGTAAAAAAATACTCTACCTGTAAAGAAAAACTAGCTTGGATACGTTTCTATTAAAGTTGTTGCTTAGTTAAAACAAGTTATCACCTATCCACAGAATAGGTGATAATTATTATTGTTATTATTTATTTATATAGCACCATTGATTCCATGGTGCTGTACATGAGAAGGGGTTACATACAAATTACAGATATCACTTACAGTAAGCAAACTAACTATCACAGACACATATATAGGGTGGAGAGAGGACCCTGCCCTTTCGGGCTTACATTTTACACGATGGTGGGGAAGGAGACAGTAGGTTGGGGGGTTGCAGCAGCTCCAGTGATAGTGAGGCGGTAGCTCCAGTAGTGGTGGGGAGACAGCGGGGATCATTGCAGGCTGTAAGCTTTCCTGAAGAGATGGGTTTTCAGGTTCTGTCTGATGGATCCGAATGTGGTTGATAGTCGGATGTGTTGAAGCACAGAATTCCAGAGGAGGGGGGATATTCGGGAGAAGTCTTGGAGGCGGTTGGGTGAGGAGTGAATAAGTGCGGAGGAGAGAAGGAGGTCTTGAGAGGACCAGAGATTACGTGAGGGAAGATATCGGGAGATTAGTTCAGAGACATATGGAGGAGACAGGTTATAGATGGCCTTGTAGGTCAGTATTAGTAATTTGAATTGGATACGCTGAGGGAATGGGAGCCAGTGAAGAGATTTGCAGAGGGGAGAAGCGGAGGAGTAGCATGGAGAGAGATGAATTATTCGGGCAGCAGAGTTAAGGATGGACTGGAGATGATGAGGGCATGCACAAGCATTTTAGTAGATTGAGGGTTGAGGAAAAGACGGATTCTGGAATTATTTTTGAGCTGGAAGCGACAGGAGGTGGAGAGAGTTTGGATGTGTTGTTTGAAGGACAGGGCATAGTCAAGGGTTACTCCAAAGCAGCGGACCTCCGGTACGGGGGAAAGCGTGATGTCGTCAATTGTTATAGACAGGTCGTGTAAGGAAGATCTGTGAGATGGGGTGTCATGATATGTATTTTTCCCCAATACTTTGCAATGTCTTGTGTATACCTGTAACAATATGTTTCCTTTCCCCATTGCCTGTGTCTCTGGGACTATAATGTAATTATGTAAGTAACCTGTCTCCTTTCCACAAGACTTGTGTATCTAGACCATAATTGAATTCAGGCTTGGGTCAACACAGCTAGGGGAATCACCATTGTTCTCCTCAGCAGGGGGAGGACTCACAATACACATCCTTGTAGACACCTCAGAGCCGTGCGATGGACCAAACCATTGACTAGGAGGTAGGAACTTCTACTCCCCTACACTTGGGCTGATCCCAGGAGCCCAAGACAATGGACTTATGTGTGACCCAGCAGATGTGAGTTGGATGCTAAAAGAGAAGGATGAGGCTGTCTGAGGAAGCCTCAGCCTCTGTGTGATCGTGGTGGATTTCTGGGACTCTTAAAGGACTATGGTTTTGTGATCTGGCACAAGGATTGTCGGGAGGTGCCCCCGAATCAGTTTCCTGTGGACTTATTTTGGGACTCTGCAAATTACCTTCGTGTTGTTCCTGTTTTCTGGTCAATAAATCTGTTGGATCGTTCCCAGGCCTGTTGTTCCTCCTTGCTCTGGAGAATACTCCCGTCACAAACTGGTTGGCAGCGGTGGGATCAGAGCAGAAGAAATGGAGGACAACGGCCCATCAACTTCTGGAACCAGAGCCTCAGAGTACAAGAACTGGACTGCAAAGAACCTACAAACAAAGGCCCGTGAACTGGGAGTCAGCTGCAAGGGACTCTCCAAGGAGCAGCTGATTGAAGCTTTGGAAGCAGTTCGCCTGCAAGATGATGCTGAGGAAGGATCCTCACAGCAAAGAGAGGAAAGGCGGCAGTCGGAGGTAAATACCCAAAAAAGTCAGTGGGTTGTGTGGTACGAGGAGGAGATGGCCTTGCTGGGAGAAGAGGCTACCATAGAAGATAAGAGGGAGGTCATGCGCACAGCCAAGGAGAGGCAGCGCAGGATGGAGGAGAGGGCAATGCTGGAGAGGGAGATCGCTTTGGAGGCAGCGAGAAGCTCCAGACAGACTGTACCCACAGCATCCCCCATGAGGGAACTCCCCAGAGTGTCCCGCAAAGACTTCAAGCCGTTTAATGAGGCTTCCGGTGACATTGAGGGCTTCTTCCTGGACTTTGAGCATCAGTGTCGATTAATGGAAGTCCCGGAAAGGGAGCGCGTCCGACATCTTGTGGGGCTCTTAGAGGGTGGAGCTGCCGCAGCCTATAGAGCTATGGACCCTCGGTGGAACTGTGAGTATGCAGAGATTAAACGGACTGTTCTAGAACATTATGCTGTGACCCCCAGACACTTACAGGACCCAGTTTTGTACTTTAGCCTGTAATGAGGAAGTGTCTTTCAAGATGTATGCCCACAGACTCAAACAAATATGTAATCGCTGGCTGGAGGCAGAGGAGGCCTTAACCTGGAACACCTGTCTCCAGGTTATCCTAAAAGAACAATTTTTTGCCCAGTGCCCCGCTGAGATCAGGGAATGGGTGCGTGAGAGGAAACCTGCTACAGTGGAAGAAGCTGCATCTCTCGCTGATGAGGCTCTCACCATCAAGCCTCGGTGGAGAGTTCTGTTGGAGGATGGAGAGAGGCCTACCAGCTCCACAACACCGGTGGCCCCCAGTTCTTCTGTCCCCATTGTTCCCCGTTCCTCTGAGCCACCACCTCGTGTTGATACCTGTGTTAATGTGCCTCCTGTTGCTTCCACTGCGTTTTCTGGAATACGACGAGGAGAGGAAGTAGCAGAGCGCAGGTGTTATGGTTGTGGGCATCCGGGGCATCTGCAGGCCTCATGTCCAGCCAGCTCATGGAGGAATCGTCCTCAAACCCCTACAGCAACTTCAGGTGGGAGCCGACCGGCAGGTTCCCTTACTCCTCGCCCAAGAGGACGCATTGGATGGAGTGAGACACAGCACAGATGCTATCGATGTGGGCAGCCGGGGCATCTGCAAGCCTCCTGCCCAGCTGTTCAAATGAGGATTGATCCTGTACCCAATCATATTATTAATTATGTACAGCCAAGTGCCATGGAGGAAGACGTGTCACCACTAAGTGAGGACTGGCCTAGTGCCTCACCCACCCATGTTGCACCACTAGGAGTTTATGGTGTGCGACCTGCAGCTATGACGACTTCAGCTCATTGAGGTAAGCACTTGCAGGAGGTCATGCTGGATGGACAAAGACTTGTTGGATTTTGTGACTCAGGGGCTTTCCTCACGCTGGCTGATCCCCGAGTGGTTCGGCCTGAGGCAATCCATAGAGGACCTGGGATTGTCATTGAACTGGCTGGTGGACAATGGAGGACTATTCCCACAGCCACTGTGGATCTGAACTTTGGTTTTGGGGTCAGGCGATGCTTGGTTGGGGTGATCTGCCTGCAGCTGTTCTCCTGGGCAATGAAGTGGGAAAGCTACGATGCCAATTCGTGGCTGCATGAAGCCACATGTAAGTTACGCCATGCCTGTGTGTACTTAACCAGTGACCTGTAGAGGTCCCTAGTACGTACACAAATTAGGAGGGGAAGGGATTGTCATGATATGTATTTTTCCCCAATACTTTGCAATGTCTTGTGTATACCTGTAACAATTTTTTTCCTTTCCCCATTGCCTGTGTCTCTGGGACTATAATGTAATTATGTAAGTAACCTGTCTCCTTTCCACAAGACTTGTGTATCTAGACCATAATTGAATTCAGGCTTGGGTCAACACAGCTAGGGGAATCACCATTGTTCTCCTCAGCAGGGGGAGGACTCACAATACACATCCTTGTAGACACCTCGGAGCCGTGCGATGGACCAAACCATTGACTAGGAGGTGGGAACTTCTACTCCCCTACACTTGGGCTGATCCCAGGAGCCCAAGACAATGGACTTATGTGTGACCCAGCAGATGTGAGTTGGATGCTAAAAGAGAAGGATGAGGCTGTCTGAGGAAGCCTCAGCCTCTGTGTGATCGTGGTGGATTTCTGGGACTCTTAAAGGACTATGGTTTTGTGATCTGGCACAAGGATTGTCGGGAGGTGCCCCCAAATCAGTTTCCTGTGGACTTATTTTGGGACTCTGCAAATTACCTTCGTGTTGTTCCTGTTTTCTGGTCAATAAATCTTTTGGATCGTTCCCAGGCCTGTTGTTCCTCCTTGCTCTGGAGAATACTCCCGTCACATGGGGGAAAGATGATCAGTTCAGATTTGTCCACATTGAGTTTGAGGAAGTGAGGGGAGAAGAAGGAGGATATGGCTGTTAGACACTCCAGGATTCTGGACAGCAAAGAGGTGACGTCTAGGCCAGAGAGGTAGATCTGAGTATCATCGGCATTAAGGTGGTACTGGAATCCATGGGACTTTATGAGTTGCCCCAGGCCATATAGATTGAGAAGAGTAGGGGTCCTAGGACAAAGCCTTGGGGGGCTCCAACAGAGAGAGGGTGGGATGAGGAGGTAGTGTGGGAGTGGGAGACACTGAAAGTGTGGTTGGAAAGGTATGAGGAGATCCAGTATAGGGCAAGGTCTTTGATGCCAAAGGAGGAAAGGATCTGTAGTAGGAGGCAGTGGTCAACTGTTTCGAAAGCAGAGGACAGGTCTAGAAGTAGGAGTATAGAGTATTGTCCATTAGCTTTGGCTGTAAGTAGGTCATTGGTAATTTTGGTCAGGGCTGTCTCAGTGGAATGATGGGGACAGAAACCAGATTGTAGATTGTCAAAGAGCAAGTTAGATGAGAGGTGGGAGGAAACTTCAGCATGGAAATGCTGCTCCAGGAGTTTAGAAGCGAATGGGAGCAGCAATATTGGGCGATAGCTGGACGTGGCTGTTGGGTCGAGCGTTGGCATTTTAAGGAAAGGCATGATTGTGGCATGTTTGAAAGCTGAAGGGAAGGTAACAGAAGTTAGTGATAGGTTTAAGAGGTGGGTTAGGGAAGGGATAAGAGTGGTGGTGATGTTGGGGAGGAGGTTGGATGGGATAGGGTCAAGTGCACAAGTGTTGAGGTGTGATTTGGAGAGAAGATGAGCAAGCTCCCCTTCAGTGATGTTAGATAGGGAGGTTATGAGGTTTGGGTATTGGTCTGGTGTGCAAAGGGGTTGTGGTGGTTGAGCAATAAAGACTTGTCATGTTTGGTCTATCTTGTTTTTGAAGTGTGTGGCAAAGTCCTAGGCAGAGATTAGGGAAGTCGGAGGAGGCAGTGGTGGGCAAAGGAGGGAGTTAAAAGTCTTAAACAACTGTTTCGGGTTGTGGGATAAGGAAGATACAAGGGATGTAAAGTAGGCCTGTTTAACAGAGGTGAGGGCATATTTGAATGCAAGTGTTGCTTGTTTGAGTGCAGTGAAGTGTTCTTGCGAATGTGTTTTCTTCCAGCGCCACTCTGCAATTCTGGATGCTTGCTGAAGCTTTTTAGTGATGTTATTGTGCCAGGGTTGTCTATTTATTCGTCGCACTCTGTTATGCATGACAGGGGTGACCGAGTCGATGGCTGATGCAAGAGTGGCATTGTAGAAACTAGTGGCAGTGTCCATGTCGTGGAGTGAAGAAATGGATGACAGTGGTAGAATAGAGTCAGAGAGTGTGCGAGTGTCTAGATGCGCGAAGTTTCTGCGGGAGTGCGCGTGTTGCTGGACATGGGTGACAGGTGAGGAGGACGGTGACGAGAAAGTGAGTAGATGGTGGTCAGATAGGGGGAGAGTGGAGGTTGCGAAGTTAGATAGGGAGCAGAGACGGGTGAAGACCAGGTCTAATCTGTGTCCATCTGTGTGGGTGGCTGAGGAGGACCACTGAGTAAGTCCAAAAGATGATGTAAGGGACAGGAGTTTGGAGGCTGCAATGGGGATGTTGAAGTCACCCATGAAGATGGTGGGAATGTCAGTAGAGAGAAAGTGAAGGAGCCAGGTGGAGAATTGGTCAAAAAAGGCAGTGGTCAGGCCCAGAGGTCAGTATATGACAGCCACTTGGAGGTTGGAGAGAGAGCAGATGCGGACAGAGTGGACTTCATAAGAGGGGAGGAATAGGGAGGGAAGAGGTGGGACTGGGTTGAAGGTGCAGTTGGAAGAAAGGAGAAGGCCCACTCCTCCACCATGTCTGCTGCCAGGGCGAGGAGTGTTGGTGAAGTGGAGGCCGCCATAACAGTGCAGCAGGGGAGGCGGTGTCGGAGGGTGTCAGCCATGTTTCAGTGAGGCCAAGGAAGGAAACATTTTGAGAGGTAAAGAGGTGGTGAATCACATGGAGTTTATTGCAGATGGAGCGGGCATTGCAGAGAGATCTAGAGAGTGGGAGCAGGGTGGTGGGCACAGATTTGAGGTGGGAAAGATTTCTGGTGTTTGTATTGGGTTGGGAATGATAGAAGGGGGTAATAATGGGAGGTATGGGCTGTGGGGGTCCAGGGTTGGGAAATATGTCGCCAGCAAAGAGGAAAAGCCGAGAGAGGGAGAGCATGTGGGAGAAGGAGGGTGGGTGGCTTGTTTTGTATTTTATTAGGAGAGCTCTGAGGTCGAGGAGCAAGTCAGCAGAGGAGGTCAGGTGGGGAAGCAAGAGGGAAGGAGAGATTATTATTTGGGTAGTTGATGCTGGGGTTTGCAGATAGCGAAGGAGATTGAGGAGTAGTGGAGCCAAAACTGTTAGAGTGTATGTCAGCATGATGAGAGTAAATTTGAAGGCAAAAGAAATTTAGTACATGTAAACACAATGGTTAGTCATACCTTCTGGTCACTTCTGGCATATTTCTGATGTTATCCTTGAAAAGACATCCTTAAAATAGACAGACCCAGGTCCAGACAGACCTGTGCCTCTCACTTTATAGCAACTTATCAGCACATGAAAAGGCCCAGGTGTCATCAGAAGGGAGGAGCAGCAGGTAGACTGGACAGACACAGGAGTCAATTAATTAGGAGTCAGAAGAGAAAATGGAAAAGGAGATAGATTTGAATGGATAGATAAGGCCAATTTTGTGTTAGCATCAGGGAAATAAGGTGAGAAAGCTGCCAGGAGACATACCATTGATAGCAGACAGATACAGGGATGATTGGGGTTCAGGAAAGATGGGTGATGATGGTATTGCAGCCAGAAGACATACCATTGATAGCAGAGGTGATAACTTGCTCATCAGTGGGTTTCCCACCAATGGGACCTGCACCAATCAACAGATTAGGGAATTTTCACCCTCAACAATGAACTTTTATTCCAACAGCTGCTCTATTCATTCCCTATAGAGCTTCCAGAAAAAGGCAATCACAACTCCTGGCAGCACAGTAGAGAATGAATGGAGCAGCAATTGAGCATGTGCACTACCACTCTATTCTAATGGGCATAATGGCTCGCTATTCTCCCGATTGGTGCGAGCCTCAACAGTTCGATGCTAAGCAATTAACCAGTCATCACCTATAGATTAATAATAAGATATTTCACTGGACAGTCACTTAAACTTTTTATCTGGATGCCACAGCCATCAGAATGGAGATTCACTAGAGTTCGAGCCACACTGATATAATATTCAAGGCTTATAAAAAAAATAGGCCTTCAATTTTTCGATCACTGAGGAGGACCATTTTGAATTTATCAACCAAAGTGAGGCAGCTGCTGGCAAAACCAAGAAAGCCAAAGTATGCAACAACAAGGGTATAGATGTAGATGCCAAGGAGCTAGTTTTGTCTTTATACAGTCTAATCGATGTAATCTTGGAAGACTGAGTACAGTTTTGGGAATCTGTGAACAAAAAAGATGTAACTGAACTGAAATAGACACAAAGGAAGTAACAGAATTGGTGGACTGTAGCCCAAAGAAATGTTATAACATATTCAGGTAATAAACCTATACAGTCTTCTTGTAAATACTTTCAGTTTGTTCACTAAGATCACATTGGCATTTAAACATTTTTCATCATGTGCTTTTGGTACTATATTGTAGTCTTTCTCTATGGTGTTATGACTGTGTTGAAGAATGTGGTCCAGAGCAAAGAGAACTTAGCCTCATAGAAGGTCTACTGTTGGGCTTCTTCTTGATCCATTCCCCCCATTGTGATGTATGGCAGTCTTGTCACTTAAAGTTCTTTGCATAATAATACCGTGAGGTGCCCTTAAAATAAAGTTTTATTAAAATAAGTACTTAAAACCTTATATTAATTTTTCTAATTAGCTTACTAGATGTAGATCATTTAAAAAAAATAATGTGCAAAAAACCTGTAGATACCCAACAAAAAGATTGCTTACGCGTTTCAATCCATACAATCTTTAACCCTTTCATGACCTTTGACTTATATTTATGTCAACGGTCCTGCCTTTGATGTGGGCTCGCACATTATGTGGGCTCACCCTGTCACATGATTGCGGAGCCCTGATGGGTTGTCAAGACTGCCAGAATCATTATGGTCCTTCTGTGAACGCTGGCCCATGAAACCCTGCTATGTATAGGACGATTGCAGCTCCAAGTTTCCTACGGGGACTATTATATTCAGGGAATAATAAAATAAAAGTTTTTAAAAATATATATATAATAAAAACACAAACTTTCAAATCATCCCCCTTTTGCCCCATCTAAAATAAAACAAAATCATACACATATTTGGTATTGTTGCATTCAGAAATGTCCGATCTTTCAAAATATAAAGAAAATTGATCCAATCGGTAAAAGGTGTAATGGTAAAAGGTGTAATGAAAAAAGATCAAAATGCCAGAATTTTAAATTTTTTTGGCAGCCGCAACAGTGGAATAAAATGCAACAGTAGGTAATCAAAACATTATATCTACCCCAAAATGTTATCAATAAAAATATCAGCTCAGGTCACAAAATTTGCAATTTTTTTCATCACTTAAAAAAAACCTATACATTTGGTAACTGTATACTTGTACTGACCTGGAAAATCACATTTCCAGGTCAGTTATACCACTTAGTGTACATGTTAAATAATAAAAACAAAAAACAATTGTGGAATTGCACTTTATTTTGCAATTTCAACACACTTGGAATGTTTTTTCTTGCTTTTGAGTGCATCACATGATTATATGAATGGTATTATTCAAAATGACAACTTGTCCCGCATAAAAACAATGCTTCATATGGCTATGGGACAGAAAGATAAAAAAGTTAAGGCTTTTGGAATAAGGAGAAGAAAACACGAAAGCGCAAAAGTGGAAAATCGTAAAGGTCATGAAAGGGTTGAGTTTCGCATCACAATGGTCACTCATGGTCTTACAAACATAAATAATCTTCAGATAGTCATATTTTCAGTGTTCTTCCATGAAAATATTTTTAAGGGCAACGCCAGTGCTGGAATTCTCCTAGTCAATGAGCCTTATTTTTTGTTAAACCTAGTTGAAATAAGAAAACGAGTCTAATTGGTAATACAATTGATATGATCTGCTAGATATAGGAAATGACTCGTGTAGTAAAATACGAGGTAGATCAGTTAGTAGCATAGAATATAAAGGGAGGAATCCCAGCACTCTGCATTAGTAATAATCTTTAAAGTGCAGTATCGCTGACTACACCTATAACACCTTTTGTGTCTGCCTCTATTACCTAATAGTGACAAGAGGTAAATATGGACATCGTCTTTATCACACAAGTCAGTGGATTGCTTCGGAAAGCTCTTAGCACATTTATGAACTTGCCTTTGCTTAGATCCTGTTCTTGTTATTTAAAGGAAACAAAAAAATGAAAGGAAGAAACACATTTTTGGTATTTTGTTAAATAGCTCTGCTTGTATGTGCCTATTTATTTTATCCCATCTTAAACCTCCCTGACATGTGTTGATTGCTATAATGTAGGTGTCCTGCAGGTGTGTGGGCTGTCATTTTCTTGGTGGTGTTTGCTTAAGGTAGTTGACTGTCTGGAAGTTTTGATATCTTAGAGCTGCTCCAAGTCATGGCATGAAGGAGCTTGTATCCGCAGCACATAAGTAAGTTTGCTAGTCCTTTCTAATCTATGCAGGGGAAGCTGTAAATGTTTTAGCACTTAGCCATGTCCATAGGAAAGGAAAAAGGCAATGTTCCAAAATTTTGCATAAGCTTGGCAACTGGTTCTTGATAACAAAAGGAGTAGATAGAAAAGACCCTTCTAAAGAGATCTCAGTTGTTTAACGTGGTAAGATGTGAAAAATGTTTAGTGGTTGCATTTTGAATACATCATCACGTGATCCAATTTTATATTTTTACTAGCTGAAGAGCCCAGCGTTGCCTGGGCATAGTAACCAACTGTGGTTAGTTACAACAAATTATAATGATTATATTGCACATAATATGATTTCACATCATATATTCAACACTACAGATTTGCAACACAAATTAACTAAACGATAATCCAAGTATCCTCTCCTGTGTGATACTTTCTGCTGAGCTGTGTATCTAATCCTATCATGTGTTACTGAATGCTCAGCCGTGTATCTAATCCTATCTTGTGTGATACCGTCTGCTGAGCTGTGTATCTATTCCTCTCCTGTGTGATACTGACTGCTGAGCTGTGTATCTAATCCTATCCTGTGTGATACTGACTGCTGGGCCGTGTATCTAATCCTATCCTGTGTGATACTGACTGCGGAGCAGTGTATCTAATCCTATCCTATGTGATACTGACTGCTGAGCCATGTATCTAATCCTATCCTGTGTGATACTGACTGCTGAGCCGTGTATCTAATCCTATTGTGTGATATTGACTGCTGAGCTGTGTATCTAATAGATGATAACACCATAGAAATGATAAGAATAATAGGCCTCAGTTACCACAACTGTATAAAAAGAAAACTGTTGCTGATAGCAACCAATCACAGCTCATTTTTCATCTCTTAAACAGCTCTGGGACAGCGTGGCGAGTTTTGAGTGGTGACTTTTGTGTTTTGACTTTTATGTGGTGAGGTTGGTGTATGTGTGGTGAAATGTGTGCTGAGGGTTGAAGCATGTGGTAGTGTGTGGCGCATTTTGTGTGTGTGGTCATATCCCCGTGTGTGGTGAGTATCCCTTGTCAGGGCCCCACCTTAGCAACTGTACGGTATATATTCTTTGGCGCCATCGCTTTCATTCTTTAAGTCCCCCTTGATCACATCTGGCAGCTGTCAATTTGCCTCCAACAGTTTTCCTTTTCCTTTTTCTCCATTATGTAGATAGGGGCAAAATTGTTTGGTGAATTGGAACACGCGGGGTTAACATTTCACCTCACAACATAGCCTATGATGCTCTCGGGGTCCAGACGTGTGACTGTGCCAAATTTTGTGGCTGTAGCTGCGACGGTGCGGACATACACACACACATATATACAAAATTTTATCCCCGCACGTTCCAATTCACCAAACAAATTTGCCCCTATCTACAAAATGGGGAAAAAGTGTATGTTTGTATTGGCATCTGCACCGTCGTAGCTACAGCCACAAAATTTTGCACAGTCACATGTCTGGACCCTGAGTGCGTCATAGGCTATGTTGTGAGGCAAAATTTTAACCCCGCGTGTTTCAATTCACCAAACAATTTTGCCCCTAGCTACATAAAGGGGAAAAAGTGAAAAGAAAAGTGTTGGATGCAAATTGACAGCTGCCAGATGTGAACAAGGGGGACTTAAAGAATGAGAGCGATGGTGCCAAAGAGTATATACCGTACAGTTGCTAAGGTGGGGCCCTGACAAGGGATACTCACCACACACGGGGATATAAACCCACACACAAAATGTGCCACACACTACCATGTGCTTCAACACATATACCACCCTCAGCACACATTTCACCACACATACACCAATCTCGCCACATAAAAGTCAAAACACAAAACTCGCCACTCAAAACTCGCCACACTGTCCCAGAGCTGTTTAAAAGGTGAAAAATGAGCTGTGATTGGTTGCTATCAGCAACAGTTTTCTTTGTAGACAGTTGTGGTAACTGAGGCCTATGATTCTTATCATTTCTATGGTGTTATCGTCCTTCTATAAAGCTGGAAATAACACAATTTCTTACCGTGCCAACACAGATCACCCTCTGACACGGACTGCAGGGGAAGCCCAGTATCACACAGGATAGGATTAGATACACAGCTCAGCAGTCAGTATCACACAGGATAGGATTAGATACACAGCTCAGCAGTCAGTATCACACTGGATAGGAATAGATACGCAGCTCAGCAGTCAGTATCACATAGGATAGGATTAGATACACGGCTCATCAGTCAGTATCACACAGGATAGAGTTAGATACACTGCTCAGCACACAGTATCACACAGAATAGGATTAGATACACAGGTCAGCAGTCAGTATCACACAGGGTAGGATTAGATGCACGGTTTTTATGTGCAATATAATCTTTATAATTTGTTATAACTAACCACAGTTGATTACTATGCCCAGGCAACGCCGGGCTCTTCAGCTAGTTAGATCTAAAGGGCTTAGCTGTAAAGGGTGAAGATGGCAGCCAAGACATAGTGCCTGGAGATGAAAATGAACAGCCCATCTCATGTTTTTGGAGACACTGGGAGAAGTGGCAATCTACAGGCAAGATGTTGTACAGTTTAACCACCTTATGACCACGAGATTTTTCATTTTTACAAGTTTGTTTTTTTACCTCATTTCCAAGAGCTATATAATTTTTTTTAATTTTTACCATACATAATCATATGAGATATTGATTTTTGTGGGATGAGTTGTAAGTTTTAATGACAGAATTAATTTTACCATGCAATGAGCTGTAAAATGACGACAAAAAAGCAATGCTGGCAAAGTTTTTTGGGGTTTATTTTTACAACTTTTTTTTGTGGAATTCTGGAATCAGCAAAAAAGACCTGAAATGAGGAGGTACAATTGTTTCAAAGAAAATTATAAGTAATGCATTCAACCTTGGATTAACCTCCATGGCCTGTATGCATGCTCTCCAGCAAGAATCCATTGCTGAATAAAAAGCATGTTCAAGTGCGTTTAAAGTTCGTTCAGCAACATTTAGACAAGCCTGTGAAAAATTTGGAAAATATAGTCTAATCAGATGAGACCAAAATTGAACTCTTTGGATGCCATAATACATACCTTGTTTGGATGTCCAAAGGCACTGCAGATCACCCCAAAAACACCATACCAACAGTGAAGTTTGGTGGTGGTAATATATTGTTGAGCTGTTTTTCAGCATACAGCACTGGCAAACTTCATATAATTGAAGGAAGAATGAATGGACAAATATACTGAGACATTCTTGATATAAATCTGCAGTCATATTCCAGGATCATGAAGGTGAAATGAGGGTAGACATTTAACACAGCTAAGGACACTCTTAATTGGGTTCAGAGAAAGAAAATAAAGCTGCTAGAAAGGCCCAGCCAATCACCTGACCTGAATTCAATAGAAAATGCATGGAAGGAACTAAAGTTCAGAATTCATAGAAGGAGCCAACAGGACCATCAAGATTTGAATAGTGTGTGGAAGAACAAGCTAAAATCACACCTGAGCAATGCATGTGACTAGTTTCTCCACACAGGAGATGTCTTGAAGCTGTCATCAATAACAAAGGCTTTTGTGTGAAGTATCAAATAAATTTCAGTAAACATGTCCAATATTTTTTCCCTGTGTCATTTCTCATCATTGCACATAACTTAATTTATGGACATCTGGTGAGAATTTCATGTTAAGAGCATCTTTAGAAATATATTTACTTAGAAAATTGGTGACATGTTCAATACTTTTCTCACCCACTGTATTCAGGTATTTTATCTTAATTTCATTAATTACACATTAATCTCTAATTTAGGTGATCGAGAATATTTTAATTTCTTGGTAAGGTTGATATTATTTTGATATCCTCATAATTTCATGACCAAAATGCAGGCGATATGATACAATATCTTGTATGACAAATGGTACAATACCAGAAAGTACTCCCCAATTACTATAAACTACAATTACTCATTTTATATTGTAGTTTTGCAACACTCCTAAAATAAATGATTAGAATGTTTTACAAGTAACGAAGCAAGATATGAGCAGCATATGCAAAAAGTAAATACAATAATTTTCGTGGTTCGAGTTTTAATTTCCTGCATCTTTCTGCTTCACTGCCTATCAGAATACGAGCAGGAATTATGGGATCATTTTAAAGATTTAAATGCTCCAGTGACTGTCAGATTTAAAATGATTTGCTTTTTAATTACATAGCAACCATTTAATACACAACATGGAATCGAGTTGTTGTAATTGCTAAGAAATCCTTTTTTTCTTTTTTTAGCACGCAAAAGGTGTGTAGAGCGTGATTATGTTTCTTGTCAATGCACTATTAAGAATACATACATTATTGTAATTGTCAATATGTGACATGCTATATGCTTGCCTGTTGTACAGCACTGTAAAATATGTTGGTGCTATATAAACAAAATATAAAAATCTAAATGATAGTTTTAAATGAATTGTGTGATGTGTATATTTATAATATAATATTTAGATAAAATAGAAAAAGCTAAAATTATTAATAAAGAATAGAAAGAAGTAAAAAAAGCAGCACAAGCTAGTAGAATATGAATGTGGAGCCAATCCACAGGTTGCAATGCAACAAATATGAAATAAGGGAATCCCAAAAAGTGTACAGCATTCAATGCTTGATTCCAAAAAACATTGCATCATTTTTATTGGCCTAAGTGAACAGGAGGCAACTATGGGTGAGTGAGCACTAAAATGCTTGGGTGATCGTTGCTCGAACCGACCAATTCCTAATACTCGCATGCCCATTTTCAATAACGTATATAATGGGAGTCAATGAGAAAGCCGATCCTACAAAGAGGTCTGGGGGCAGTGAAAATGTTCAAATGGATGGGAAAAGTGCTGAATGGAAGAACAACATGGGGAACTACCCTGGAAGCATCTCTGACTCCCAGATCGCTGCTGAGGACAATGGTGTCACACTTTTACTCCACTTTAAGAAGTGACAATAAAAGATTCCAAATGATGAGATATTGCATATTACAGGAAGAAATGTTAAGAAACAGTTTTCCTGTATAATGACTTGACCTGTATATAAGTCAAAATTTAACAAGGATTTAAAAAAATATATAATTTAAGTAAACCACAATTGATTTTTTTTTAATAAAAAATAAGAAATTTCAGTGTAATTTATGAAGGAAGCAAGACCTGCCAAAAAATGGGACTCAGATACACCCTGTATTAGACATAATACATTTTGCTCGAATTGTCATGTATTGGTACTCCTAGTCTCATAAAGGCTATGCACTTTTGAGGTTTATATATCAAAGAAGTGTATTCCAAACCACGGAATAGTCTATGGGCGAGTAATATCATGCGGGTTATATACCAACAAAATGTGCCCAAGAAGATGTAACGCCCCATGGGTGAGCAATATAATGCCGATTAATTTTGGGACAAGTTTTTGGAGGCTTATATAACAATTACTGCAATCCAGATGCCAAAATAATCTAGAGATGAGCATGATAATGCTGATACATTTTGAAAAATATTTTTTTAACGAAGAAATGTATTGAAGAAGATGCAACACCCCGTGTGTGAGCAATATGATAACGATAAATTTGGAAGAAGTTTTTGTAGGGTTATATACCAACGAAATGTACTCCAGACGATATACTAGTGTATAGGTGAAAATTATAATACCGGCATTTTCCCACGGTCCTGAGGTCACAGCAGTTCAGGTTGGCTGTGAGAACAGCTTCAGTTAACAGAGGTGATGTCACTGATGCTGCGCTCCCTCACAGCCTGACCCTTGCTGAACTCTTGAGCGTGGGAAAATCAACTGGCATTTTACAGATGCGCCTTTCCTGGGACGGCTGAGAGCTGGTGTTTGTAGCCAGGGGGGGCCTTATCCATAGCCTCTTCCTAGGCTATGAATATAATCTCTCAGCTGTCTGCATAGCTATTGCTGGCTGTAAATTATAGGGGGACCTGTTATGATTGAGTCACCGTAGGAGGCAAAAACAGAAATGCTAGCTAAGTCCAGAAAACCAGAGAAGTTGGCAACTATCAGATTGCAGACCCCTGAACCTATCAACACAACTAGCAGTAGCCGTGGGGGGTTCCTACGATGACCTAGACCCCTCGATCACAGCCAGAGAGATACATAGACCTAAAGAAGGAAAGGGGAAATCTAACTGCCCCAGAGCAGACCCCAAAGCAATAGGCAGCCCCCCACATATAATGACGGTGAAGCAAGATGAAAACACTTAGACAGACAGAAAGACAGGCTGAGCAAAGACGGGGCCAAAAACTACCTAGATAGGAATGGATAGGAAGGCTGCTGTCTGCAATCTGCCAAAACCCTATCAGAGACAAAAGCCAACAAGCTGATATAAAAATGGCCCTGAAGAAACTAAGCTTCAAAAACTAAATTAGCACTCAGGTACTTTCAGAAGACAGCTAACGGAACACTGCACACTCCAGCAGGGAGTGGCAGAATCCAAAAAGCAAGAAAAACAAAAACAAATCTTAAATGCAAAAAGGCAAAACAGAAAACGTAGCTTTAGGAGAGCAGGAATCAGACTGGTGTCCAAAAGTCCACAGAGAAGTCACCCGCAGGGCAGAAAGGGCGTAGGCTGCCTTAAATCCAGTCAGTGACTCCACTCAGCCAATCGTCTTCATTAGTCCCAGGTGCCTGATAATCAGGCTCACTACCTTCCTTCGCTAGAATAGGGAGTTCACCAGGCCTCAGTGACGGAGGGGAGAATGAACTCACAACAGGGACCCCACAACATTTTTTTCCTTGAAATAATCATATATTAATTAAATACATGTCCATAATTTTGCACAAACACTATACTAATTGTATTTGTCACTGACATATTTATATATATTATATAACAGTACATTACATATATGTATATATATATTATATGTATATATATTATATGTATATATGTACTGTATATATATATGTGTTTGTGTCACTGACATACTGTATATATAAAAATGTATTCTATGTGTATATATCTATTATTTTGTGAGCTGTCAGTGTGATTTTACAGTAGCCGCACATGAATTGCCACCTTTTCAAAGGATACCGGTGTGTAAAAATCGGACAACACTCGCATGGTGCGAGAGCTGTGTAATTTTTTTCTCGCATCCATTGACTTGCATTGGTGAGTATTGTCCGAGATACGCAGCAATACGCAGCATGCTGCAATTTTTTTCTCAGTCCGATTTCAGCTGAGAAAAAAAAATCGCAGATGAGATGTCACCCATTGAATAACATTGATCTGAGTGCAATCCGATTTTTTATCAGATTGCACTCATCCGTATTTCTCACAAACGGGTATGAGCCCTTACAGCAGGAATGTGGGCCCTGCTCACAATGTAGGGATTTGCAAATCTGGAATGACTATTATAGGGGGTTGTTGTTATAGTGGCTAAGCAGGATTTACATTGTGCTGGATCAATGGAATGTTACTGAAGATAGATAGATAGATAGATAGATAGATACAAATCAATCGGTTTCAGTATCCTACTAATGACAAAAATAAAAAATAACATGAGGCAGCACATCTAATCAGATTAAAAAAGTAAAAATGTGGATGAATAATGGATACTTTTTCATCTGATTGTGTATGCGCTGCATCATTTTTTATCGATGGATGGATGGATGGATGGATGGATGGATAGATAGATAGATAGATAGATAGATAGAATTAGAAAACCTAGAGCGGCACCAGAACAATGGGGGTGCAAAGCCTCACTGGCAACAACCAAACCATCCAGATAAGAAAAGCAACTGCAGGTAGCTCACCAAAATTAGTGTAAAAAGTGGTTTTTAATACATAGTAACATAGTTAGTAAGGCCGAAAAAAGACAATAGTCCATCCAGTTCAGCCTATAAAATTCTGTCAGAATAAATCCCCAGATCTACGTCCTTCTAAAGAACCTAACAATAACTGTAAGATACAATATTGTTACGCTCCAGGAAGACATCCAGGCCTCACTTGAACCCTTCGACTGAGTTCGCCATCACCACCTCCTCAGGCAGGGAATTCCAGATTCTCACTGCCCTAACTGTAAAGAATCCTCTTCTATGTTGGTGGAAAAACCTTTTCTCCTCCAGGCGCAGAGAATGCCCCCTTGTGACCGTCACCTTCCTTGGTATAAACAGATCCTCGGAGGGATATTTGTATTGTCCCCTTATATACTTGGTTATTAGATCGCCCCTCAGTTATCTTTTTTCTAGACTAAATAATCCTAATTTTGCTAATCTCTCTGGGTATTGTAGTTCTCCCATCCCCTTTATTAATTTTGCTGCCCTCCTTTGTACCCGCTCTAGTTCCATTATATCCTTCCTGAGCATCGGTGCCGAAAACTGTACACAGTACTCCATGTGTGCGGCCTAACCAGAGATTTGTACAGAGGCAGTATAATGCTCTCATTATGTGTATCCAGACCTCTTTTAATGCACCCCATGATCCTGTTTGCCTTGGCAGCCACTGCCTGGCACTGGATGCTCCAGGTAAGTTTATCATTAACTAGGATTCCCAAGTCCTTCTCCATGTCAGATTTACCCAGTGGTTTACCGTTCAGCGTGTAATGGTGATATTGATTCCTTTTTCCAATGTGTATAACCTTACATTTATCATTGTTAAACTGCATCTGCCACCTTTCGGCCCAAGTTCCCAACTTATCCAGGTCCATGTGTAGCAGAATACTATCTTCTCTTGTATTGACTGCTTTACATAGTTTTGTATCATCTGCAAATATCGATATTTTACTGTGCAAACCTTCTACCAGATCGTTAATAAATATGTTGAAGAGAATAGGTCCCAACACCGACCCCTGCGGTGCCCCACTTGTCACAGTGACCCAGTTAGAGGATATACCATTTATAACCACCCTCTACTTTCTTTCAATAAGCCAGTTACTTACCCATTTACACACATTTTCTCCCACACCCAGTATTCTCATTTTGTGTACCAACCTCTTGTGTGGCACGGTATCAAATGCTTTGGAAAAATCAAGATATACCACATCCAATGACTCACCTTGGTCCAGTCTATAGCTTACCTCTTCATAAAGACTGATTAGATTGGTTTGACAGGAGCGATTCCTCATAAACCCATGCTGATATGGCGTTAAACAGTTATTCTCATTGAGATAATCCAGAATAACATCCCTCAGAAACCCTTCAAATATTTTACCAACAATAGAGGCTAGACTTACTGGCCTATAATTTCCAGGTTGACTTTTAGAGCCTTTTTTGAATATTGGTACCACATTTGCTATGCGCCAGTCCTGCGGAACATTTAGTAGAAAACACTGTGTGCACTACTGTAGTGGTGCCAAGTTAGGTTCCCAAACCATATATGATAAAATGAAAACCTGGCACTCAACTTAATGCTTGGTGAGGCAGTTTATTGTAGTACCAGAAAACGTTTCGGTCAATATAGACCTTCATCAGTTACGTGCTAGTATGTTTGAAAGTAGCTTGAAGGAGGGCGCTTTTTATGTTATTCACTGATAACGCCAGTAATCAAATGGTCAGAATGCTGCTGTAACGCAGGATAATCTTAATAGTTGAAAATATCAGCGCAGCCTGGTCCTCCTGGATGTGGGTAAACACCACTTGTCTCAGTGAATAACATAAAAAGCGCCCTCCTTCAAGCTACTTTCAAACATACTAGCACGTAACTGATGAAGGTCTATATTGACCGAAACGTTTTCTGGTACTACAATAAACTGCCTCACCAAGCATTAAGTTGAGTGCCAGGTTTTCATTTTATCAGTCCTGTGGAACAGACCCTGTCGCTATAGAGTCTCTAAATATAAGAAATAATGGTTTGTCTATTACATTACTTAGTTCTCTTAGTACTCGTGGGTGTATGCCATCCGGACCCTGAGATTTATCTATTTTAATCTTATTTAGCCGGTTTTGCACCTCTTCTAGGGTTAGATTGGTTACCCTTAATATAGGGTTTTCTTTGTCTCTCGGCATTTCACCTAGCATTTCCTTTTCCACCGTGAATACCGTGGAGAAGAAGGTGTTTAATATATTAGCTTTTTCCTCATCATCTACAACCATACTTTCCTCACAATTTTTTAATAGGCCTACACTTTCACTTTTGATTCTTTTACTATTGATATAGTTGAAGAACAGCTTGGGATTAGTTTTACTCTCCTTAGCAATATGCTTCTCTGTTTCCTTTTTGGCAGCTTTAATTATCTTTTAGATAAATAATTTTTCTCCTTATAGTTTTTTAGAGCTTCAACGGTGCCTTCCTGCTTTAGTAGTTTAAATGCTTTCTTTTTACTGTTAATTGCCCCTCTTACTTTTTTGTTAAGCCACATTGGGTTTTTCCTATTTCTTGTCCTTTTATTCCCACAAGGTATAAACCGCTTACAGTGCCTATTAAGGATGTTCTTAAACATTTCCCATTTATTATCTGTATTCTTATTTCTCAGGACATTGTCCCAGTCAACCAGATTAAGGGCATCTCTAAGCTGGTCAAACTTTGCCTTCCTAAAGTTCAGTGTTTTTGTGACTCCCTGACATGTCCACGTAGCGAAAGACAAGTGAAACTGTACAATATTGTGGTCGCTATTTCCTAGATGCCCAACAACCTGCAGATTTGTTATTCTGTCAGGTCTATTAGTTAGTATTAGGTCTAAAAGTGCTGCTCCTCTGGTTGGATTCTGCACCAATTGTGAAAGATAATTATTCTTGGTTATTAGCAGAAACCTGTTGCCTTTATGGGTTTCGCAGGTCTCTGTTTCCCAGTTAATATCCGGGTAGTTAAAGTCCCCCATAACAAGGACCTCATTATGGGTTGCAGCTTCATCTATCTGCCTTAGTAGTAGACTTTCCATGATTTCTGCTATATTTGGGGGGTTTGTAACAGACCCCAAAGAGAATTTTGTTGCTATTTCTCCCTCCATGTATTTCGACCTATATGGACTCGACATCCTCATTCCCTTCGCTAATATCCTCCCTTAAAGTGGACTTTAGACAAGACTTCACATAAAGACAAACCCCTCCTCCTCTCCGATATTTACGATCCTTTCTAAATGGACTGTAACCCTGTAAGTTAACTGCCCAGTCATAGCTTTCATCTAACCATGTCTCGGTTATTCCCAATATGTCATAGTTAGTGTTGAGCGATACCATCCGATACCCTAAAATATCGGATCGGATGGTATCGGCCCGATACGAAAAAAGTATCGGGTATCGCCGATTCCGATACTGGAAGTCCCATTCAAGTCTATGGGACTTCCGGTATCGGAATAAGAAAAACCTTTTTCTGTCCTTGTACAGCCTCTCGGGGGGGTGTACGGACCTTCCGGGGGTCTGTACCGACTGCCCGGGGGTCTGTGCGGACTGCCGGGGGTCTGTACCGGCCTGCCGGGGGGCTGTACCGACTGTCCGGGGGTCTGTGCAGGCTGCGGGGGTCTGTGCAGGATCGTCCGATGGGACTACAAGTCCCATCTGGTGATGCCTGCTACCATGACAGTGATTGACACATTAGCCAATGATGGGACAGTAGTAGTCCCATCATACGGCTAATGTGTTGAATGTACAAAAAAAAAACATACTACATACATGCTACATACATGCAACATACATATTACATACATACTACATGCTACATACATGCAACATACATACTACATACATGCTACACACATGCTACATATATACTACATGCATGCAACATACATACATACTACATATATACCACATGCATGCAACATGCATACTACATATATACTACATGCAACATGCATACTACATATATACTACATGCATGCAACATACATACATAAAACATATATACTACATGCATGCAACATGCATATATACAACATATATACTACATGCAACATGCATACTACATATATACTACATGCATGTAACATACATATATACTACATATATACTACATGCAACATACATACTACATATATACTACATGCATGCAACATACATACTACATGTATACCACATGCATGCAACATACATATATACAACATATATACTACATGTATGCAACGTGCATACTACATATATACCACATATATACTACATGCATGCAACATACATATATACTATATATACTACATGCAACATGCATACTACATGCATGCAACATACATACATACTACATATATACCACATGCATGCAACATGCATACATATACCACATATATACTACATGCATGCAACATACATATATACTACATATATACTACATGCATGCAACATGCATACTACATATATACAACATACATACTACATGCATACTACATATATACAACATATATACTACATGCATACTACATATATACCACATGCATGCAACATACATACATACTACATATATACCACATGCATGCAACATGCATACTACATATATACAACATATATACTACATGCATGCAACATACATATATACTACATATATTCTACATGCAACATACATACTACATATATACTACATGCATGCAACATACATACATACTACATATATGCCACATGCATGCAACATGCATACTACATATATACCACATATATACTACATGCATACTACATATATACCACATGCATGCAACATGCATACTACATATATACCACATATATACTACATGCATGCAACATACATATATACTACATATATACTACATGCAACATACATACTACATATATACTACATGCATGCAACATACATATATACTACATATATACCACATATATACTACATGCATACTACATATATACCACATGCATGCAACATGCATACTACATACAGTATATACTACATGCATGCAACATACATATATACTACATGTAACATACATACTACATATATACCACATGCATGCAACATGCATACTACATATATACCACATATATACTATATGCATACTACATATATACCACATGCATGCAACATGCATACTACATATATGCCACATATATACTACATGCATGCAACATACATACCACATGCATGCAACATGCATACTACAAGTATGCCACATATATACTACATGCATGCAACATACATACATACTACATATATACCACATGCATGCAACATGCATACTACATATATACAACATATATACTACATGCATGCAACATACATACTACATATATACCACATATATACTACATGCATACTACATATATACCACATGCATGCAACATACATATATACAACATATATACTACATGCATGCAACATTAAAAAAAAAGTCCCTAGTCTCATTTTATGGCATTGCTGTGTGAGATATTTCCCATGCAGCTTTTACCATAAAATGAGACTAGGGACTTTTTTTTTACAGTGGCAGAGGAATACAGTGCGGAAGGATACCTACCTCCCGACACTGTATTCCTGGAGCCCATAGAGAACGGTAGCATCAGCTGATGCTGCTGATCTCCACGCAAGATCGTCGTGGGACACTCGTGGACTTCTGCGGATCAGGGGTAAGTATATTGGTGGTTTGTTATTTTAATATTTATTCCACATATGACAATGGCTTCGGGGATCAAAGTGACAAGTGATGGTGAGTATGTACTCTATGTTATATGTACTGTATGTCTATATGTATGTATTGTATGAATGTATTGTATGTAGTATATATGTATGTTGCATGCATGTAGTATATATGTGGTATATATGTAGTATGCATGTTGCATGCATGTGGTATATATGTAGTATGTATGTATGTTGCATGCATGTAGTATGCATGTTGCATGTAGTATATATATGTATGTTGCATGCATGTAGTAGATATGTAGTATGCATGTTGCATGCATGTAGTATATATGTTGTATGTATGTTGCATGCATGTAGTATATATGTGGTATATATGTAGTATGGTATGCATGTTGCATGCATGTGTTATATATGTAGTATGTATGTTGCATGCATGTAGTATATATATGTAGTATGCATGTTGCATGTAGTATATATGTATGTTGCATGCATGTAGTATATATGTAGTATGCATGTTGCATGCATGTAGTATATATGTTGTATGTATGTATGTTGCATGCATGTAGTATATATGTAGTATGTATGTTGCATGTAGTATATATGTTGTATGTATGTTGCATGCATGTGGTATATATGTAGTATATATGTGGTATATATGTAGTATGCATGTTGCATGCATGTAGTATATATGTAGTATGTATGTATGTTGCATGGATGTAGTATATATGTAGTATGTATGTTGCATGTAGTATATATGTAGTATATAGGTATGTTGCATGCATGTAGTATATATGTGGTATATATGTAGTATGCATGTTGCATATATGTAGTTTGTATGTATGTTGCATGCATGTAGTATATATGTGGTATGCATGTTGTATATACAGTATGTATGTTGGATGCATGTAGCATATTTGTAGTATGCATGTTGCATGCATGTAGTATATATGTGGTATATATGTAGTATGTATGTATGTTGCATGCATGTAGTATGTATGTAGCATGTAGCATGTATGTAGTATGTATGTAGCATGTAGTATGTATTTTTTTTTTTACATTCAACACATAGGCCAGATGATGGGACTACTACTGTCCCATCATTGGCTAATGTGTCAATCACCGTCATGGTAGCAGGCATCGCCCGATGGGGCTTGTAGTCCCATTGGACGATGCCTGCACAGACCCCCGCAGCCTGCACAGACCCCCAGACAGTCGGTACAGACCACCGGCAGGCCGGCACTGCCCCCCGGCAGGCCGGTACAGACCCCCGGCAGTCCGCACAGACCCCCGGGCAGTCCGCACAGACCCCCGGGCAGTCAGCACAGACCCCCGGCAGGCCGGTACAGACCCCCGGGCAGTCGGCACAGAGCCCCCGGAAGGCCCGAACTGACGGCGCATCATGATTCGCACAGACCGCGCATCATGATGACGTCATTTCGGCAGCCAATCAGAGCCACAGCAGTGGCTCTTTGCATTATGGGAGCTTGTGATTCCGATATCCGATATTGAAAATATATCGGTACTCGGTATCGGAATTCCGATACAGCGAATATCAGCCGATACCCGATATTTGCAGTATCGGAATGCTCAACACTAGTCTGCTTCTAGTTCTTCCATCTTGTTTGTCAGGCTTCTAGCGTTTGTGAGCATGCATTTTAGAGAGTTTTGCTTTGTTCCAATCTCCTCCCTGCTGATTGTTTTAGAAATTTTCTTAATGGCCCACTGTGTGAGAAAAGTTCACATTTCTGAACTGAAACGTCACCACAATGGCCATTAAAAGCACTTTTTACACTTATAGATGAATATATTATGATCCATCCAGTTATGGCACAAATATATATGCGAGAGATGTGTAAAATGGCAAACTAGACTACCACACAGTGTACGATTTTTGGCAAATTATCTAAAATAATGTGGATATTGTATCTGGGCTGTTAATAATGTTTGGTAAAACTACTGCCTTTTTAGTACAGCAGTGAGGGAACAGGGATAGCAAATACTGACAGGGAATGGCCCTTATTCAAGATGTGACCACCCCTTCATGCCCCACCCACTTACATAAAAATATGCACATGGTAATACATTGCAAGTATATTTACACACTATGCACACATACATATAGTAAACACATGCACACAAGCACATATATAAATATATAAAATACACACATGCATATAGCATATGCATATCCACATTGACATTTTTCTGATACATTTGTTCAAGCTACCAGAATAGCTTTTTTCACATTCACAATGTCCCTTTATTATATTATAGATAAGACTTAGAAAAAAAACTTAGAAAAAAAGAAGAAAAGAAAAAAATGTGAAAATATCAACGAAAAAAAGAACTCGCAACAAGAAAGAGCCGAAATCAAGGGGCCAACCACTTTGACCACTATACCAGAACAAGAATATATCTCAAAATCGGAAAAAGAATGAGATATATTCTTGTTCTGGTATAGTGGTCTTATCTATAATATAATAAAGGGACATTGTGATTTTAATAGGTAAAGGTTATTGATCATGTTATTTCATGTGTTTGAACTTTGACTTCTTGCAAGAAGAACATGTGACTATTGGCGCCAATTTTCAAATATGGAGTGAATATAGTCTTGTGACAACGCTATCTGTTCATGTTTGTCATCCCCTGAGGAAGAAGTAGCCCTTACTTCGAAACACGTTGGGAATAAATGATTAATCTTTCACCGTAAGTGGGATTCTGTATTTTGTCAAGCAGCGCATGGAAGTCCATAAATTATTTCCATAAGAATTGATGTATCGGCGGTCACTCGGTTTCACCTTTGGACATGCAGCAGCTGACCACGAATCCTATGTGCTTGATCTCTCCTACAAATAGGTGAGTGAATTTCTTTTAATCTTTTAATATTAACTCGGATAAGACCCTATTGCGTTTTTCTGTTACTTTAGTATATTGCAATGGAGCTGTACATGTGATATTTCTACCTTTCATTCATGTTATATACAGAAATATATTGCATATGTAATTTAAAATAGAGAAAGGAATAAGCAAGGAAATTAAGTACAGCATTTCATAAATCCTACTACAGATTATTTGTGGCCAGTCCTGTATTGAGAACTTCACATGAATAGAGAGGATGGAAGAAAATATATTATAAATAAGAATGCTGCAGGATAGCGGAGGATGAGGAGAGGGGTTAAATGTTTATACTGTCCTCATACACGCTAGCATGGTGTGTAGTGAGACATGTAGCTAAACCCCCTGTCTTCTTTAAGAAAAAGAGGCTGTAAGTTGTAACCTTCTTTTATTGATTGTAGATGTGACAGGAAAGGGTGAAACTATAGGATGAAATAACAGGAGCATTTCAGAAAATACTGTATAACTGCACAGAGCATAAAATACAGATAGTATGTAATACACAGTAACATGAGGTAATACATAGGTGATGATTACCTAGTACAGCAAACGTATTGATAAACACAGAACTGTAAAGGGCATGTCACACTAAGCGATATCGCTAGCGATATCGCTATAACTTGTGACGTTATAGCGATATTGCTAGCGATATCGCTGTGTCTGATACTTACCTACAACCCGCTCCCCCGCTGGTTATCGCTGATCGCGCGAGAACGTCCAGGACTGTTTCTCGTCGTCAGCTTCCTGCGGCGCTTCCTGCTGTGACGACGAGCGACGCGTGGAGCCGGGCGGGAGGACGCAGGATCGCCTGGTGTGACAGGTAAGTAGCGACCCCCATCCCCAGCGATGTCGCTGGTGAGATCTGCCTGTGTGGCAGCTCACTAGCGACCACTTAGCGATGTACCAGCGATCCTGACCACGTCATATCACTGGTCGGAATCGCTGGTACATCGCTAAGTGTGACAGTACCTTAACACAGAGATAGTGCTTACCAACTATGCTTAGAGCAGGCAGTTTAAGGAGCAGGAAGAAGGGGGGTGTGGCTTGAGCTCTGAAGATAGCGGATGCCTGAGCTCTGAGCTCTCCCTTTGCCACCTATTTGAAGCAACTTATCCAGTGACTAAGTTCTTCTATTATCAAGATTTTTTGAAGAATCATTCAGGAGGATACCCTGGACAACTGGCAAAAAAATTTGGAAGCTTTGTTTTATCTGGACTGGAGTTATAACTGATTTGCTTTTCTGCTGACTCATCCTGCTTGCAGAGAGGCCAGTAGACTTGAAGCAGTGAGAGCTTGGAGTGAGATTGCTACACTGCGTGGAGAAACACCTGTATACAGAAGGAAGAATCCTGGACATATTCATCCTTCCTACACCTGGATTAGAATCTTTTCTGCCGGGACCGGATCCTGGAGCTGCTGGGATACAGGACAGGCACGGAACATATGCTGGACTGCGGTAGGGACTTGATTTAATTTAAACTGACTGCGGTGGATTGTATGAGAAAGAGGGGATCACATCAGAATTAGTGCCTGTGCTACACAAGAACACCTGGTGTCCCACACTCGCACTAGGCATCCCTCACCACACACAATGACTCTGGCCCCAAATAGCCAGAAATAATTCCTTGCAAACCAGGATTGTGCCTTCCTTTCCCTGGCCTATACAGTACTGACGATATGAATACCTAGACTGCCCCCTAGCGACAGGCAAGGAGGGATGCTTGATTAAATTATAATTTTTCAAAATCCTATAGCCTTCTATATACAAATATGGGGAAATCTGGAGCTAAAACTTAATGTTCCACAGCCAAGCCCCTGAAATCCATTACACAAGCCGATGTGGATAAATTTTTGAAGAAGCAAACTGCTCTACCTGACCCTACTAGATCTCCAGGTCATACAGATCATTGTACAGAGGATGATTCAGACTCTGATCTTGAAAGTGACACTGACACAGGTGGAGACTCAAGGGACAATTTGGTAACATGTTTCTTCATTAAACGGATCCTGTCCAGGGCCCTTTAACCTATCGGAAAAGAGCTTGCTGAAATTAAGCATGACCTATCTCAACAAGGACACAGGCTAGAGGATATGGAACAAAGCCAAATAGCTATGTCACAGCACACGAATGGTCGCCTTGACAGTTTAAAAGCACATGAAAACCAACTACTGTACATGATATCCAATCAACTCTGGAGGACCATGAGAACCGCAAGCGTAGAAACAAAGTTAGAATTAAAGGTCTCCCGGAATCTGTGGCATTTGATGCTCTGGCCAAGGCAGCCAAAGAGATTTTTGGGAAACTTCTGCTGGATGGGGACCCCGCTGACATTGAGCTTGTACGAGTACACAGGTCCTTGCGCCCTAAACTAAAACAGGGGCAACCCCCAAAAGATGTTCTATGCCGTTTCCTAGACTTCCGTACAAAAGAGCTGATTATGTGCAGATCTCGTGAGTCGGAGGAGATTACCTATGAAGGCTCACACCTGAGATTGTTCCAGGATCTTTCAGCCACTACTCTCAGGAAGCGATGTCTTATTAAACCACTGGCTTTACCCTTTTGAGATCTCCATTTCCGCGGGTGAAAAAAGGTTTCTGGTCAGATCATCCACCAACATCAGGAAAGTTTGCAAATCTCTAGATATTGGCCTGGAGACCTATCCTGACCTAGAGACTTTCCACACGGCTTCTCTTCGGCCTCTACAACCACCTCCCCCTTGGATTACCGTGGGCTCTTCCAAAGCACAGAGACCGAAAAGAAAGTCGACTAAGACACCATCATCTAAAGGGGACATTGAAGTAACATGAACATGTGACCTGTCTCCATCCAGATCCAATAATTATTTCCTCTTTTTTTGCATTGCTCTTAGTGGTTATGTAATTATTGTATCTTTAGTCTCGTGATATTCTAAGTGCTGTTTTCCCATAATCTTTTCCTTTACTAATTTCCCTCCCATCCCATCCTTATCCCCCCCTTACTCACTTCCCTAACCCCCACACCCCATTCTACCACAGAGTACATGCTCACCAAGGCTATAGGCAATGTCGTTTTTCTTCTCTCCCTTGATTGCCGACAAACATATTTGAAAGGTTATTTGACCTAATCTTTAGTAGTTTGTTAAGACTTGTTTCAAAGATGAAACTTATGTTGTTTTCTTTTTCCTCCCTCTTCCTGTCTCTCTTCTCCTCTATACCCTTCATTCTCTATCCTTCATACCTATCTAATCCGGGCATCATGGTGCAACTGAGGCAATGGTGGATGTCTTCCCAACAGGCTTCTGCCAACTCCCCCCTTCATACTCATGGATACTTGTGATAAGGTATTTACCTTTGCCACATTCAATGCACTTGGCCTTAATTCACCAGTCACTAGGTGACATACACTGGCCCTTCTCAAGAAACAAAAAGCAGATGTTCTGCTAGTGCAATAAACCCACTTTAAACCAAACAAAATCCCCTATTTTGAGTGAGCTCACTATGACACATGGTTCCATGCTACCACCACTCAGGCGGGTTCGAGGGTTGTCTCGGTAGTGATAGCGAGGGGGCTGCCCTTTCAGATGCAAAAAATCTTGTCTGACCCTATGGGGAGATATCTACTGGTCAAGGGCCTATTGGCAGGGAATTTAGTTATGATCTGCAGTCTGTATGCCCCTAACAAGAAACTCCTGAAGTGGTTGTTAGCGACACTGAAAAAAATAGACGATTTTAGAGAAGGTCTCCTTATTATAGGAGGTGACCTAAATGTTGCGCTCGAACCATTAATAGACACAACTAAAAAGAAAAGCGCAATTTCCCTCAGAGATCTTAGTAGAATAAAACAACGGATCAACTCTTCGCAAATGATAGACATTTGGAGGTACCTACACCCAAATGACCGAGACTTTACTTTTTACTCACACCCTCATGGGTCCTACCATAGACTAGACTATATCTTTATACCTAAAAACTACCTTCCTAATGCAAAAAGGTCCAATATATTACCTAATGTTTTCTCAGATCACTCAATAGTAACTTTAGAAATGACATTGATCAAACCCTTTGCTCCCTGTAGATCTTGGCGACTTAATAAATAGATTCTGAACACTCCCTCAACGCGTGACCGTATAACCAAGACACTTAACCATTACTTTGACCAAAACGACAATGGGGAGGTGTCAGCCCCGATCCAATGGGAAGCCCACAAATCAGTTATCAGAGAAGAATTGATATCAATCTCCTTCTACCTACACAAACAAAAACAACAACAGATAAACACCTTATATGCTGAAATAACCGATCTTGAGGCTCAACATAAAAAAACAAACTAAATCTCAAACATTAGCCCAATTATCCCAGAAAAAAACAACGCCTAAAAGATATCTTTAACTTACAGTCTGCAAAATGGTATTCCTCCTGGCGGACCAAAATGTTTGTACATGGGGACAAGGCATCTAAACTCATGCTCTCAAAAATAGGACAGCGTCAAGCTCACACATATATTCATTCGATTAAAAATCCGAGAGGTACGCGCACCTTTGACTATGACCAGATAAAATAGGAATTTTTAAACTTTTTTTAAGCAACTTTATAATTTGTGCCCACCTGAGTCCTCCCAGGAGTTGACCAGGAGGAGACAATCCATAGTGTCCTTCCTGACCTGTCTGGGATTACCAAAACACTCGGATTCACAGCAGCAGCGGTTAGTCGAACCTTTTCAGTTGGACAAGCTCTGGTCCACCCTGTCGAGATGCCCGTCGGGCAAGGCGCCGGGCCCTGATGGCCATTCTTCCTTTTATTACAAATCCTTCCCCTTGATCCTCCTTCCACGACTGTTAAATGTGTGCAATTCTATGCTAGGAGATAGCTTTTTCCCTACTCAGGCTCTGGAAGCCAGAATCTCATTAATACACAAGGAAGGTAAATATGCTGAATTATGCAGCAGCTATCGACCGATTTCCTTGTTAAACGTTGACTTAAAGATGTTTGCTAGTATGATTGCACGAAGAATCGCTAAATTCTTGCCAGAATTAATCTCGTTAAACCAAAAAGGCTTTGTGGGGGGGAGAGAGGGAAGGGATAACACATACAAAATACTTCATCTCATGCATTTTGCAAAACAAAAATATCTTCTCTTGGTGCTTTTTGGGACTGACACTGAAGGGGCGTTTGACAGGGTGGACTGGGCTTATCTGAGAGAGACATTGACCTGCTTTGGCTTACCCTTACCTTTAGTTTTGGCCATTATGAAAATGTATAAAGACCCTACTGCACGTATTAGAGTCAATGGTTCCCTGACAGATGCATTCACCATCCAAAACGGAACAAGACAAGGATGTCCTCTTTCTCAGATCCTTTTCATACTTGCGATGGAGTCGCTGTTGTGTGCAATCCAGCAAAGTAAAGAGATTGAGGGCATCAAAATTGGTAATAATCACCATAAGTCTGCGGCTTTTGCTGACGACTTGTTGGTTTTGATGACGAATCCGCTACGAGGGTTACCTGCCTTACTGGGAATTCTTGAGGAATATGGCAACCTCACAAACTTTAAGGTGAATGCGTCAAAATTGGAAGCTCTAGACCTAAACGTGGCCACCCACATGCTGGATAAGTTGAAGGAGCTCTACCTTTTTGCCTGACCTAGTAGATATATTACTTACCTAGGTAGAAAATTAGCTAGATCTGATAAAGAACTTTTCCAGCTTAACTATTATCCCTTACTGGACAGGGTGCAGTCCATTATTAAATTGTGGAGAGACCCTTTTCTGTCATGGACTGGAAGGAAGAATCTCCTAAAAAGCTTGATCCTTCCCAAATTCACATACCTATTCTCAACTCTACCCATCTATGTACCAAACTATTTCCTCGCTAGAGTGATCTCTTTATTTTTCAAATACATCTGGAGGGGCGCAAGACCCCGCATTAACTCGCGCACACTATCATTGCCAAAACATAGAGGGGGAATGGGAGCCCCCGACATCAAAAGCTATTATTATGCAGCGGTGCTTTCTCGATCAGGAGACAAACATTGGGTGAGCATTGGGTGACAAACATTGGGTCAGCATAAAAAACATTCTATCTCCTATACCCCTTAGGTCTCTACTGTTGACATATACTAGGGGATGGACTCCCTTCCCCCCCAACCCCCTCTCTCTGGCTTTATTCAGGGTTTAGTCGAGCTTCCACACCCTCCTGGTACCCTCCTCATCCCCACTATTGAAACTATCCGATGCCTTGTCTCCATCTCTGGACGCATTAAAGGAGGGAGGTGACCTAGCCCAGAAATTGAGACAAATCTCCATTGATCAGAAAATGGTGGATGGGGCACTCCTTCCGCTGACAGAATTGAGTGATCTCTCGGCCCCCTCGAGCTTCACTTTTCTCCACTATAATTCTTTGAGAGAGCTATTGAAATGGATACAATATTGCCCGGATAATCCACTCAAGCTTACACCATATGAAGTTTTCTACTCCAGAGTATCAAGACCAACCAAGGTCCTCTCTACAATTTACCAGACACTCTTATCTAAAGACCTATCCCTGAAAAGATCATACATTGCCCTCTGGGAAAAAGACCTAGGATACAAATTCAAACAATCACAAATAGACCATATCTATACGCATTCGCACTGCCCAATGAGCTGCTTGAAAACCCACAAAAACGCTTTTAAAATAGTTACCCGATGGTACATTACACCGGCACAGACTTGTACCTGGCAGTCGGGAGCTCGGGCTAGGTGTTGGCGTTGCGAGGAAGAGGGAGATGACTACCTTCACATATGGTGGACTTGCAATGTCCTCCGACGCTTTTGGGCAGCAACAGAGAAATTCATCAGAGATATCGCAGAGTCCCCAGTGTCGCTGACACCCGAGACGGCTCTGCTGAACCTCCCTATATACTTCAAACAAAAGAAGACTCCCACCTTAGTCCACAATATTATACCTGCGGCCAAACTCCTAATCCTGACTTACTGGGGTATAACCCAGATACCCACTTCTCATCCACTGCTGACAAAAATTGACCAACTATATCGTATGGCTGAGATTGTTGTGTGCCTCGGTGAACCATTCAGTTATCTTTTGATGAGAAATGGTGCTCCTGGATTAAGTACAGTGGGGAAAAAAAAGTATTTAGTCAGTCAGCAATAGTGCAAGTTCCACCACTTAAAAAGATGAGAGGCGTCTGTAATTTACATCATAGGTAGACCTCAACTATGGGAGACAAACTGAGAAAAAAAAATCCAGAAAATCACATTGTCTGTTTTTTTTTCATTTTATTTGCATATTATGGTGGAAAATAAGTATTTGGTCAGAAACAAAATTTCATCTCAATACTTTGTGATATATCCTTTGTTGGCAATGACAGAGGTCAAACGTTTTCTGTAAGTCTTCACAAGGTTGCCACACACTGTTGTTGGTATGTTGGCCCATTCCTCCATGCAGATCTCCTCTAGAGCAGTGATGTTTTTGGCTTTTCGCTTGGCAACACGGACTTTCAACTCCCTCCAAAGGTTTTCTATAGGGTTGAGATCTGGAGACTGGCTAGGCCACTCCAGGACCTTGAAGTGCTTCTTACGAAGCCACTCCTTTGTTGCCCTGGCGGTGTGCTTTGGATCATTGTCATGTTGAAAGACCCAGCCACGTTTCATCTTCAATGCCCTTGCTGATGGAAGGAGGTTTGCACTCAAAATCTCACGATACATGGCCCCATTCATTCTTTCATGTACCCGGATCAGTCGTCCTGGCCCCTTTGCAGAGAAACAGCCCCAAAGCATGATGTTTCCACCACCATGCTTTACAGTAGGTATGGTGTTTGATGGATGCAACTCAGTATTCTTTTTCCTCCAAACACGACAAGTTGTGTTTCTACCAAACAGTTCCAGTTTGGTTTCATCAGACCATAGGACATTCTCCCAAAACTCCTCTGGATCATCCAAATGCTCTCTAGCAAACTTCAGACGGGCCCGGACATGTACAGGCTTAAGCAGTGGGACACGTCTGGCACTGCAGGATCTGAGTCCATGGTGGCGTAGTGTGTTACTTATGGTAGGCCTTGTTACATTGGTTCCAGCTCTCTGCAGTTCATTCACTAGGTCCCCCCGCGTGGTTCTGGGATTTTTGCTCACCGTTCTTGTGATCATTCTGACCCCACGGGGTGGGATTTTGCGTGGAGCACCAGATCGAGGGAGATTATCAGTGGTCTTGTATGTCTTCCATTTTCTAATTATTGCTCCCACAGTTGATTTCTTCACTCCAAGCTGGTTGGCTATTGCAGATTCAGTCTTCCCAGCCTGGTGCAGGGCTACAATTTTGTTTCTGGTGTCCTTTGACAGCTCTTTGGTCTTCACCATAGTGGAGTTTGGAGTCAGACTGTTTGAGGATGTGCACAGGTGTCTTTTTATACTGATAACAAGTTTAAACAGGTGCCATTACTACAGGTAATGAGTGGAGGAAAGAGGAGACTCTTAAAGAAGAAGTTACAGGTCTGTGAGAGCCAGAAATCTTGATTGCTTGTTTCTGACCAAATACTTATTTTCCACCATAATATGCAAATAAAATGAAAAAAAAACAGACAATGTGATTTTCTGGATTTTTTTTTCTCAGTTTGTCTCCCATAGTTGAGGTCTACCTATGATGTAAATTACAGACGCCTCTCATCTTTTTAAGTGGTGGAACTTGCACTATTGCTGACTGACTAAATACTTTTTTTCCCCACTGTATAGATCTACTCTCAAGCCTCTACAAGTATGAATATTTGATTAACTCGAAACTTGGTCTGTGATGTTTCGGAACACTTACCCTCTCTCTATCTCTCCTCTAGTTTCCCTTCCCCCCTCCCTGCCTCTTTCTTTCCTTCTCTCTTTCCCCCATTTTCTTTACGGCTCTCTTCCCCCCTCATCTCTATTGTTAGTTCTACTCTTTCATAAATGAAAATATTTTGCATTTGCTAAATGTTTTACACCATTACAATCCATGTTACCTTAAATTGGTTATTTCTATGTGGTGTTATCATCTTTTGATTAATCAATAAAAAGATAATTGAAAAGAAAGAAAAGGAGCATGAAGAAAATGAATGGTGAGGTTTCTCCTCAGACGCATGGAGGAACAATGGCTGCTGTTCCCTTCACAATGTCATAATAAGACCACAATGCAACAGGAACAATCCCACAATGCCATAGGAACTTCCCATAATACATTGCAAATTAATCTATACATTAAACCGCCAGCAGATGGTGCTGCTACCTTACAATATGAAATATAGGAAGGATTAACAAACACAAAAATACAATGTCTGTAATAATGGAGACATAAAAAATATGACTAAAGTTTTCTAGACAGCAATTATATGGCTGGACAGAACAATGTTTGTTTGTCCTGTTTAACTTAAAATTGAACTGTCCTCACCCCCCCTCTTCATAGCGTTTCATTATTGTCACCTCCTATCTGTTAAATCCATCTTCAGTGAATACAGATATTATCCATGCACTGAGAATGAGGGATCAGTTCATGAGTAAAAAGAAGATTATGTCTCTGACAAGGTATATCACAAAGGTGGTTTTTTTTCTACTATTGAGTCTAAAAAAATTACATTTTAAAAGACCAAGATCGATGGAGGGCACTCTGAATATTCTGCATTGGGCACAAAGAAAATGTGTCGTCCCCCTGGTGTAGTATTAGAAAGGGTTTGGATTTCCAGTTTCAGTGTGCAAATGGTAGCACTAGAATTGGCTGTACACTTTGGTGATGTGATTAGTTTAATCAGGAACAGGCACAGCAAAGAACATGCACAGAAGTGATATAATTAGAGTGAACTGAAATCCAGTGTCACTTTAACTATATAGATCTTTATGTAGAGAAAAATGCTTCTATATATAGTACAAGTGTAGCCTGTTATTCACTGGCATTGCATCTGCCTTACCACACTACAGGTCCAGAATTTGAATCCCAGGTAAAATCAATTTATTGAAAAAAGCAAAAAATTGACTATATAGATGCATCTACTGAGCACGGGAAGGCGGTCCCTCCACTATTGCCCCTTATCCTCGAAGAACAGAAATGCTGGAACACACAGGATAATGAATTGTAATGCCTATTTCTGTGTGCAAGTTAGTACCAGGCACTAAGATGAGCCATACAGTTTGGAGATACCATAAGGAAAGGGCATAGTAAAGAACATATACCGAAGTGGTATACTTAGGGTGAACTGCCGTCCCGTATAAGCTTTACATTGGGTCGATCAGGCTTATTTTTTGTGCAGCTTTGAGAATAATAAAGAAAGTCTTGTACACTAAAATGTATTTATAACAAATCATGAAAATCATGTGATGTGCACATATTTATCTATTAAATGATATGGAACACAGAAGGTGAACTACACTCATCTTCTCATTATCATATTATCAAAGACATATATGGATGTACACATTCACTGGAGGGGAGAATGTATTTGCTCTATGTTGGTTCTTATCCTTTCTGCCCAAGAATCCTGTGAAGGTATACCAAAGAGAATGACCAGCGGTTCAGATTTTGTAAATATATGCAATATGTCAAACACAGGGCAGCATGGTGGCTCAGTGGTTTGCACTGCAGCCTTGCAGGGCTGAAGTCCTGGGTTCAAATCCCACCAAGGACAACCTCTGCCAGGTGTTTGTGTGTTCTCCCCTTGTTTGCGTGGGTTTCCCTGGGTACTCCAGTTTTCTCCCACATTCCAAAGGCGACCTGATAGGGCATTTAGATTGTGAGCCCCATCGGGGACAGTTATGATAATGTGTGCAAGCGCTGCAGAACATTTTGGACAATTCAGTCCTTCTTCAGGCTCGGTAGGGGCTGCCAGAACACATGGTGAAGTCAATGCTGTTTTAGGATGTTGAATCCTACAGCAGCATAACTCAACCCAATGTAGCGGTCATTCTGCAGCTCAACTCTTTTTGGTATGAATAAGAAATGAACTGCAGCATCTGAGAATACCCAATTCATGGTGCACAGAGCAGTGCTTTTCTGCCCAAAACACAGTTCTCATCCATTCACTGCCAGAGTTGCAATGACCTGATCAGTGGGGATTAGGGTTAGATCTACCTCTCTCTGCTATTAGTAACCTATCCTAATGATAGGCCATTAATATCTGACTCCCAGCTATCTGCTAAATACAGTATTTGACTAAAGGTTTATCAGTTTGCAGCTATCAGCTCCAGATCATAACACTAATATGGATGTTTAGCTGGTGCAATGTACAGTATATGTTATATCTGAGAGAAAAGATGTAGTGGGTAATAGAGATTAGGGGATGATCAAGTTCATGCCGAATTTCCTGAAATTTGCGGCATCACGCAAATTCATACAATTTGAGATTTGACTCGTGGTTCACAAACAACTTGCTCAACACTGCAGGCAAGCATAACTTTGCATTGCCGCACAGGCTTCCTCATAATCCCCTGCATCTATGACCTCTAGCGGATTATCATGCCTTGTAGAGTGGTGGTCAGTAGAGTTGAGCGAAACAGGTCGAAAAATTTCAAAAGTCGCCGACTTTTGGCAAAGTCGGGTTTCATGAAACGAAACCCGACCCTAGGATGAGGTCGGCCACGAGGTTGGCGACTTACGCGCCAAAGTCGCGTTTCAAAAGTTTGTTTTGCGCTCTTTTTCAGCCAATCAGGATCCACGGACACTGTGGGCAATGTGATGACATAGGCACGGGTCACCACCATCTTTCAGAAGGGCATGCAAGTGATTGGCTTGCTTTGGTGGGCGTCACAGGGGGTATAAAAGGGCGTGCACGCCGACCGCCATCTTACTTCTGCCGATCTTAGCATAGGGAGAGGTTGCTGCTGATTCTGTAGGGAGAGCGTTAGGCAGGGAAGAAGAAAAAAAAACTGCTTCTGCTGCTAGCGATTGTGCCTGTACAACACACCAGTCACTGTGTGTGCAGTGCAAGGGGAGGCTATATTGTGGTGTATCAGTGGTGTTGGTTGTTGGGCTGCCTTCTAAGGCTTCCTGACAGCTGCATTGCTGTTTACCCACTGCTCTGCAAACTGCTTTTTTAAAAGCAATCCCAATTTTTTTTTTTTGTCCTGCTGAGGTACTGAGCTGCAAACTGCTTTTTTAAAAGCAATCCCAATTTTTTTTTTTTGTCCTGCTGAGGTACTGAGCGTGCATTTTTTCACACCATACAGCGGTGTACGCTCCTCACACAGTACCGTGTAACGGCTGTTATCACAGCCACAGTGAAGCTATCTGTGTCACTCTGTGAGAATAAGTCGAGGACATGTTCCGTTCTTACAGACCTGCACTCTAGGGAGATTCCTACTCTGCCCAATTCTACATACACCTTGTAGTTTGTGATACACTAGCCAATTTCTGCCTGTGACATAGCGCTGTGATATTCAGTGGGCCTCACACAATCCAAAAGTGTCCAGTGTCCACAAGTGTCTGCAGAAATTCAAAATCTCCCTTATCCTCTAGTCACTTTGGTCACAGCTGTGCCATCGAGCCTGTGACATAGCGCTCAGATATTCAGTGGGCCTCACACAATCCAAAAGTGTCCAGTGTCTGCAGAAATTCAAAATCTCACTTATCCTCTAGTCACTTTGGTCACAGCTGTGCCATCGAGCCTGTGACATAGCGCTCAGATATTCAGTGGGCCTCACACAATCCAAAAGTGTCCAGTGTCCACAAGTTTCTGCAGAAATTCAAAATCTCCCTTATCCTCTAGTCACTTTGGTCACAGCTGTGCCATCGAGCCTGTGACATAGCGCTCAGATATTCAGTGGGCCTCACACAATCCAAAAGTGTCCAGTGTCTGCAGAAATTCAAAATCTCCCTTATCCTCTAGTCACTTTGGTCACAGCTGTGCCATCGAGCCTGTGACATAGCGCTCAGATATTCAGTGGGCCTCACACAATCCAAAAGTGTCCAGTGTCTGCAGAAATTCAAAATCTCACTTATCCTCTAGTCACTTTGGTCACAGCTGTGCCATCGAGCCTGTGACATAGCGCTCAGATATTCAGTGGGCCTCACACAATCCAAAAGTGTCCAGTGTCTGCAGAAATTCAAAATCTCACTTATCCTCTAGTCACTTTGGTCACAGCTGTGCCATCGAGCCTGTGACATAGCGCTCAGATATTCAGTGGGCCTCACACAATCCAAAAGTGTCCAGTGTCTGCAGAAATTCAAAATCTCACTTATCCTCTAGTCACTTTGGTCACAGCTGTGCCATCGAGCCTGTGACATAGCGCTCAGATATTCAGTGGGCCTCACACAATCCAAAAGTGTCCAGTGTCTGCAGAAATTCAAAATCTCACTTATCCTCTAGTCACTTTGGTCACAGCTGTGCCATCGAGCCTGTGACATAGAGCTCAGATATTCAGTGGGCCTCACACAATCCAAAAGTGTCCAGTGTCCACAAGTGTCTGCAGAAATTCAAAATCTCCCTTATCCTCTAGTCACTTTGGTCACAGCTGTGCCATCGAGCCTGTGACATAGCGCTCAGATATTCAGTGGGCCTCACACAATCCAAAAGTGTCCAGTGTCTGCAGAAATTCAAAATCTCACTTATCCTCTAGTCACTTTGGTCACAGCTGTGCCATCGAGCCTGTGACATAGCGCTCAGATATTCAGTGGGCCTCACAAAATCCAAAAGTGTCCAGTGTCTGCAGAAATTCAAAATCTCACTTATCCTCTAGTCACTTTGGTCACAGCTGTGCCATCGAGCCTGTGACATAGCGCTCAGATATTCAGTGGGCCTCACACAATCCAAAAGTGTCCAGTGTCCACAAGTGTCTGCAGAAATTCAAAATCTCCCTTATCCTCTAGTCACTTTGGTCACAGCTGTGCCATCGAACCTGTGACATAGCGCTCAGATATTCAGTGGGCCTCACACAATCCAAAAGTGTCCAGTGTCCACAAGTGTCTGCAGAAATTCAAAATCTCCCTTATCCTCTAGTCACTTTGGTCACAGCTGTGCCATCGAGCCTGTGACATAGCGCTCAGATATTCAGTGGACCTCACACAATCCAAAAGTGTCCAGTGTCTGCAGAAATTCAAAATCTCACTTATCCTCTAGTCACTTTGGTCACAGCTGTGCCATCGAGCCTGTGACATAGCGCTCAGATATTCAGTGGGCCTCACACAATCCAAAAGTGTCCAGTGTCTGCAGAAATTCAAAATCTCACTTATCCTCTAGTCACTTTGGTCACAGCTGTGCCATCGAGCCTGTGACATAGCGCTCAGATATTCAGTGGGCCTCACACAATCCAAAAGTGTCCAGTGTCCACTAGTGTGAGCAGAAATTCAAAATCTCCCCTGTCCTATAGACACCTTGTACCTTGTTTTACATTACTATATAGTTTGTTGGATTTTGTCTACATTTCTACCAAAAATGAGGAAGGCTGGTGGAAGAGGCCGTGTAATTGGGCGGGGGTTGGCAGCTGGTAATGATGTTGTTGGTGGTGGATCTGATGGTAGTGGCAAGAGCAAAATAGGACCGAATGCAGGAGGTGTTGAGCCTACGTCATCGTCTGGCTCCATAAGGCTTCGAAGGCTTAGTTTTCTAGGAGTTGGCAAACCGCTTTTAAAGCCAGAGCATCAGGAAAAAGTTTTGTCTTACATTGCTGACTCAGCCTCCAGCTCTATCGCCTCCTCTTCTTCAGTTGTAAAAAGTAAAAGCACTGAGTCATCATTGGAGGCTCATGTTCATGAACCACACCTTACCTTGTGTCCTTCACCCCAACCAAGATTGAAGGATGACGCAGGCCATACTACTGATTACTCCATGGAGCTGTTTTCACATACCATGCCTGGATTATCAAGTTAAATGGTGAATTACCCAGGCCAAGATGAATCTGACATGGAGTGCACTGATGCACAGCCGCTGATGGATGATTCTGCTGGTACATTCACTCAGAGCACTACATTGTCCTCGCAGTGTACAGAGCCAGATTCTGACCCTGATGAGACTCAGGTGCCCCTTCCCGCACACTATACCACCATACACGGTGACACAGAGGAAGGTGCACATGACATTGAAGAGGAGGTGATGGATGACCCAATTGTTGACCCAGATTGGCATCCATTGGGGGAAGAGGGTGCTGCTTACAATAGCTCAGATGAGGAGCATCCACAGCAGACATCGACATCACAACAGCTGTTATCTGGCAGGCCCGGAGCACTCCAAAGACAGGTTCCAAAAATCAAAAGAGTTGCTGGACAGCTTGTCCAGAGGGTCAAAAGATCACAGCGTGCTAGGCCGCAAAATGTCTGCCAAAGTAGGAAGAGTGCAGTGTGGCACTTTTTTGAACAAAATCCTCATGATCAGGCCAAGGTTATCTGTAAGAAGTGCGCAAAGACCTTTAGCCGAGGGAAAAATCTGAAAAATTTGAATACCAGTTGCATGCTTAGACATTTAAACACCATGCACTTGCAAGCGTGGACACAACACCAAACCTCAAGTGCCACATGTGCAACTGATTACAACGAAGGTAGTCAGCAACGCTACATTGTTTCCCCCACTGTAAGCCCACCGGTTAGCACAGCAGCAAATGTTGAGGTGTCGTTGCAAGGCCACAGCAGTCAGGGAATCCCACTGTTATATCAACGAAAGACTGATTCTAGGCCATCAGAAAGAACACCAACTCCATCACCATCATCAACCCTCTCTCAGTCCGCCCTGTCCACTGCTACTTCCACCATATGCAGCTCTCAAGTCCAGCTCACCCTCCCAGACACTATGAGTAGGTCAAGAAAGTACTCAGTCTCTCATCCGCGTACACTGGGTTTGAACGCCCACATTGCCAAACTAATCTCGTTTGAGATGATGCCCTTTCGGTTGGTGGAAAGCGCAGCTTTCCGCGAACTCATGGCCTATGCAGTACCACGCTATGACCTACCCAGTCACCACTTCTTCTCTCGCAAAGCCATCCCAGCCCTCCACTATCATATGAAAGACCGCATTGTCCATGCACTCAAGCAGTCAGTGAGCGGAAAGGTGCACCTCACAACTGATGCATGGTCCAGTCGGCATGGCCAGGGCCGTTACGTGTCCATCACTGTGCACTGGGTTAATGTGGTGGATGCAGGGTCCACAGGGGACAGCGGTGGTGGGACAGTGCTGCCTAGCCCACGGTATAGGAAACAGTTGGCTGTAGGCGTTCGACCCTCCTCCTCCTCCTCCTCCTCCAGAAGCGAAAGCTCGTCCACAGAGCGCAGTCGTACGAGCACTCCATCTGCAGCTGCCACTGTTGCACACGAGGTGTCCCCCATCGAGCAGCTAGTGGAAAGCGTCAGCAGGCTGTGTTGCAGATGATGTGTTTGGGCGACAGACACACCGCCGAGGTGCTGGCCGAGTACTTGAAGCGACAAACTGAGTCATGGCTGGGCAGTGTACATCTTGAGGCAGGCAAGGTAGTTAGTGATAACGGCCGTAATTTTGTGGCAGCCATAGCCCTTTCAAAACTCAGCCACATACCTTGCTTGGCTCACACCTTGAACCTGGTGGTGCAGTGCTTCCTCAAAAATTATCCGGAGTTAACAGCCCTGCTCCAGAAGGAGCGAAGACTGTGCGCGCACATCCGCCGGTCGCCTGTACACTCCGTTCGTATGCAGAAGCTGCAGCGATTGCTCCACCTTCCCAACCACCGCCTCATTATCGACATTGCAACAAGGTGGAACTCCACCCTTCACATGGTGGAGCGGCTGTGCGAGCAGAGGCAGGCCATAATGCATTTGTGGGAGGATACACGGCCAGGCACTTTGAGAGCAGACATGGAGTTGACAGGTGTGCGGTGGTCGAAGCTGAAAGACCTCTGTAAAGTCCTTCAGTGTTTTGAGGAATGCACACGGCTGGTAAGCGCAGACGACGCCATCCTAAGCATGAGCATCCCACTTATGCGTCTGCTCATGCAAACTTTGACGCACCTTAAGGAGCAGGCTTCTGCAGTCAATGTTGATGAGGAGGAAGAGGAGGAGGGAATCCTTGATGACATTCAGCCATTGTCTGCTCAGGGACCTCTCCTGGACGAGGTGGAGGAAGAAGAGGAGGAGGAGGATGATGATGGGGATGATTACTTAGGGGAGGAGGATGCATCTCGTGGGGCAAGTGAAAATGTTGGCGTGGCAAGGTCTGGTACAGGGTTTGTGCGTGACTGGAGGGATGTGGATTTGCCAGAAAGTGCTCCTCCAACCAGCACTCGCAGTGCATCACTGACACCGGGAACATTGGCCCACATGTCAGATTATGCCTTGCTGATCCTAAAAAGGGACCCCCGCATTGCCAAAATGATGAACGATGACGACTACTGGTTGGCCAGCATCCTGGATCCACGCTATAAAGGCAAATTACAAAACATCATGCCACAGGAGAACCTTGACCTAATATTGGCTAATAAACATGCAACTCTGGTAAATCGGTTGCTTGAGGCATTCCCAGCACACAGCAGCGGTGATGGTTCTCACACGAGCCGTACGGGCCGGGGGCAGCTTGCCAGAGGTGTTCGTGATGCACACAGCAGAAGTGGCATTGGAGACAGGGGTTTCATGACAATGTTGTGGACTGATTTTTCAAGTACCGCTCACACAACTGGTAATACTGCATCGATGGAAAGTGACAGGAGACAGCAGTTGTCAACTATGGTTACAAACTACTTTTCCTCCCATATCGATGTTCTCCCACACAGGTCATTCCCCTTTGACTATTGGGCCGCTAAACTGGACAACTGGCCTGAATTGGCACAATATGCCTTACAGGAGCTCGCTTGCCCAGCTGCTAGTGTGCTATCGGAAAGAGTCTTCAGTGCAGCTGGATCAATCCTGACAGAAAAAAGGACCCGTCTGTCAACCCAAAATGTGGATGATCTAACCTTCATTAAAATGAACCACGCATGGGTTTCCAAGGATTTTGTCCCACCTTCCCCTGATGACACATAGGGTGACAGAAAAATGGCTTGCTTTGGTCCACCTCTTCCTGGGACTTGACCTATTTCACCTTTTGCATCAGCTGAATGTCCAACATCAACATATGCCACTTTCTTAAACTCCCTAACTGTGCTGCCTCCCCCCCATGGCCGGGGTCACCACCTAGCGCACGACACCGTGCGAGTGCCGTTGCCCTGGACAGGTGGGTATGCCGACTCTTGGGCGCGGGCACTGGCACAGGGTCCCTCATAGTGCAATCAAGTGTCTCTGACGGTGGTGGTGCACACCCGCCGTCAGACACACCGCCATACTATGAGGGGCCCAGTGCCAGTACCGATGCCCACGAGTGGGCCCCCCTTGCTTGGGCAGGGCCCCAGCATTTGCAATCTTTACCTCTCCCTGCTCCTCCGCTGTGTAGTCTGGGCCGTTAAATCCATACTGTGCCTGACACCGTTTGAGCTTGCCTCCTGATGTATAGACATATATTTTAAATGTGTACGCTATCCATACATGTTATCCGGGGATACGGTACCCTTTCTAACCTTTGTGCAATCATGTGCAATCCATACTGGGCCTAACACCGTCTGAGCCTGCCTCCTGATGTATAGACATGTATTTTAAATGTGTACGCTATCCATACATGTTATCCGGGGATACGGTACCCTTTCTAACCTTTGTGCAATCACGTGCAATCCATACTGGGCCTAACACCGTCTGAGCCTGCCTCCTGATGTATAGACATATATTTTGAATGTGTACACTATGCTATCCATACATGTTATCCGGGGATACGGTACCCTTTCTAACCTTTGTGCAATCACGTGCAATCCATACTGGGCCTAACACCATCTGAGCCTGCCTCCTGATGTATAGACGTATATTTTGAATGTGTACACTATGCTATCCATACATGTTATCCGGTGATATGGTACCCTTTCTAACCTTTGTGCAATCACGTGCAATCCATACTGGGCCTAACACCGTCTGAGCCTGCCTCCTGATGTATAGACATATATTTTGAATGTGTACACTATGCTATCCATACATGTTATCCGGGGATACGGTACCCTTTCTAACCTTTGTGCAATCACGTGCAATCCATACTGGGCCTAACACCGTCTGAGCCTGCCTCCTGATGTATAGACATATATTTTGAATGTGTACGCTATCCATACATGTTATCCGGGGATACGGTACCCTTTCTAACCTTTGAGCAATCATGTGCAATTCATACTGGGCCTAACACCGTCTGAGCCTGCCTCCTGATGTATAGACATATATTTTGAATGTGTACGCTATCCATACATGTTATCCGGGGATACGGTACCCTTTCTAACCTTTGTGCAATCACGTGCAATCCATACTGGGCCTAACACCGCCTGAGCCTGCCTCCTGATGTATAGACATATATTTTGAATGTGTACACTATGCTATCCATACATGTTATCCGGGGATACGGTACCCTTTCTAACCTTTGTGCAATCACGTGCAATCCATACTGGGCCTAACACCGTCTGAGCCTGCCTCCTGATGTATAGACATATATTTTGAATGTGTACACTATGCTATCCATACATGTTATCCGGGGATACGGTACCCTTTCTAACCTTTGTGCAATCACGTGCAATCCATACTGGGCCTAACACCGTCTGAGCCTGCCTCCTGATGTATAGACATATATTTTGAATGTGTACGCTATCCATACATGTTATCTGGGGATACGGTACCCTTTCTAACCTTTGTGCAATCATGTGCAATCCATACTGGGCCTAACACCGTCTGAGCCTGCCTCCTGATGTATAGAAATATATTTTGAATGTGTACGCTATCCATACATGTTTTCCGGGGATACGGTACCCTTTCTAACCTTTGTGCAATCACGTGCAATCCATACTGGGCCTAACACCGTCTGAGCCTGCCTCCTGATGTATAGACATATATTTTGAATGTGTACGCTATCCATACATGTTATCCGGGGATACGGTACCCTTTCTAAACTTTGTGCAATCACGTGCAATCCATACTGGGCCTAACACCGTCTGAGCCTGCCTCCTGATGAATAGACATATATTTTGAATGTGTACGCTATCCATACATGTTATCCGGGGATACGGTACCCTTTCTAACCTTTGTGCAATCACGTGCAATCCATACTGGTCCTGACACCGTTTGAGCCTGCCTCCTGATGTATAGACATATATTTTGAATGTGTACGCTATCCATACATGTTATCTGGGGATACGGTACCCTTTCTCACCTTTGTGAAATCACGTGTAATCCATACTGGGCGTGAGAACGGCTGGCGAGCTGTTAAGCAAGCTACAGCACCTGTGGTTTGCACACGTAAGTTTTTCATTTTTTCAGGAATGACGGTTAGGCCTAATTCCGGAACTGCGGTTGACCTGCACTTACTGGGAAATCATTGTTCGCGGGTAATAATTGTAATCAGTGATCCCCATCACTAACGTTGTTCAGTGGGTTATCTGCACCTGTAAGCGACAAACGCTGGCCTTTTCAGTGTAGCTCACATGCATCCACGGACATGTAAGGGCATGACACACCAGTTATTGGCCAATCTCATGTGCCAGAGCCTCACGTGTCCCTCTAGTAAGCCGGACTCGGACCGCGGGGCATGACGGAGTCTCGTTCGTTAACGGAATTAAGCTTGCAATGTGTGCATCTGTTCTGTAGCTGGCATGTTTGAGGTTTCCCAGGTGGAGTCGAATTTAACCGTAGGCTCCACTCCTGGTGGTGCCCTTCTGTACATTCCTTTAAGGTTCAGCTTTGCAACCATACTGCCCACGTAAAACAAACACTTTGCCTTCATGAACGCTGTTTGGAGGGTCATGACTCGTGGGAATAACGCCACCCAATCAGTTAACCTGCTAGAGAGATCGTTCTTTGCTCCCAAGCATGACATCACACTCCCTAGGAGGAAGGTAATGCCACTGTGGCGACCGTACTCCTGGGGGCGACACAAGTGCACTGATGCCCAGCCACTGCTCGATGAATCTGCTGGTACATTGACCCAGACCACTACATTCCCCTCACACGCTACACGGCCTGAATCTGACCCTGATGAAACTCAGGTTACCCTTCCCATATACAGTTCCATCTTACACGGTGACAAAGAGGAAGCTGCAGATGAAAGTGCAGGTTCGGCCCACCCGCCATCAGACACACCACCGTTCTATCAGGGGCCCTGTGCCAGTGCCATCGCCAACGAGTGGGCCCCCCCTGCTTGCTCAGGATCACAGCACTTGCAAAGTTGAAATACTGTGCAGTGAGATGGAAGATGGGGACGACGAGGAGTCCAGACAAGTACAGGGATTCCCTAGCGAGGAGACTTATTTGATTGTTTTCAATGTTGGGACAGCAATTTTTGGGGAGCACTATACTCTGGAGAATGATAGATGGGGCCCACCATACACTGGAACATTCCAAAGGTGGACATCAGACACTGGAGCAGCATTTACAGGGCCCATTATACACTAGAGCATTAGAAATGGGGCCCATTATGTTTGGAGCATTATTTGGGCCCATAAGACAGTGGAGCTTCATCCATGGGGACCAACATATACTGTAGCATTATTTGGAGCTCATCATATACTGTTTCAAACATTATATGGGACCAATGATTCTGTATGGAGAAATAGATGGGCCTTGTCATGAGATGTAAAAAGTGAAGTATTTTTCATTGTACTATACCGCTATTTCTCTGCCGTATCGGAGCATGATGAGTTGTGGTATGTGTTAAAGGGGCGCTCTTTCGCCCAGGGCACATGAAAACCTGGAGCCAGCCCTCCCCCCCCACAACTGTAGCCAAATAACCCCCATTTTTCAGTGCGTAACTTGTATTATGAAGTTAATTAAGGTTGACAAGCTTAAGTAAGAAGAATTGATGCTTTTGGCATTCAAATGGGCACTGTAGGTGTGTTTCCTGTCCTCCTCTCACTGCTGACTTTTATTCCCCATTGACTTACATTGGGTTTCGTGTTTCGGGACGACCCCGCCTTTTCCCTATAATCGGACGATCTTGCTCTACCCGACTTTTGGAAAAGTCGGGTTTCACGAAACGAAACGCGACCCTAAAAAACCAAAAGTCGCTCAACTCTAGTGGTCAGTACTTGGGTCATCAGAGATCAGTGGTTCCCAGCACAGCACAGTTTGTATGGCAAAGTCATTTTCCATCTCCAGAGTCACTGGGTAAGTTTTTGTAAATTGGAAGCTCTTATCGTCAGCAAGGTCCTCTCTCACTCTCCGGTAGATTGCAAGCTCTTATGGTCAGTGAGGACTTTCTCTCTCTCTTTCTTACCTGTAAAGTGTAAGCTCTTATGATCAGTGAGATCCTCTACCCCACGTGTATTTTCTGAGCTATTACAAGCTTTCCAATGTCGAATTTTGCACTAATTGATTTGTCATGAATCTAATTTTGGGGAAAAATTTGGCTAAATCGGTGAATACAAATTTCAAAAGATTCACTCATCTCACCTACTTCTCAACACGTGAGGAAAAAAAGTCTAACTAATAAAATGTTTGCAGGCACCTTTAGTGTAAATTTTTTTTCTGTGCCTGGCTTATGAACAAGTATTTGATTGGGAAGATTTTTTTAAGTTTCATTGACTGACTTTTGTCGTGAGATAACATGGTGTGAATAGGCTAGGAGCAAATAAGTGGATTAATAGGATTGTCTAAAAAAATGACAGTAAAGAATGCAACCTGTAAATACCACTTGACCTCTTACACCGAAAGCACCTTCTGCGTGAAACTATTTACTATCTTCTGTAAGCGTTACATGAATATGGAGTTCAAAGAAAATCAACAGCAAACATCACAACTTTTTTTAATCATGATACTGTGAAAACTACATATCTGATCCATTTTAGGGAGCAGAGCATGGAGCGTTTCTCTAACATGCATTTAAATCAGTGTTTGGGGTGAATTATTAAAGCCAAATAGTGGTGTGCTTCTTTTGCCAGCTGACCACAGACTGCATACCAAATAAAAAGGTTTTCATTCATCTTTTTTTTTTTTAGAATTTTCACAAAATGCATCAGTTCTAAAGGAAATTCTAAATTATTCATTACCTTCCCCCTTCACAACCTGTACACCAGAATTAAGTGAAATAATGGTAAGAAAATGAAGAACAGTGAGAGTGTAATGGGGAAAAAAAGATTGATGCAAAGAAGAACTTTACTCCAGAAAATAGTACAAAGTGTGATGTTTTCCTTGGTGCATTGCTGCTGTCTAACTTTCTACTGGGTCATTCTCATTTTATCTAAGGAAAGTTGTAGTTTGCACTTAGAAAATACTGTTGCCCAGCCCTCCTTTTAGCTGGTGAATCATTAACAAATACTGAAATGTTTGAAGTAACAAGGAGGAATAGAAGAAGAGAAATGATTGCCTTTATTAACCCTTTCTATGTTCATGTTAAAGTGATTTTTTGATGTTTATACATTGACTATTATTCCTGGCACTTTTTTATTTGTTTTCCTTGTTATTATCATGAGCGCTTGAATTTTTACATATGCAGACAAAAATCGAACAAGTCATGCCCTACATCAGGGGCAGGGAATCTTTTTTCTGCCGAGGGTACCCATTTGGATATTTAGGCCGGGGTCATACTTGCGAGAAACTCACACGAATCTCGCGTCTCAAAAACTCGCACTGCTGCCGGCACTCGGGACCGGAGTGTGCCGCTGCATGTATTTCTATGCAGCTGAGCGTCCCGGTCCAGGTCCGAGAGCCGGCGGCAATGCCGGGTATTGAGACGCGAGACTCGTGCGAGTTTCTCGCAAGTGTTACCCCGGTCTTATACCATCCTTTGGGGTCGTAGAAAATGAATTTGAAATTTATCCTGCTATATTTGGTCAAACAACTCACCCCTAAGGTGATGGCTGAAGCTTCTCCTCTTTGGTGCAACTGTGATGTTAGGTGGGATTGATGATGTTGCTACTCACAACTGCTTTTCACAGGTTTACATCAGTCTCGAGCTCAGGTACGGTAACTCGTTGGTGATGAATTTTGAAAAGAACTTGCAGAAGTACATATATATCACAGGAGGGGCTGAGGGCATATACATCAAAGGAGGGGCAGGGGCTTATGTATCACAGGAGATGCTGGGGCATATACATCACAAGAGACGCTGGGGCATACACACAGCACAGGAGACACTTGGGACATATATACAGCACAGGAGACACTTGGGGCATATATACAGCAAAGGAGACCCTGGTGGCATATATATATATGGCTCAGGAGACGATGGTGGCATATATACAGCACAGGAGACCCTGATGACATATATACAGCACATGAGACACTGGTTGAATATATATATGGCACAGGAGACTCTGGTAGCATATATACAGCACAGGAGATCCTGGTGGTATATATACAACATAGAAGACTCTTGTGGCATATACAGTATATGTTACAGGAGACGCTGATGGCATATACACATATGGTTAAAATTGTTGGTACCCCTCGTTTAATGACAGAAAAACCCACAATGGTCACAGAAATAACTTGAATCTGACAAAAGCAATATTAAATAAAAAATCAATGAAAATGAACAAATGAAAGTCAGACATTGCTTTTCAACCATGCTTCCACAGAATTTAAAAAAAAAATAAAACTCATGAAATAGGCCTGGACAGGCCCACTTACTGATTCCAAGACTGTAAACACCTTTGATGCTAATTAGTGGACAAACCTTGATTTAACATGTCCCTTTTGTCACATTATTTTCAGGGACACCATCATTTCTGTCCAGGTCTATTTCATGAGTTTTATTTTTTTTAAAGTTCTGTGGAAGCATGGTTAAAAAGCAATGTCTGACTTTTATTTGCTAATTTTCATAGATTTTTTATTTATTATTACTTTTGTCAGATTCACGTTATTTCTGTCACCATTATGGGTTTTTCTGTCATTAACCGAGGGATAACAACAATTTTGAGCACGTCTGTATACAGCACAGGAAACGCTGATGGCATATACAGTGCATAGCACAGGAGACCCTGGTGGCATATATACGGCACAGGAGACGCTAATTGCATATATACAGCACAGGAGACCCTAGAGACATATATACAGCACAGGAGACCCTGGTGGCATATATACAGCACAGGAGATGCTAATTGCATATATACAGCACAGGAGACCCTGGAGATATATATATGGCACAGGAGACCCTGGTGGCACATATACAGCACAGGAGATGCTGGTTGCATTTATACAGCACAGGAGACCCTGGATGCATATATATGGCACAGGAGACCCTGGTAGCATATATACAGCACAGGAGACCCTGGTAGCATATATACGGCACAGGAGACCTTGGTGACATAAATACGGCACAGGACAACCTGATGGCATATATACATCACAGGAGATGCTGGAGGCAAATACATATCACAGGAGACACTGGGGTATATATACATAACAGGAGGAGTGGGGGCGCACATATAAATCACAGGTGTGGCTGGGGGCATATATAAATCAAAGGAGTGGTTGGGGGCATATACAAATCATTGGAGGCACTGGGGGCATATATAAATCACTGGAGGTGCTGAAAAGGGCATTAATGACAACACCAACACTCATTAAATGGTGACCTAATACTATTATTAGAATGCCAAAAAACAATCACGTACCTTATGCTAATAATTAAATGAGAGTCCTCTTGGTTATAAGATGCAGCCACAGTGATCAGGGGCTTATCTACAGCATTCTGTAATGCTGTAGATAAGCCCCCGATGTAACCTGAAAGATAAGAAAAACGAGTTAGATTGACAAGAGATGTCAAAAGCAATAATAGAGGATTTTGGGGATATGTCAAAAGTAAAAGAAAAGTCAAAGATGCTATAGGATTTTTACAGGATGAAAATGATGAAATGGTAAGACAGGATGTTGAGAAAGCCGAACTTTTAAATTCCTATTTTGCATCTGTTTTCTCTCAGAAAGGAAATGTAACATCACCTGTTCTTCACTGTACTATTAAGGGAATAGAAGAATCCAGGATATCTATAAACAGAAAGATAGTGAGGAAACACTTACCTAACATAAATGAATTCAAGTCTCCAGGTCCAGATGAATTACACCCCAGAGTACTGAAGGAGATAGCAGAAGAAATTTTTGAACCCCTCTCCATAATCTTTGAAAATTCTTGGAGAACAGGAGAAGTCCCAGAAGACTGGAGAAGAGCAAATGTTGTTCCTATCTTCAAAATGGGGAAGAAGGTGGACCCAGGCAACTATAGGCCGGTGAGTCTGACTTCTATACCAGGAAAGATCTTTGAACAAATTATTAAACAACATGTATGTCAGTACCTGGATAAGAATGAAGTGATTAAACAGAGTCAGCATGGGTTTGTAACTAATAAGTCATGTCAGACTAACTTAATTTCCTTCTATGACGGAATCACTGATTGGGTGGATCAAGGAAATGCTGTAGATATAGTATATCTTGACTTCAGCAAAGCATTTGACAAAGTATCTCATACAATCCTTATTGAAAAAATGACTAAGTATGGAATGGACAAGGCAACTGTTAGGTGGATTCATAACTGGCTTAGTGATCGGAACCAAAGAGTGGTCATAATGGCTGCACATCCAGTTGGAAGAATGTCTCAAGTGGGGTACCACAGGGCTCTGTGCTGGGCCCTGTATTGTTCAACATCTTTATCAACGAATTAGATGAAGGAATTGAGGGTAAACTGATTAAATTTGCTGATGACACAAAGCTAGGAGGGATAGCTAATACTAGAGAAGAGAGAGAGGATTCAAAAACATATATAAATAAACTGGAGCAGTGGGAAGCAACTAACAGAATGGTTTTTAACAGGGAAAAATGCAAAGTACTACATCTGGGCAATAAAAATGAAAAAAGCATATACAGAATGGGAGGAATAGGGCTAAGCAACAGTACATGTGAAAAAGACTTGGGTATACTAATAGATCACAGGCTGAATATGAGTCAACAGTGTGATGCAGCAGCAAAAAAGGCAAATGCAATTCTAGGATGTATTAACAGAAGCATACAGTCTAGATCACGTGAAGTCATTATTTCCCTCTACTCCTCTTTGGTCAGACCTCATCTAGAATATTGTGTCCAGTTTTGGGCACCACATTTTAAAAAAGACATCAACAAACTGGAGCAAGTTCAGAAAAGAGCGACCAGAATGGTGACCGGTCTGCAAACCCTGTCTTATGAGGAAAGGTTGCAGGATTTGGGAATGTTTAGTTTGCAAAAGAGAAGACTGAGAGGAGACTTAATAGCTGTCTACAAATATCTAAAGGGCTGTCACATTGTAGAAGGATCATCTTTATTCTCATTTGCACAAGGAAAGACTAGAAGCAATGGGATGAAACTGAATGGGAGGAGACACAGATTAGATATTAGAAAAAACTTTTTGACAGTTAGAGTGATCAATGAGTGGAACAGGCTGCCACGAGAAGTGGTGAGTTCTTCAATGGAAGTCTTCAAACAGAGGCTGGACAGACATCTGACTGGGATGATTTAGCGAATCCTGCTTTGAGCAGGGGGTTGGACCAGATGGCCCAGGAGGTCCCCTCCAACTGTACGATTCTATGATTCTATGATTCACTCTTTCACAGAGAAAGTAGGCCTGCGCAGGAGCCATGGCAGAAGTAAGAAGGAGGACGTTATCTCTAGAAGATGGGAGGTGCCGGACCGGACCACGACACCTACCGCACTGGACCCTGCCAACGGTGTGTATAATCTAAATTGTTTTTCTTCTCTTTCAGGTTACATCGGGAGCTTCTCTACAGCATTACAGAATGCTGTACTGTAGATAAGCCCCTGATGGTGGTGGCCGCAGCTCATAGGCCGAAAATGGGGTGACTGATTCCTTTTAATCAGAAGCTCTGAGAAGGTCATGACCTTAATTGCTTTACATCCTTTCCAGGTCAAGTGGAAAACGGTTTACACAAACCATTCCACATCACTAAGCAACTACCATTCCTCGGTCATTTGAAACCATTTTTTGCTCAAGTTCTATTTATACAATGAGATGTGCTGCCGAGAACAATGACTTGTAAGTAAAGCTCATTTCGCCGAGCATTTTGCTTTTTCTTCGGCTGATTGGCAGCCTGTTTAAACTGCTAGATTATCGAGAAACAATTATTCCTAGGAACACTTGTTCACAATAATCTTTCAGTGTAAATGCACCTTAAAGAAGCGCTACCATCAAAGTTATTATCCTCCTAATATATAGCAGTCATCATATTATACAGCATTGTGTACTTAAATTGCTCATTTTGCCTTTCTACCCAGATAATGTTTCTAATTTCTCTGCTCTTTGTAGAAACAGGTAAAAACAGGAAGTCTTGTCCCTGTATTTCCTCTTCAACTCCTGACCCAGCTGCTCCCCTACCACCCTGCCAGGGATATTCGCAGTGACTCATGACTCATACAGAGAAAATTGACCTCCTGTTTCTACATAGAGCTTAAAAGGAGTCAGAGTCAGTTTTTAATCATGTGATGTCATAGACCTGGTGGAAAAGAGAAGAATTAACAATGTAGAAGGGCAAAATGAGCAATTATAAGTACACAGTGCTGCATAATATGATGATTGCAATATATTAAGATGATAAAAATTTTGGTTGGAGTGCTTCTTTAATGCTGTTCTTTAGGATCTACAGTTATAAACTTCTTTAAAGAAGAGAAGATGTTAATATATATATATATATACCGGGTGAGTCATAAAGGACGGACGTTTTTAAACTAATCATAAAATCGTTAAATATTTATTAAATATAAATGTATTCACAGATTTGGTTACGTATACTAATAGCATTTGACAAATTCAAGTGTGGAAAACAACATCTGCCATGTGGTGGCCATTATCAGTGATGCATTTCCAAAGGCGTTCTTGGAAGTTGGCATCAACACGTTCCAACACAACTCTGTCGATTTGGGCAACTTCCACTCGAATAGCTTCCTTCAGTTCTTGTAATGATCGAGGCTTAAGCTTGTATACACGTGATTTGAGGTGACCCCATAAGTAATAATCGCACATGGACAGGTCTGGGGACCTAGGAGGCCAATTAATATCGCCAAACCTGGAAATGATGCAACCAGGGAAGAGAGGGCGAAGAACGTTCATTGTTGCTCCGGCTGTGTGGGCCGTTGCCCCATCTTGTTGAAACCACACACTAGAGATGGGGATATGTTGCCGTCGTAACTCAGGAACAAAGAAGTTATTTATCATGGCGATATAACGTTGTGAGTAGTGTTGAGCATTCCGATACCGCAAGTATCGGGTATCGGCCGATACTTGCTGTATCGGAATTCCGATACCGACTTCCGATATTTTTTCAATATCGGAATTCGGCATCGGAATCGGAAGTTCAGTTGATTGACGGCCTGACGTCATCATGATGCGCGGTGTGTGCGCATCATGATGCGCCGTCATTTCGGGCCTTCCGGGGGTCTCTGCCGGCCTGCCGGGGGGCTGTGCCGGCCTGCCGGGGGGCTGTGTGGACTGCCCGGGGTCTCTGCCGGCCTGCCGGGGGGCTGTGCCGGCCTGCCGGGGGGCTGTGCACCCTGTGGGGGTCTGTACCGGCCTGCCGGGGGGCTGTGCCGGCCTGCCGGGGGGCTGTGCTGATGTCCGGGGGTCTGTGCAAGCATCGTCCGATGGGACTACAAGTCCCATCGGGCGATGCCTGCTACCATGACAGTGATTGACACATTAGCCAATGATGGGACAGTAGTAGTCCCATCATCCGGCTAATGTGTTAAATGTTAAAAAAAAAAAAAAAAAAAAAAAAAAAAAAAAAATACTACATACATACTACATGCTACATACATACTACATATATACTACATACATACTACATACATACTACATACATACTACATGCATGCTACATACATACTACATATATACTACATACATACTACATACATACTGCATGCTACATACATACTACATACATACTACATACATACTACATGCATGCTACATATATACTACATGCTACATACATACCACATACATACTACATGCATGCTACATATATACTACATGCATGCTACATACATACTACATATATACTACATGCATGCTACATACATACTACATGCTACATGCATGCTACATACATACTACATACATGCTACATATATACTACATACATACTACATATATACTACATGCATGCTACATATATACTACATACATACTACATATATACTACATGCATGCTACATATATACTACATACATACTACATATATACTACATACATGCTACATATATACTACATACATACTACATATATACTACATACATGCTACATACATACTACATACATACTACATATATACTACATGCATGCTACATATATACTACATGCTACATACATACCACATACATACTACATACATGCTACATATATACTACATGCATGCTACATACATACTACATATATACTACATGCATGCTACATACATACTACATGCTACATACATACCACATATATACTACATACATACAATACATTCATACAATACATACATAGACATACAGTACATATAACATAGAGTAACATACTTACCAATACTTGTCACATTGTTCCCCGAAGCCATTGTCTTTCCGGAATAAATATTAACATAACAAACCACAAAAATACTCACCCACGATCCGAAGCAGTCCACGAGTGTGTCCCACGACGATCTTGGGTAGAGAACTGCAGCATCAGATGATGCTGCCGTTCTCTACGGGCTGCAGGAATCCAATGACGGAAGGTAGGTATCCTTCCGCACTGTATTCCTCCGCCACTTAAAAAAAAAAAAGTCCCTAGTCTCACTTTATGCCATTGCTGTGTGGGAAATTCCCACACAGCAATGGCATAAAGTGAGACTAGGGACTTTTTTTTTTTTAAGTGGCGGAGGAATACAGTGCGGAAGGATACCTACCTTCCGTCATTGGATTCCTGCAGCCCGTAGAGAACGGCAGCATCAGCTGATGCTGCAGTTCTCTACCCAAGATCGTCGTGGGACACACTCGTGGACTGCTTCGGATCGTGGGTGAGTATTTTTGTGGTTTGTTATGTTAATATTTATTCCGTAGACGACAATGGCTTCGGGGAACAATGTGACAAGTATTGGTAAGTATGTTACTCTATGTTATATGTACTGTATGTCTATGTATGTATTGTATGAATGTATTGTATGTATGTAGTATATATGTGGTATGTATGTAGCATGTAGTATGTATGTAGCATGCATGTAGCATGTAGTATGTATGTAGCATGCATGTAGTATATATGTAGTATGTATGTAGCATGCATGTAGTATATATGTAGCATGCATGTAGTATGTATGTGGTATGTATGTAGTATATATGTAGTATGTATGTAGTATATATGTAGCATGTATGTAGTATGTATGTAGCATGCATGTAGCATGTAGTATGTATGTAGCATGCATGTAGTATATATGTAGTATGTATGTAGCATGCATGTAGTATATATGTAGTATGTATGTAGTATATATGTAGCATGTATGTAGTATATATGTAGCATGCATGTAGCATGTAGTATGTATGTAGCATGCATGTAGTATATATGTAGTATGTATGTAGCATGCATGTAGTATATATGTAGCATGCATGTAGTATATATGTAGTATATATGTAGCATGTATGTAGTATATATGTAGCATGCATGTAGCATGTAGTATGTATGTAGCATGCATGTAGTATATATGTAGTATGTATGTAGCATGCATGTAGTATATATGTAGCATGCATGTAGTATATATGTAGTATGTATGTAGTATATATGTAGCATGTATGTAGTATGTATGTAGCATGCATGTAGCATGTAGTATGTATGTAGCATGCATGTAGTATATATGTAGTATGTATGTTGCATGTAGTATGAATGTAGCATGTATGTAGTATGTAGTATGAATGTAGCATGTATGTAGTATGTAGTATGAATGTAGCATGTAATTTTTTTTTTTTTTTTTTTTTACATTTAACACATTAGCCGGATGATGGGACTACTACTGTCCCATCATTGGCTAATGTGTCAATCACTGTCATGGTAGCAGGCATCGCCAGATGGGACTTGTAGTCCCATCGGACGATGCCTGCACAGACCCCCGGAGCCTGCACAGACCACCGGCAGGCCGGCACAGCCCCCCGGCAGGCCGGCACAGCCCCCCGGAGCCTGCACAGACCACCGGCAGGCCGGCACAGACCACCGGAGCCTGCACAGACCCCCTGGCAGGCCGGCACAGCCCCCCGGAGCCTGCACAGACCACCGGCAGGCCGGCACAGACCACCGGAGCCTGCACAGACCCCCTGGCAGGCCGGCACAGCCCCCCGAAAGGCCCGTACAGACCCCAGAGAGGCTGTACAAGGGCAGGAAAGGGTTTTTCTTATTCCGATACCGGAAGTCCCATAGACTTGAATGGGACTTCCGGTATCGGAATCGGCGATACCGATACTTTTTTTAAAGATCGGCCGATACCATCCGATACGATACTTTGAAGTATCGGATGGTATCGCTCAACTCTAGTTGTGAGTTCACGGTAACAGTATTGCCATTATCGCCTTCGAAAAAGTACGGACCGATCACGCCATATTTGCCCATAGCGCACCACACCGTTACCTTAGGGCTGTGCAGCGGTCGTTCATGTAATTCTTTCGGATTTTCATAGGCCCAATAACGGCAGTTCTGCTGATTAACCATGCCATTGACATGGAAATGAGCTTCATCACTCATGAATAAAATAGGGTTGTCGTTTTGCTCAATAATTGCTTCCATCTCATGTGCGAACTTCAGTCGCGCTGCGTAATCCCCGCGCTCCAACTGTTGCACAATGGCCAATTTATAGGGGTGGAAATGCAGGTCTAAATGCAAAATACGCCTTACTGTACGATTACTGAGGGCAAGTTCTAAAGAATGTTTCCGAGCAGATCGACTCGGACTACGCAGCATGACTTGCCTGACGCGTTCCATATTTTCAGGGGTACGTGCCGTTCGTGGAGCCCCCGGTGGTCGTTTGTTCATTAGTGTACCTCGTGTACGGAGTGCTTCAACCCAACGTAGGATAGTGTTACGAGCGGGAACAGCTTGATTTCTGTGAATATTGAAATGACGCCGAAACTCACGCTGAACGGCTGTGATACACTCATTATTCTTGACAAAACTGTCGTACGCAAAAATGCGATGTTCTATCGTCCACGGCACCATAGCTTAAACTGAAACTAAAATAAAAACAATGCTTTCACCTCACAAACATAACCCCGCCTCCCGCACATCTCTACCTCCACCTGGTGGTGAGTTATAGCCACTTCAAATACATCCGTCCTTTATATTTAACGATTTTATGATTAGTTTAAAAACGTCCGTCCTTTATGACTCACCCGGTATATACACAATATCAGTGTATATTTTGGAAAAAACTGTGAGCTCCGTACTAAGTTACAATGGAGCAGAAGTAATAAACGTACCAGTTAAGTTGAAGATAGGCTGCAATACTTTGGTGAAAATGTTACCTCTGCACCCCCCTATGATCGCGCCTTTTAAGACTTTAAAAACAGTTGTGACTAGTAGCAATAATAATCGATGTGTCTTAGTGACACCAAACCCTCGTAGATGAAAAATTAATGATCCCCATTATTTGGCAATAAGCGTGTCAACCCACTTTTCCCATGAACTATTAAAACCTTTATTTCTGTCATTAACTTCTGACTTCATGATTCTCACATGGTAATTTTGCAACCTGTTGAAGCTAAGCTTTAGACTCCTCTGATCCATTACCCACCATATGGCTGAGGTGATTTGCTGTAGCCTAATAACAATTATGATTGCAGGTAATTTTTTAATGAATATCTAGGGATAAACAAGTGAATCATATGATTTTGTTAATTTATTCAAGAAAGTTCACAAGGGAAAAGATTAATCATCTATGAAACCAGCCTAAGCCATTATTCTAAAGGATCCAGCACGCAGCCAACTGTTTCCATAGCAGCAAGTGATTTTCTCACCTACTGTGAAATCAATGGCCGCTCCCAAGCTGATTGGTTCAATTAGATTCTACTTCCAGCCAGCCAAAGGGAGTTTACACTCTTAAAAATTGGGAAATGTGAGCATGCATCTTGTAAATTTTATATTTGAGAATAATTTCACCTTAAAGCAAAAAAAAAAAGACAACCCTTAATTACATTCCATGATTAAATTACAATTTTGCATTAAATGTATTTTTTGGCAATTTTTTTTTCATATCATAGTCTGTATAAATAAATATGAGAAATCTAGTAACTTTCAAACTGACCACTAAGGCTAATGTGGACTCACACTTCTTGTTCTATACAGAAATGTTTTCAGAAGTCTCATTATTAAAGATGGGCAGACACCTGGATGTCCGGGTACGGCGGGTTCAGCTGAGCAGGTAAAAAAATTTGTGGTACCAGAACATTACCCAGCCCCGAACCCGGACCCCATTCACTAGAATAGGGGGCTCGAACATCCAGTGTTTGTCACACTGGCATGTGCATGACAGCAGGGCAAACACGACTTGTGATCTGTGATAAAATCATCACCGCCGGTCAGAGAGCTGCGGTTCAAATGACAGCGTGAGCCAGCAGCTGTAATCGGAGGTAAAAAGTTTACCTCTGGTCACGCTGTTGGCTGATGGGACTACTGCTCTCATCAGCTGACGTCTGCTGCCGCTAATAACAGTGAGAGCATGAGTGGCTGATGGGATGTGCTGTAATTAAATAACAAAAAAAGTTCCTATGTATATTTGATAGCCAGCCAGGCAAAACTCTCAGCTGTGGGTTGCAACCCTCAGCTGTCAGCTTCCGCAAGGTTGATTATCAAGACTAGAGTGGTCTTCACTCTGATTTTTTTAAAATTATTTAAATAATTTAAAGAAATGGCATGGGGTCCTCCGCCTTTTTTGACAACCAACCTTGCTAAAGCTGTTAAGCGGCCATGGATATTAGCTCCCAGCCTAAAAATAACAGCCTGCAGCTGCCCAGAAAAGGTGCATCTATTAGATGCACCAATTTTGGCGCTTTGCCCAGCTCTTCCCATTTGCCCTGTAGTGGTGGCAAGTGGGGTTCATATTTATGGGGTTGATGTTACCTTTATATTGTCCGGTAACATCAATCCCATGGATTAGTAATGGAGAGGCCTCTATAAGACACCTATCCATTACTAATCCTTGCTGTTTTTTTAATTATTTATTTACAGCGCAGGCGCCAGCTGATGAATGCTCCCATCAGCTGCTCCTGCTCTAGCTGATATCAGTGGCAGCAGGCATCGGCTGATGGGAGCAATAGTCCCATCAGCCGACAGTAGTGACCAGAGGTAAACTTTATACCTCCGATCACAACTGGCTATCTGACCAGCGGTGATGATATCACTGCCGATCAGAAGCAGTGATTGCCGCGCTGTCATGCACATGAAATCATGACCAACGCCCGATGTTTGGGGGGCCAAACCAGAAAAGTAAGACTGACTTCCTGTAGAAGTCTGTGTCCAAACAGTAGGTGTTCGGTATGAGTTTTACTGTTTGGTTCATCCATCTCTACTCATTATCATCACAGCTAGGATTACATTATATGTAGCACTCCAACACACAGCTGATAACACAGTATCCATTATGCATAATATGTGAGGTCATAGCTCACCTCTTCACCCTCCCATCACAAGGACCAATGCACATCCTCATTAGATGCTTGCATACAAAGGAATAGGGGTAAAGTCAGTCTACTACAGCTAGGGAACACGTTTAGATTAGCCGCAGTGGCCCATGTGAAAATTTCAAGATTTCTATTTTTTTTTAATTCCAATTATGATATGAAAACAAAATATTGCCAAAAATTATTATGATTAAAAAAATAAATAATTTTCTGATGATACATATTCCCTCTAACTAGAGTTGAGCGAAACGGGTCGAAAAAATTCAAAAGTCGCCGACTTTTGGCAAAGTCGGGTTTCATGAAACGAAACCCGACCCTAGGTTGAGGTCGGCCACGAGGTCGGCGACTTACGTGCCAAAGTCGCGTTTCAAAAGTTTGTTTTGCGCTCTTTTTCAGCCAATCAGGATCCACGGACTCTGTGGGCAACGTGATGACATAGGCACGGGTCACCACCATCTTTCAGAAGGGCATGCAAGTGATTGGCTTGCTTTGGTGGGCGTCACAGGGGGTATAAAAGGGCGTGCACGCCGACCGCCATCTTACTTCTGCCGATCTTAGTATAGGGAGAGGTTGCTGCTGATTCTGTAGGGAGAGCGTTAGGCAGGGAAGAAGACAAAAAAACTGCTTCTGCTGCTAGCGATTTGGCCTGCACAACACACCAGTCACTGTGTGTGCAGTGCAAGGGGAGGCTATATAGTGGTGTATCAGTGGTGTTGGTTGTTGGGCTGCCTTTTAAGGCTTCCTGACAGGCTGGCATTGCTGTTTACCCACTGCTCCGCAAACTGCTTTTTTAAAAGCAATCCCAATTTTTTTTTTTTGTCCTGCTGAGAAGAAAAAAAATCTGCTTCTGCTGCTAGCAATTTGGCCTGCACAACACACCAGTCACTGTGTGTGCAGTGCAAGGGGAGGCTATATAGTGGTGTATCAGTGGTGTTGGTTGTTGGGCTGCCTTCTAAGGCTTCCTGACAGGCTGGCATTGCTGTTTACCCACTGCTCCGCAAACTGCTTTTTTAAAAGCAATCCAATCTCCCTTATCCTCTAGTCACTTTTGTCACAGCTGTGCCATCGAGCCTGTCACATAGCGCTCAGAAATTCATTGGGCCTCACACAATCCAAAAGTGTCCAGTGTCCAAAAGTGTGTGCAGAGATTCAAAATCTCCCTTATCCTCTAGTCACTTTTGTCACAGCTGTGCCATCGAGCCTGTCACATAGCGCTCAGATATCAGTGGGCCTCACACAATCCAAAAGTGTCCACTGTCCACAAGTGTGTGCAGAAATTCAAAATCTCCCTTATCCTCTAGTCACTTTTGTCACAGCTGTGCCATCGAGCCTGTCACATAGCGCTCAGATATCAGTGGGCCTCACACAATCCAAAAGTGTCCACTGTCCACAAGTGTGTGCAGAAATTCAAAATCTCCCTTATCCTCTAGTCACTTTTGTCACAGCAGTGCCATCGAGCCTGTCACATAGCGCTGAGATATCAGTGGGCCTCACACAATCCAAAAGTGTCCAGTGTCCAAAAGTGTGTGCAGATATTCAAAATCTCCCTTATCCTCTAGTCACTTTTGTCACAGCAGTGCCATCGAGCCTGTCACATAGCGCTCAGATATCAGTGGGCCTCACACAATCCAAAAGTGTCCAGTGTCCAAAAGTGTGTGCAGATATTCAAAATCTCCCTTATCCTCTAGTCACTTTTGTCACAGCAGTGCCATCGAGCCTGTCACATAGCGCTCAGATATCAGTGGGCCTCACACAATCCAAAAGTGTCCAGTGTCCAAAAGTGTGTGCAGATATTCAAAATCTCCCTTATCCTCTAGTCACTTTTGTCACAGCAGTGCCATCAAGCCTGTCACATAGCGCTCAGATATCAGTGGGCCTCACACAATCCAAAAGTGTCCACTGTCCAAAAGTGTGTGCAGATATTCAAAATCTCCCTTATCCTCTCGTCACTTTGGTCACAGCTGTGCCATCGAGCCTGTCACATAGCGCTCAGATATCAGTGGGCCTCACACAATCCAAAAGTGTCCACTGTCCACAAGTGTGTGCAGAAATTCAAAATCTCCCTTATCCTCTAGTCACTTTTGTCACAGCAGTGCCATCGAGCTTGTCACATAGCGCTGAGATATCAGTGGGCCTCACACAATCCAAAAGTGTCCAGTGTCCAAAAGTGTGTGCAGATATTCAAAATCTCCCTTATCCTCTAGTCACTTTTGTCACAGCAGTGCCATCGAGCCTGTCACATAGCGCTCAGATATCAGTGGGCCTCACACAATCCAAAAGTGTCCAGTGTCCAAAAGTGTGTGCAGATATTCAAAATCTCCCTTATCCTCTAGTCACTTTTGTCACAGCAGTGCCATCGAGCCTGTCACATAGCGCAGAGATATCAGTGGGCCTCACACAATCCAAAAGTGTCCAGTGTCCAAAAGTGTGTGCAGAAATTCAAAATCTCCCTTATCCTCTAGTCACTTTTGTCACAGCAGTGCCATCGAGCCTGTCACATAGCGCTGAGATATCAGTGGGCCTCACACAATCCAAAAGTGTCCAGTGTCCAAAAGTGTGTGCAGATATTCAAAATCTCCCTTATCCTCTAGTCACTTTTGTCACAGCAGTGCCATCGAGCCTGTCACATAGCGCTCAGATATCAGTGGGCCTCACACAATCCAAAAGTGTCCAGTGTCCAAAAGTGTGTGCAGATATTCAAAATCTCCCTTATCCTCTAGTCACTTTTGTCACAGCAGTGCCATCGAGCCTGTCACATAGCGCTCAGATATCAGTGGGCCTCACACAATCCAAAAGTGTCCACTGTCCAAAAGTGTGTGCAGATATTCAAAATCTCCCTTATCCTCTCGTCACTTTGGTCACAGCTGTGCCATCGAGCCTGTCACATAGCGCTCAGATATCAGTGGGCCTCACACAATCCAAAAGTGTCCAGTGTCCAAAAGTGTGTGCAGAAATTCAAAATCTCCCCTGTCCTATAGACACCTTGTACCTTGTTTTACATTACTATATAGTTTGTTGGATTTTGTCTACATTTCTACCAAAAATGAGGAAGGCTGGTGGAAGAGGCCGTGGAATTGGGCGGGGGTTGGCAGCTGGTAATGATGGTGTTGGTGGTGGATCTGATGGTAGTGGCAAGAGCAAAATAGGACCGAATGCAGGAGGTGCTGACCCTGCGTCATCGTCTGGCTACATAAGGCCTCGAACGCTTAGTTTTCTAGGAGTTGGCAAACCGCTTTTAAAGCCAGAGCATCAGGAAAAAGTTTTGTCTTACATTGCTGACTCAGCCTCCAGCTCTATCGCCTCCTCTTCTTCAGTTGTAAAAAGTAAAAGCACTGAGTCATCATTGGAGGCTCATGTTCATGAACCACACCTTTCCTTGTGTCCTTCACCCCAACCAAGATTGAAGGATGACGCAGGCCATACTACTGATTACTCCATGGAGCTGTTTTCACATACCATGCCTGGATTATCAAGTCAAATGGTGAATTACCCAGGCCAAGATGAATCTGACATAGAGTGCACTGATGCACAGCCGCTGATGGATGATTCTGCTGGTACATTCACTCAGAGCACTACATTGTCCTTGCAGTGTACAGAGCCAGATTCTGACCCTGATGAGACTCAGGTGCCCCTTCCCGCACACTATACCACCATACACAGTGACACAGAGGAAGGTGCACATGACATAGAAGAGGAGGTGATGGATGACCCAGTTGTTGACCCAGATTGGCATCCATTGGGGGAAGAGGGTGCTGCTTCCAATAGCTCAGATGAGGAGCATCCACAGCAGACATCGACATCGCAACAGCTGTTATCTGGCAGGCCCGGAGCACTCCAAAGACAGGTTCCAAACATCAAAAGAGTTGCTGGACAGCTTGTCCAGAGGGTCAAAAGATCACAGCGTGCTAGGCCGCAAAATGTCTGCCAAAGTAGGAAGAGTGCAGTGTGGCACTTTTTTGAACAAAATCCTCATGATCAGGCCAAGGTTATCTGTAAGAAGTGCGCAAAGACCTTTAGCCGAGGGAAAAATCTGAAAAATTTGAATACCAGTTGCATGCTTAGACATTTAACCAGCATGCACTTGCAAGCGTGGACACAACACCAAACCTCAAGTGCCACATGTGCAACTGATCACAACGAAGGTAGTCAGCAACGCTACATTGTTTCCCCCACTGTAGGCCCACTGGTTAGCACAGCAGCAAATGTTGAGGTGTCGTTGCAAGACCACAGCAGTCAGGGAATCCCACTGTTATATCAACGAAAGACTGACTCTAGGCCATCAGAAAGAACACCAACTCCATCACCATCATCAACCCTCTCTCAGTCCACCCTGTCCACTGCTACTTCCACCATATACAGCTCTCAAGTCCAGCTCACCCTCCCAGACACTATGAGTAGGTCAAGAAAGTACTCAGTCTCTCATCCGCGTACACTGGGTTTGAACGCCCACATTGCCAAACTAATCTCGTTTGAGATGATGCCCTTTCGGTTGGTGGAAAGCACAGCTTTCCGCGAACTCATGGCCTATGCAGTACCACGCTATGACCTACCCAGTCGCCACTTCTTCTCTCGCAAAGCCATCCCAGCCCTCCACCATCATGTGAAAGACCGCATTGTCCATGCACTCAAGCAGTCAGTGAGCGGAAAGGTGCACCTCACAACTGATGCATGGTCCAGTCGGCATGGCCAGGGCCGTTACGTGTCCATCACTGCGCACAGGGTTAATGTGGTGGATGCAGGGTCCACAGGGGACAGCGGTGGTGGGACAGTGCTGCCTAGCCCACGGTATAGGAAACAGTTGGCTGTAGGCGTTCGACCCTCCTCCTCCTCCTCCTCCTCCAGAAGCGAAAGCTCATCCACAGAGCGCAGTCGTACGAGCACTCCATCTGCAGCTGCCACTGTTGCACACGATGTGTCCCCCTATCGAGCAGCTAGTGGAAAGCGTCAGCAGGCTGTGTTGCAGATGATGTGTTTGGGCGACAGACACACCGCCAAGGTGCTGGCCGAGTACTTGAAGCGACAAACTGAGTCATGGCTGGGCAGTGTACATCTTGAGGCAGGCAAGGTAGTTAGTGATAACGGCCGTAATTTTGTGGCAGCCATAGCCCTTTCAAAACTCAGCCACATACCTTGCTTGGCTCACACCTTGAACCTGGTGGTGCAGTGCTTCCTCAAAAATTATCCGGAGTTAACAGCCCTGCTCCAGAAGGTGCGAAGACTGTGCGCGCACATCCGCCGGTCGCCTGTACACTCCGTTCGTATGCAGAAGCTGCAGCGATTGCTCCACCTTCCCAACCACCGCCTCATTATCGACATTGCAACAAGGTGGAACTCCACCCTGCACATGGTGGAGCGGCTGTGCGAGCAGAGGCAGGCCATAATGCATTTGTGGGAGGATACACGGCCAGGCACTTTGAGAGCAGACATGGAGTTGACAGGTGTGCAGTGGTCGAAGCTGAAAGACCTTTGTAAAGTCCTTCAGTGTTTTGAGGAATGCACACGGCTGGTAAGCGCAGACGACGCCATCCTAAGCATGAGCATCCCACTTATGCGTCTGCTCATGCAAACTTTGACGCATCTTAAGGAGCAGGCGTCTGCAGCCAATGTTGATGAGGAGGAAGAGGAGGAGGGAATCCTTGATGACATTCAGCCATTGTCTGCTCAGGGACCTCTCCTGGACGAGGTGGAGGAAGAAGAGGAGGAGGAGGATGATGATGGGGATGATTACTTAGGGGAGGAGGATGCATCTCGTGGGGCAAGTGAAAATGTTGGCGTGGCAAGGTCTGGTACAGGGTTTGTGCGTGACTGGAGGGATGTGGATTTGCCAGAAAGTGCTCCTCCACCCAGCACTCGCAGTGCATCATTGACACCGGGAACATTGGCCCACATGTCAGATTATGCCTTGCGGATCCTAAAAAGGGACCCCCGCATTGCCAAAATGATGAACGATGACGACTACTGGTTGGCCAGCATCCTGGATCCACGCTATAAAGGCAAACTACAAAACATCATGCCACAGGAGAACCTTGACCTAATATTAGCTAATAAACAAGCAACTCTGGTAAATCGGTTGCTTGAGGCATTCCCAGCACACAGCAGCGGTGATGGTTCTCACACGAGCCGTACGGGTCGGGGGCAGCTTGGCAGAGGTGTTCGTGGTGCACACAGCAGAAGTGGCGTTGGAGACAGGGGTTTCATGACAATGTTGTGGACTGATTTTTCAAATACTGCTCACACAACTGGTAATACTGCATCGATGGAAAGTGACAGGAGACAGCAGTTGTCAACTATGGTTACAAACTACTTTTCCTCCCATATCGATGTTCTCCCACACAGGTCATTCCCCTTTGACTATTGGGCCGCTAAACTGGACACCTGGCCTGAATTGGCCCAATATGCCTTACAGGAGCTCGCTTGCCCAGCTGCAAGTGTGCTATCGGAAAGAGTCTTCAGTGCAGCTGGATCAATCCTGACAGAAAAAAGGACCCGTCTGTCAACCCAAAATGTGGATGATCTAACCTTCATTAAAATGAACCACGCATGGGTTTCCAAGGATTTTGTCCCACCTTCCCCTGATGACACATAGGGTGACAGAAAAATGGCTTGCTTTGGTCCACCTCTTTCTGGTACTTCACCTATTTCGCCTTTTGCATCAGCTGAATGTCCAACATCAACATATGCCACTTTCTAAAACTCCCTAACTGTGCTGCCTCCCCCCCCATGGCCGGGGTCACCACCTACCGCATGACACCGTGCGAGTGCCGTTGCCCTGGACAGGTGGGTAGGCCGACTCTTGGGCGCGGGCACTGGCACAGGGTCCCTCATAGTGCAATCAAGTGTCTCTGACGGTGGTGGTGCACACCCGCCGTCAGACACACCGCTGTACTATGAGGGGCCCAGTGCCAGTACCGATGCCCACGAGTGGGCCCCCCTTGCTTGGGCAGGGCCCCAGCATTTGCAATCTTTACCTCTCCCTGCTCCTCCGCTGTGTAATCTGGGCCATCAAATCCATACTGTGCCTGACACCGTCTGAGCCTGCCTCCTGAGACATATATTTTGAATGTGTACGCTATCCATACATGTTATCCAGGGATACGGTACCCTTTCTAACCTTTGTGCAATCACGTGCAATCCATACTGGGCCTAACACCGTCTGAGCCTGCCTCATGCTGTATAGACATATATTTTGAATGTGTACGCTATCCATACATATTATCCGGGGATACGGTACCCTTTCTAACCTTTGTGCAATCACGTGCAATCCATACTGGGCCTAACACCGTCTGAGCCTGCCTCCTGAGACATATATTTTGAATGTGTACGCTATCCATACATGTTATCCAGGGATTCGGTACCCTTTCTAACCTTTGTGCAATCACGTGCAATCCATACTGGGCCTAACACCGTCTGAGCCTGCCTCCTGAGACATATATTTTGAATGTGTACGCTATCCATACATGTTATCCAGGGATACGGTACCCTTTCTAACCTTTGTGCAATCACGTGCAATCCATACTGGGCCTAACACCGTCTGAGCCTGCCTCATGCTGTATAGACATATATTTTGAATGTGTACGCTATCCATACATATTATCCGGGGATACGGTACCCTTTCTAACCTTTGTGCAATCACGTGCAATCCATACTGGGCCTAACACCGTCTGAGCCTGCCTCCTGAGACATATATTTTGAATGTGTACGCTATCCATACATGTTATCCAGGGATTCGGTACCCTTTCTAACCTTTGTGCAATCACGTGCAATCCATACTGGGCCTAACACCGTCTGAGCCTGCCTCCTGAGACATATATTTTGAATGTGTACGCTATCCATACATGTTATCCAGGGATACGGTACCCTTTCTAACCTTTGTGCAATCACGTGCAATCCATACTGGGCCTAACACCGTCTGAGCCTGCCTCCTGAGACATATATTTTGAATGTGTACGCTATCCATACATGTTATCTGGGGATACGGTACCCTTTCTAACCTTTGTGCAATCACGTGCAATCCATACTGGGCCTAACACCGTCTGAGCCTGCCTCATGCTGTATAGACATATATTTTGAATGTGTACGCTATCCATACATGTTATCCGGGGATACGGTACCCTTTCTAACCTTTGTGCAATCACGTGCAATCCATACTGGGCCTAACACCGTCTGAGCCTGCCTCATGCTGTATAGACAAATATTTTGAATGTGTACGCTATCCATACATGTTATCCAGGGATACGGTACCCTTTCTAACCTTTGTGCAATCACGTGCAATCCATACTGGGCCTAACACCGTCTGAGCCTGCCTCATGCTGTATAGACATATATTTTGAATGTGTACGCTATCCATACATGTTATCCGGTGATACGGTACCCTTTCTAACCTTTGTGCAATCACGTGCAATCCATACTGGGCCTAACACCGTCTGAGCCTGCCTCATGCTGTATAGACATATATTTTGAATGTGTACGCTATCCATACATGTTATCCGGGGATACGGTACCCTTTCTAACCTTTGTGCAATCACGTGCAATCCATACTGGGCCTAACACCGTCTGAGCCTGCCTCCTGAGACATATATTTTGAATGTGTACGCTATCCATACATGTTATCCGGGGATACGGTACCCTTTCTCACCTTTGTGCAATCACGTGTAATCCATACTGGGCGTGAGAACGGCTGGCGAGCTGTTAAGCAAGCTACAGCACCTGTCCAGACAAGTACAGGGATTCCCTAGCGAGGAGACTTATTTGATTGTTTTCAATGTTGGGACAGCAATTTTTGGGGAGCACTATACTCTGGAGAATGATAGATGGGGCCCACCATACACTGGAACATTCCAAAGGTGGACATCAGACACTGGAGCAGCATTTACAGGGCCCATTATACACTAGAGCATTAGAAATGGGGCCCATTATGTTTGGAGCATTATTTGGGCCCATAAGACAGTGGAGCTTCATCCATGGGGACCAACATATACTGTAGCATTATGTGGAGCTCATCATATACTGTTTCAAACATTATATGGGACCAATGATTCTGTATGGAGAAATAGATGGGCCTCGTCATGAGATGTAAAAAGTGAGGTATTTTTCATTGGACTATACCGCTATTTCTCTGCCGTATCGGAGCATGATGAGTTGTGGTATGTGTTAAAGGGGCGCTCTTTCGCCCAGGGCACATGAAAACCTGGAGCCAGCCCTCCCCCCCACAGTTTGTAGCCAAATAACCCCCATTTTTCAGTGCGTAACTTGTATTATGAAGTTAATTAAGGTTGACAAGCTTAAGAAAGAAGAATTGATGCTTTTGGCATTCAAATGGGCACTGTAGGTGTGTTTCCTGTCCTCCTCTCACTGCCGACTTTTATTCCCCATTGACTTACATTGGGTTTCGTGTTTCGGGACGACCCCGACTTTTCCCTATAATCGGACGATCTTGCTCGACCCGACTTTTGGAAAAGTCGGGTTTCACGAAACGAAACGCGACCCTAAAAAACCAAAAGTCGCTCAACTCTACCTCTAACGTAATTATATCATACATTAGGTGAACTACATGACTGAATCCATTCATTTTAAGAAACCCTACAGGTATGAATGACTGTCACCTAATAACTTTCCTCCTGATAGTCCACTTAGTAAAATTCATCCGTAATGTTTATGCACTGAATTGCTCTTGTGGCTTTGCTAAAACGTGAGAATCAAATATGAAGTTTTAGGCCTCATTCAGATGTCAGAGTTGCACATATGTGTGGTATGTTTTGTTCACAGATACAACAAATGACTATGTTGCTGTTCATTTCTTTCATGGATCATGGATCGTGTGACCATGCAAAACACATGGAGACATGTCCCCCTTTCATCAAGGGGTGGGTAAATACCTGATGCAGGTATTTACCGAAACGCGCGTCAGGTATACTGCCATATACATTGTTTGTACTCCATTTAATCACTGACTGTGTGATCAATGAATCTTATGATACTGTGCTATATATGTTACTCTTTTGCTGTTATGCTACAATAGATTACCTGATCACATGTGAATAAGATATATATATATATATACACACATTTGTTGATGCGCACTCCTAGCACTTCATTTACCCTGCTAGCTTTTATGCCATAACAGATATCCTCCTTATATATGTGACTATATGGCCAGTAAATACATTGTACAGTATCTATACATTTATAACTTACATTTTCCCTTTGCACTTGTCACTTTTTTCTTTGTTTTTTATTCTTTTTATATATTGTGTGTGTGTCTATCGCCTACATTGCCACTGCACACTTATTTGTGTTTTCAATAGAGTTTGGATTCAGACTCCCATTATACAATGCAACTAAGCCATCAGCATTAAAGTGGTGGCCTCATTTCAGAAAAGTTTTCCTATTACTTCTTTTAGTAGGTAAAATCCCACAAATTATGTTTTACTCATCGCTGATTCCGGGTAGGGTAGGTAAAGCCCAATTAGTACTTTTTTCATTATTAAGGAAGCTTGTAGGAACATTTTATTATAAAAGAAGGCCACTCTTTTAAGTTAAATAGTTGGTACAACTACAACCGCCATACTAACCAGAAATGTATACTGCTAAAGAGAAAATTAATGGTGTAAGCATTATTTATAAATTCTCTTTTTTTTCATCCCACAATAGCAAAATGTTGTTTTGCAAAGAGCAGCAGCAAAAAATCCAATCTATGCCCAGACTGGTGATATCGCGAGCATCACTTCTTGTAGATTTGTGTTTTTACTTTTAAGACACTATAACAATAATGCCCTAGTAGAGAAAAGAAACTCCAGTCCTATTAATAATATTTATAGCGCAGACAATGACTAATTCACAGATAATATTATACGAAAGATAAACATGCACCGAGTACAATCATAAATACAACACAGCAATAAAATATCCAAACAGATAAAGAATATAAGAAAACATATCAAGCCATCAGGTTTATATTGTTCTTTTAGTGCCATAATGAACCCATAAGTAATTAAGGGAGCTTTCTTTAATTTAGTTCTAAATAACATTTTAACGTTATTCTGCCACCAGATTTCACAATACAAACTTCATGAATAATTACAAGGATCTCTTAGACCAGATGAAGCTGGTGTATTTAATTTGAAAATCCATGTCATATAGGCTGCGTAATAAGGAAATGAATATTTTATGAGTCAAAGTCTAGCGGGACTTAAGAAACTTTAATGATAGTCAGGATAAGGAACATGCAAATATGAAGACATGGATTTTAATGTATGCACACCAGCCACATCGGGTCTAAGACATCTATTTAATAATGCAGTTTATATTCTGAAATCCTTGATAAATACTCTAATCATCCAGAATTCCTCCTAATCTGACAATTAACTACAAATTGCCTGGGGTTGGGGGTGCAATCCAAACATGCACTTTTATCTTTTACCTCTCTTGACTCATACATATGAAACTTTTCTTCAATTTGAACAATGGATTTTCTATTATTCTAAAAGCAGAACAATTTAATGATATCCCATACTCATACAGTATATAGGGAGCTATGTGGGGGATCATACTGTACATAGGAGGCTATATGAGGGCCCATACTGTATATAGGAGGCTATGTGGGAGCTCATACTGTATATAGGAGGCTATGTGGGGGCTGATACTGTATGTAGGAGACTATGTGGGGCTCATACTGTATTTAGGAGGCTATGTGGGGGCTGATACCGTATATAGGAGACTATGTGGAGGCTCATACTGTATTTAGGAGGCTATGTGGGGGCTCATACTATATATCGGAGGCTATGTGGGAGCTCATACTGTATATAGGAGGCTATATGTGCGCTCATATTGTATATAGGAAGCTATGTGGGGGCTCATACTATATATAGGAGGCTATATGGGGGCTCACACTATATGTAGGAGGTTATGTGGTGGCTCATCCTGTATATAGGAGGCTATGTGGGGGCTCATATTATGTATAGGAGGCTTTGTGGGAGCTCATACTGTATATAGAAGGTTAAATGTGCTCTCATACTATATATAAGAGGCTGTATGGGGCTTATACTGTATGTAGGAGGCTATGTGGTGGCTCATCCTGTATATAAAGGGCTATGTGAGAGCTCATGCTGTATATAGGGAGGTTATGTCGGGCTCACACTGTATGTTTTGAGCTGTGTGGGGGCTCATGCTGTATGTAAGAAGGCTATGTGTGTCTCATGCTGTATATAACGAGGCTGTGTGGGGCTCATGGTATATATAGGAAGGCTATGTGTAGGCTCATGCTCTGTATGGGGGGATGCCAGAATACTAAATTATGCTCAATATCAAGTGATAATTTAAACAGAAAATAATAATTTTAATTGTAATAATATGATAACATTAATATTGAGCAGAATTAATTTCAGCATATTGGTTTGGCACTTCACAACAGTCACGATATCTCATGTGGCCCCTCGGAAAAATGAGTTGTCCACACCTGATCTATAAGGAGATGGGAGGACAACATAGGTAAAAATGCTTGTCATGTATGGTCCAGCTATCAAAATCAATAGAGGTTACGATATAAAGCTGCATGAGCCAGTCATCAGCCAGTATCTGTCCAAGTATAGTTACCAGGTGCTATTGGGAGCATGAAGGATGTAGAGACAGGTGAATAGAGGGACCAGATTGTGAGGAATATTTAGTAGGGGGAACAGGGAAGAGTCAGGCTAGTGAAGTGAGATGACAGGCCTTCCTTAAAAGCTGTGTTTTTAAAACATGCTTAAAAATGTGGGGGCTAACTATTAGTCATGGCCGAGTTTTTAGCAAAAATTAATTTTTCTAAAATTCTGGACAACCCTTTTAGGTTTTTTCACACTTTTTTGCATCATATTGATAAAATATAAAAAAAATAGTCAGTTAATAGTACAGTTGAAGAACTTTGTGCAATTTACGTTTCTGACCGATCTTTTCTACTTTTGAGTTTTCTTTTAGGGATTTAGTATAGCGGCCATATAGTGGATATATTATGTGTATGTAGCCCTCTATGTGTGTACACTCCACATAATAAGGGAGCTAAGAGTAGCATGAAGATCTTTAACTGGAATCATAGACCGCAGACTGACAATTGTTTTCTTATACAAGTGAACAAATTTGGCAGTTATTCCTTTATTAACTCAGTCATTTCATTTGAGTTAAAGGGGAAATTTCCATCAGAGATTGGTCACTGCACCCCAGTCATTACCAGTCACTATGCAGTTACGAGCCGTCACAGACATTACTGGCACTGTTCCTGAGCCTTCAACTGTGTTTAATAAATTAACTCATTTGGAAAGCTAAATTCTAAATTACAACCAGTTGATGGACTGGACGTTTTGCTGCTACTTTGTGCCACTGTGATAGCTCGTCCGTGTAATATGCCATGGGAAATTTTTATGGAGAGCAGCATTGTCCTATTTCACTCCTAACCCCTTGATATCCAGATGACACAACTAGTTTTGGAATACATTCTGGATATTAAATGAACATTTTATATGAGAGTTAATTCCAGGGAAGTACCAAGTATATCTGCCCTGTCTATGGGATAATTAGGAACTTGTAAAACTGAAATCAAGTTATTCTATAATAATGGAACTATGTCAAGATCATTTAATCCCCCCTTCTGTGTGTCAGTGAATTACATAAAGAATAAAAGAGAGAGCTGCTTCTTTTTATAAATGGGGTTCAATCTTTTAACCCAGGCCTGCACCGCATACAACCCAAAGGATTTCTTGCTGCTCCCTTCTTCCTATATTCAATTGTAGATGCAAATACATTTAAACACTTGAGCCCTGGGAGAGGGTTAGAGGAAAACTTGTGAGCTCGCTGCCCTGACGTGCAGTGGCGTGATGATGTCATCGTACTGCTGACCTCATCACACTGCTGATGTCACCATAGAGGTAGCGAGGACATGGTGGATCCAGAAGGGAATGGTAAGCACTCCCTATAGGAACCAAATAAGTATTGTGGATGATAAAAAGGGAGTGTCACTAAGAGGGCACAATATTAGGCAATGGGAGGGGAAATTATAACATGGGAGCCATTATGGAGAGTGACAGTATGGGGAAATGTATTATGGAGAGGGAAAGTGTGTAGTGGATATTATGGAGAGGGGCAGTGGGGTGATGTTATTGAAAATGGCAGTGTATGGAAGATATCATGGAGAGAAGCCGTTTGGGGGGATATTATGGAGAAGGGAAGTGTGGGGGATATTATGGAGAGGGTAGTGTAGGGGAAACATCATAGAGAGTGGCAGTGTGGGGGAAATATCATGGGGAGGGTCAGTGTGGAAGATGTTATGGAAAAGGGCAGTGTGGGAGATGTTATGGAGAGGGGCAGTGTGGTGGACTTATGGAGATGCAGTGCAGGGGGAAGTATGAACAAATGGGAGCATGGGGAGGGGCAGTGGGGTGAAATTAGTGAAATTGGCAGTGTATTGAAGATATTATGGAGTGTAGCAGTTTAGGGGATATTATGGAGAGGGGCAGTGTGGGGGAGATATTATGGAGAAGGTCAGTGTGGGGGATATTATGTAGAGAGGCAGTGTGGGAGGATGTTATGGAAAGGGGAAATTTGGGGATAACATCAAAGAGAGTGGCAGTGTAGGGAATATTATGGAGGAGGGAAGTGTGGAGGATTTATGAAGAGGGGCAGTGCAAGTGGGGAAGTATGAAGATATCGGAGCATGGAGAGGGGCAATGGGGGATATTATTGAAACTGGCAGTGTATGGAAGATATTATGGAGAAACTTGTAGTTTTGAGATTATGAAGCGGATTTGAAGAGTATCTACAGTTTCTGCTCCATAAGCTCACCAGAAACTGAGCAGAAACTCCCCAAATCCTTTTTATAATCTCAAAACTTATTTCTGGAGATATAGGCATGTATTAATGGTTGTGTTGGTGATACAATCATGTAAGTTCTCCTTTTCTCTTTATCTTTTTTGTGACCTATGGGATTTGCTCAATATGAACATGGGGTAATTGGCCCAAAACATATTGTGTATCCTGCTTTAACCCTATGTACTAATTGACTGGTCCTAACTGCTCCTTTAAATTTAGCAATCAACCTCTCTTATTTTCTTTTGTATATGAGCACAGACATTTGAGTAACATTTTTTCTGGTTAAGAAACCTCCCTATAAACAGTAAAATAGGAGTTTGAGTTTTCATGGTAAGCTTGAATTAAAGTATTTTTGTGGCTTCAAAAGACTCTTTAGAATAAGTTGTCTTGCGTGTATGTAAGGAAGAACATGACTTTTATATATCTTGCATTTTTCATCATTTTATTCCTCTACATGATCTATAGTTGTGTGAAAAAGTGCTTGCTCCATTCATGATTTCCTATTCTTTTGCATGTTTGCCACACTTACATATTTCAGATCAGCAACCAAATGTAAATATTAGACAAAGATAACACCAGTAAAAACAAAATTAAGTTTTTAAATAAAGGTGTTTATTATTAAGCATGCAGCTGTGGAGCAGAACAGCTGATTATCAGGAGCGCTCCATGTATCTGTGTTCCCGATGCAGATATTCGGTAAGCAATATAGCTATTCGGATACAGTGTTATCCAAAGCTATTTGCTCTTCCCTAGTGATGAACCCTCCCAGGAGAGTCTGGCTGACCAAAATTACCCCAAGAGTGCAGCGATGACTCATCCAAGAGGTAACAAAAGACCCCATAACAACATACAAAGAACTGCAGGCCTCACTTGCCTCACCTAAGGTCAGTGTTCATGACTCCACCATAAGAAAGAGACTGGGGAAAAATGGCATGCCATGGCAGAGTTCCAAGACAAAAACCACTGCTGAGCAATAAGAACATAAAGGTTTGTCTCATTTTTGACAGAAAACATTTTGATGATCCCCAAGACTTTTGGGAGAATACTCTGTGGACAAGACAAAAGTTGAACTTTTTGGAAGGTGTATGTCTCAATACATCTGGTGTGGAAGTAACACAGCGTTTCAAAAGAGGAACATCATACCAACTGTAAAATATAGTGATGGTAGTGTAATGGTCTGTGGTTGTTTTGCTGCTTTAGGGCCTGGAAGACTTGTCTTAAATGGAACCAAGAATTCTGTTGTCTATCTAAAAATCCTGAAGGAGTATTTCTGGCCATCTGTTCATGACCGCAAGCTGAAGCTCATTTGAGATATGCAGCAGGACAATTGTCCAAAACATGCCAGCAAGTCCACCTCTTAATGGCTTAAGAAAAACAAAATTAAGACTTTGGAGTGGCCTAGTCAAAGTCCTGACTTTAATCTAATTGAGATGCTGGGGAATGACCTTAAAAAGGCAGTTCCTACTCATAAACCTGCCAATGTGGTTGAATTACACCAATTCTGCAAAGATGAGTGGGCCAAAATTCCTCCAGAGAGTTGTAAAAGATTCAATGCCAATTATCGCAAATGCTTGATTGCAGTTGTTGCTGCTAAGGGTGGTCTAACCTGTTATTATGTTTAGGGGCCAATCACTTTTTCACACAGGGCCCTGTAGGTTTGGATTTCTTTTTCCCAATAAAGACCTTCATTTAAACTTTTGTGATTACTTGTGTTATCTTTGTCTAATATTTCAATTTGTTTGGTTATTTCAAACATTTAAGTGTGACAAACATACAAAAGAATAGGAAATCAGGAAGGGGCAAACACTTTTTCACACAACTGCATCTCTAATTTTTAGTTAACGCTGACATGGTGGATAGAGACCAGCTGCAACAATGTCTCCAATACACTCCATACAGAGACATGAGCAATTCCTGAGCTCCTGTTTCTATGTAGCAAATGCATATCTTCATCCCAGAATTGAAGCGCTGACATCACATGTTGACCTTTAAAGCCAAACAGTGTGCCTGAGAACATGTGACACATAGACCAGAGGTTACTAGGCACCATTGAGAGCTACCTATAGGCGCTCTTATATGGCTTAGTGCGACTCCACTGCCTAACATATATTTATCCTGTTACCCATACCTATATTCACCCCAAGTTTTTGATAGTCCCCTGATGAGGCTGCTGAAATAGGGCCGAAATGTGTAGGGAGAGGGTTGTGGGGGTTGATATGAACAAAGTGTCACTTGGGTACTGTCCTTGTTAGTTCAGGAGTTTTTACATGGGGCACGACAGGGAATTAAGGGGGTACATACATTTACCTTTCCCGTTCCTCCAGCACTGTGTTTTCATTGGCAGGTGTCTCAAGACAAGGGTAAGATGCTTCCATTTTTTACTTGCACTGTTTTTATCATGGACACTTTATACAATACCATTTTTCCAATTGTTGCTATGTATGTAATATGTATTATTTGTTAGTTTTTATTTTAATCTGATACCCAATTGGGGGTTTTATTAAGTTCAATTAAAAGTTATGCTTTAGGGTACTCTTTGCTTTATACACATGCACAGAAGTAGCAATATCATGGAGGACAAAATATAGAAGTACTGAGTGGTGTAGCTGTGAATCCAGAGAGAGAATATATTTATTTTACTGACGGGAATAGAATTTAGATATTTTTAGAGTGAATGATGATTTCATTGTTCTCTGATAAGGTACAGTGGGGAAAAAAAGTATTTAGTCAGTCAGCAATAGTGCAAGTTCCACCACTTAAAAAGATGAGAGGCGTCTGTAATTTACATCATAGGTAGACCTCAACTATGGGAGACAAACTGAGAAAAAAAAATCCAGAAAATCACATTGTCTGTTTTTTTTTCATTTTATTTGCATATTATGGTGGAAAATAAGTATTTGGTCAGAAACAAGCAATCAAGATTTCTGGCTCTCACAGACCTGTAACTTCTTCTTTAAGAGTCTCCTCTTTCCTCCACTCATTACCTGTAGTAATGGCACCTGTTTAAACTTGTTATCAGTATAAAAAGACACCTGTGCACATCCTCAAACAGTCTGACTCCAAACTCCACTATGGTGAAGACCAAAGAGCTGTCAAAGGACACCAGAAACAAAATTGTAGCCCTGCACCAGGCTGGGAAGACTGAATCTGCAATAGCCAACCAGCTTGGAGTGAAGAAATCAACTGTGGGAGCAATAATTAGAAAATGGAAGACATACAAGACCACTGATAATCTCCCTCGATCTGGTGCTCCACGCAAAATCCCACCCCGTGGGGTCAGAATGATCACAAGAACGGTGAGCAAAAATCCCAGAACCACGCGGGGGGACCTAGTGAATGAACTGCAGAGAGCTGGGACCAATGTAACAAGGCCTACCATAAGTAACACACTACGCCACCATGGACTCAGATCCTGCAGTGCCAGACGTGTCCCACTGCTTAAGCCTGTACATGTCCGGGCCCGTCTGAAGTTTGCTAGAGAGCATTTGGATGATCCAGAGGAGTTTTGGGAGAATGTCCTATGGTCTGATGAAACCAAACTGGAACTGTTTGGTAGAAACACAACTTGTCGTGTTTGGAGGAAAAAGAATACTGAGTTGCATCCATCAAACACCATACCTACTGTAAAGCATGGTGGTGGAAACATCATGCTTTGGGGCTGTTTCTCTGCAAAGGGGCCAGGACGACTGATCCGGGTACATGAAAGAATGAATGGGGCCATGTATCGTGAGATTTTGAGTGCAAACCTCCTTCCATCAGCAAGGGCATTGAAGATGAAACGTGGCTGGGTCTTTCAACATGACAATGATCCAAAGCACACCGCCAGGGCAACAAAGGAGTGGCTTCGTAAGAAGCATTTCAAGGTCCTGGAGTGGCCTAGCCAGTCTCCAGATCTCAACCCTATAGAAAACCTTTGGAGGGAGTTGAAAGTCCGTGTTGCCAAGCGAAAAGCCAAAAACATCACTGCTCTAGAGGAGATCTGCATGGAGGAATGGGCCAACATACCAACAACAGTGTGTGGCAACCTTGTGAAGACTTACAGAAAACGTTTGACCTCTGTCATTGCCAACAAAGGATATATCACAAAGTATTGAGATGAAATTTTGTTTCTGACCAAATACTTATTTTCCACCATAATATGCAAATAAAATGAAAAAAAAACAGACAATGTGATTTTCTGGATTTTTTTTTCTCAGTTTGTCTCCCATAGTTGAGGTCTACCTATGATGTAAATTACAGACGCCTCTCATCTTTTTAAGTGGTGGAACTTGCACTATTGCTGACTGACTAAATACTTTTTTTCCCCACTGTATATGGCAAAGCTTTTTATATTTGATTGAAACATTTGTTGAAACTACAGTGACCATTCACATTAACTTTTTTCACTTTTCCATAACCTGTCTATGTTCTTATGTAATAGCTGCCTGTAATAATTCAGCGAATTTAATCAACTGAGCGGTTTGTTTATTTGCCCAGGCATTGGCGACTGCCACTATGTATCCATTCATTAGTATCAGGGTAGTGCAATAAGTTCATGATTAGTGTTGAGCATTCTGATACCACAAATATCGGGTATCGGCCGATATTCGCGGTATCGGAATTCCGATACTGAGTTCCGATACTTTTTGCATATCGAATACCGGAATCGGAAATTCCCATAATGCTATGAGCCAGTTTGATTTGATTCAGCCAATGAGGAATCCTCAGAAGTGTGGGCACATCCTGTTAGGCATGCAGGCATGTTAACTAATGGCATGGCTGTGATTGGCAGCTGAAATGATGTAATGATGCACTATAAAAGCCGCCGCCTTTTAGGGTTCACTCTGCTGTGAATTCAGTTAGGGACAGGCTGCTGTTCAAGACTCTAAGGGACAGTTAGAGATAGCGATTTGCTAAATAATATTGTGCTTTACCAAGGCTACATTATCATTCACTGTAGCTTTCTTTTGCCTTGCAGCGCTGTTCACAGCTGTTTGCAAGGTCTGTGTGAGTGCAGCTCACGCTGTAGTGTGTCCTGCACCACCTCTGGTTGTAGGCTGCTCAGCATGCATCACTGCCTCACACATATTTATTTTTGTTTTACTGCTGCTCATTTTTCATTAATTCTCCTATTAGTGTGCATCCATCTGTATCCATCTACATTGGTTGCAAACACTATAGGAGTAGACAGCGGAGCCTTTCTGCAGCCTTTCAGTGCTAGTGCCCAGTTCTCTGCACTGTTCACGGCTGTCTGTGAGGTCTCTGTGTGTGAGTGCAGCTCACGTTGTAGTGTGTTCTGCAGCTACCTCTGGTTGTAGTCCGCTCAGCGTGCGTCACTGCCTCATACATAGTCCTTTTTTTGTTTTATTGCAGCTCATTTTTCCTGATTTTTTTCTCCTATTAGTGTGCTTCCATCCATATCCATCTACATTGGTTGGTTGCAAACACTATATAGGAGTAGATAGAGGAGCCTTTTTGTTGGCATGTGCCCTGCAGCCGCAGCCAGATTAGTATTAGCTTATTTTTTGGAGCTTCATCTATTGCATTGTAGGTTACCTTCCTGCATTGTAATAGCTCCAAAAAGTTTGTGATACTATCGCTTTCACATCTTTGGTCACATCCTTTTTGTTTTTTTGAAAAAAAAACACATAAATAAAGTTCACCAAACACTCTACTTGACAGTTGTGTAGGCTACATTAGCTCATATTAAAGTGTAGTCCACACACTTTATAAAATTAGTGTTTCTTATACCTGTTAGCAGCTGTTCAGGAATAAGCACACTAAGCGCCCCCTTTTTACTTTTCTGCCTATCTTTATCAGTCTACCAAGATGAAGAAGGCAGGGAGTAAGGCACGTGGTCGTGGGCAAGGAGTTTCAGCAGGGAGAGGATGTGGGGATTCTTTGCCTGCTGCGGGCACCAGTGACTCAGCATCCCCCAGTTTTACCAGGCAACAGTCCTTTATGCGCAGCTTTGAAGGACCTCGCCGGACCCCACTTCTGCGGGACGAACAAAATGAAGCCGTTGTCGGATGGATGGCAGCTAACGCATCGACTTCAATGACTTCCACATCCTCTCAGGGCCAGAGCACTGAAGAGCAGCCATCTGTCTCTTCACCACCTGCCAAATTGCCCAGGCAGTCAGAGAGCCCTGGACAGGAGCCATCTCATTCTCTACTTCTGTTCTTTGAATCTGTTGGCTTGGAAAGAGGGGGCCAGCCAAACAGCATTCTAGAATGTGAAGAAGAGGGAGTATGCAGTGATGCGCAACTGCTTTGTCCCTCTGAATCTGAAGAGCCAGGTGGGCCAGTGCCTGTGGTCAGCACACCTCAGTACACATCAGATGATGAGACTCAGGTGCCACTTTCTGGTGCGTACTGTGCTGGCGAGACTACCCAGGAGAAGCAGGTGTTTGAAGTGGGGAATGAAGATGATGAGGTCCTTGACCCATTATGGTGTGAGGAACAGGAAGGTGGTGGGAGCCAAAAAGGAGGGAGAGGGAGAGGGCAGACTTGGTTGCCTGTAGCCTCCACTTCGGCACCCGTTAGGAGCATTCCTCTTCCAAAACCCAAAACGGGTGCTCCCAAGACTTGCAGTGCGTGGTCCTTTTTTGACACAGTTGCAGATGACATTTGCTTTGTCAAATGCAAGCAGTGTAATCAGAAAGTCAAAAGAGGGAAAAGTGTCAGCAACCTCAAAACCACAAATATGTGGAAACATGTGCGGACCAAACAAGTGGTGGAGTTACAAAGACACACTGAAGACGTAGGCCAACCTACAGCACCACCTACCACCTCTTCAGCTCGTGTTGTAGCCTCTTCCTCCAGCTCACACACAGCTGGTTCGGCTTCCTCACAGGATCGCCATGGAAGAACCTCTGGCACTGTTGTCCAGAGACCCAGTGACATTCCACCCACAGCGCCACATTCCCTGTCACCCTCACACTCCCAGGCCACTCTACAGCCATCGGTAGTACAGGCATGGGAGAAAAGGTGGCCATACTCGGCAAACCATCCCCGAGCACAGGCTCTGAATGCTGGCATTGCAAAACTGCTGGCCCTTGAAATGCTCTCATTCAGGCTGGTGGAGACTGACACCTTCCATAACTTCATGGCATTGGCAGTCCCACAATACACCATGCTCAGCCGCTTTTATTTCAGCAGGCAAGCCGTCCCTGCCCTGCAAAAGCATGTGGAGGGAAAAATTAAACATGCGCTACTAAACGCCGTCAGTAGCAAGGTCCACCTGACCACCGATGCGTGGACCAGTAACCATGGACAGGGACGATACCTTTCCCTCACTGCCCATTGGGTCAATGTTGTGGAGTCGGGTAAAGATAAAGAGAGTGGCTCTGTACGTGTTCTGCCAACTCCAAGGATTGCAGGAATCCAGTCTGTACACATTGACTCCTCCTCATACTTCAGTTCCTCAGAATCAGCGCTGCAGGAGCATGTTACAACCGATATGAGCACAGCCGTGGCCAAACGTCAACAGGCCGTACTGAAATTAATTTCTTTGGGGAATCGAAGCCACACAGTGCAGGAGCTCTGGAATGCCTTCAAGCAGGAGAGCGATGTGTGGTTTGTGCCAGTGAATCTCCATCCAGGCTTGGTAGTGTGTGACAATGGTCGAAATCTGGTGGCAGCTCTGGGCCTAGGCAACCTCACTCACATCCCATGTCTGGCACATGTGCTCAACTTGGTCACGCAGAGCTTTCTGAGGGACTATCTGGATCGTGATGCACTGCTGCACAAGGTCCGCATAGAGTGCGCTCACTTGCGGCGTTCCAGCATAGCAAAATCGCGCATTGCAGCACCGATTCCACTTTCCTGAACATCGCATCATATGTGACCTACCCACCAGGTGGAATTCAACGTTACATATGTTGGAGCGGTTGTGTGAGCAGCAGGCAGCAGTAATTGAGTACCAGCTGCATCAGGCGCAAACAAGTCGCACTGTGCGCCGGTCACACTTCAGCACCACTGAGTGGGCCTCTATGAAGGACATCTGCCACGTTTTGCGTGCCTTCGATGATTCCACACAGATGGTGAGTGCAGATGATGCACTAGTCAGCATGACTGTCCTCCTTATCTGCCTGCTTCAAAAAACACTGCAAGCACTAAGGGAGGAGGTTTTGGAAGAGGTGGAGGATGAGGAGTCACAAATGCCATCTGCTTCTGGACAGTCTGCACAATGTGGTTCCTCACATAGGCCTAGGCAGGGGACACTTTGTGAGGAGGATGAGGAGGAGTCAATGGAGGAGGAAGACATCTCTCCAGAGGAGGGAGGTACACAATGCTCTAGTAGTCAGTATGTACAGTGAGGGTGGGGTGATGCAGAGCAGGCAGAGATGACGCCTCAAGCAGGGGACAGCGTTTCTTGGGCAGTTGGGAGTCTGCAGCACATGGTTGATTTGATGCTGCAGTGCCTGAGAAATGACCGCCGCATTGCCCACATTCTCAACACGGCTGATTATTGGGTGTACACCCTCCTAGATCCTCCCTACCGGGACAACTTACAAAGCCTCATAACACTGTTGAACCGGGAGCGCAAAATGTGGGAGTACCAAGACACACTGGTGCATTCCATCATGTTCTCCATTCCACCCGAGATCAGTGCTGCTAGTGCTTTACAAAGCAGCTCTGTGCGTCGAGGCAGTGGAGGAAGCTCTGCACAAAGAGGGAGCAGAGGCAGCGCCTCAGCACAAGGCAAGACTAGTATGGCCCAAATGTGGCAAAGTTTTGTGTGCCCGCCACAAATGTCTACACCATCACAGACAGCTCCAGTCAGCAGGAGGCAACGTTTCCGTCAGATGGTGACAAACTACATGTCTTGCCCTGTCAGTGTACTCCCAGACGGCTCTTCCCTCTTCAAGTTTTGGGTCTCTAAGCTGGATACCTGGCCAGAGCTTAGCCAGTATGCATTGGAGGTGCTGGCTTGCACTGCTGCTAGTGTATTATCGGAACGCATCTTTAGTGCCGCAGGTGGTATACTAACAGACCCTCGCGACTATCCTCCGATAACGTTGACTGGCTTACTTTTCTGAAAATGAACAAGGCCTGGATCTCACTGGAATTTGCCAGTCCTCTTCCAGAATAAATAATTGGTTGGCAACAGTATCCAGGTCTCCTGTTGTGTTCATGTTTCTACCACCTGAACTGTAATCCCTGGGTTCCAAAACCGCCAGTTGTTGCTCAGAAGTGCCGTCTGCACAGAGAAAAACACTAGCTCCAGTGTTAGTGGGGTTCAGTAATGCCAGCTGCTCCCCTGCTATGTGTCGGCAAGTCTCCTGCTGCCTCCACATTCAAACTACATCAGATTTTACACTTGCTCCAAGTAGGCCTCAGCCTAAACCCTGATTGACCCTGGGCTCCAACATCGCCAGTTGCTGCTCAGACGTGCCGTCTGCACAGAGAAAAACACATGCTCCAGTGTTAGTGGGGTTCAGTAACGCCAGCTGCTCCCCTGCTGTGTGTCCGGCAATATCAAATGCTCCCTCCACATTCAAACTACATCAGATTTTACACGTGCTCCAAGTAGGCCTCAGCCTAAACCCTGATTGACCCTGGGCTCCAACATCGCCAGTTGCTGCTCAGACGTGCCGTCTGCACAGAGAAAAACACATGCTCCAGTGTTAGTGGGGTTCAGTAACGCCAGCTGCTCCCCTGCTGTGTGTCCGGCAATATCTCCTGCTCCCTCCACATTCAAACTACATCAGATTTTACACTTGCTCCAAGTAGGCCTCAGCCTAAACCCTGATTGACCCTGGGCTCCAACATCGCCAGTTGCTGCTCAGAAGTGCCGTCTGCATAGAGAAAAACACATGCCAACTTCAACTCAAAAATATTTCACGAATCCGTTCATTCCTCAACCAAGAATCTGCAAAAACCCTAGTCCATGCCCTCATTATCTCTCGCCTTGACTACTGCAACCTCCTGCTCAGTGGCCTCCCCTCGAACTCTCTCGCACCACTCCAATCTATTCTAAACTCCGCTGCCCGACTAATACACCTGTCCCCCCGCTATTCCCCAGCTTCTCCCCTCTGTCAATCCCTTCACTGGCTCCCCATTGCCCAGAGACTCCAGTACAAAACCCTAACCATGACATACAAAGCCATCCACAACCTGTCTCCTCCATACATCTGTGACCTTGTCTCCCGGTACTTCCCTGCACGCAACCTCCGATCCTCACAAGATCTCCTTCTCTACTCCCCTCTTATCTCCTCTTCCCACAATCGCATACAAGATTTCTCTCGTGCATCACCCCTACTCTGGAACTCTCTACCACAACATATCAGACTCTCACCTACCATCGCAACCTTCAAAAAGAGCCCGAAGACCCACCTCTTCCGACAAGCCTATAACCTGCAGTAACCACCGATCGACCAAACCGCTGCTCGACCAGCTCTACCCTCGCCTACTGTATCCTCACCCATCCCTTGTAGATTGTGAGCCTTCGCGGGCAGGGTCCTCTCTCCTCCTGTACCAGTTATGACTTGTACTGTTCAACATTATTGTACTTGTTTTTATGTATACCCCTCCCTACATGTAAAGCGCCATGGAATAAATGGCGCTATAACAATAAATAATAATAATAATAATAATGCTCCAGTGTTAGTGGGGTTCAGTAACGCCAGCTGCTCCCCTGCTGTGTGTCCGGCAAAGTCTCCTGCTGCCTCCACATTCAAACTACATCAGATTTTACATGTGCTCCAAGTAGGCCTCAGCCTAAACCCTGATTGACCCTGGGCTCCAACATCGCCAGTTGCTGCTCAGACGTGCCGTCTGCACAGAGAAAAACACATTCTCCAGTGTTAGTGGGGTTCAGTAACGCCAGCTGCTCCCCTGCTGTGTGTCCGGCAATATCTCCTGCTCCATCCACATTCAAACTACATCAGATTTTACACTTGCTCCAAGTAGGCCTCAGCCTAAACCCTGATTGACCCTGGGCTACAACATCACCAGTTGCTGCTCAGAAGTGCCGTCTGCACAGAGAAAAACACATGCTCCAGTGTTAGTGGGGTTCAGTAACGCCAGCTGCTCCCCTGCTGTGTGTCCAGCAAAGTCTCCTGCTGCCTCCACATTCAAACTACATCAGATTTTACATGTGCTCCAAGTAGGCCTCAGCCTGCTCCATGATTGACCCTGGGCTCCAACACTGCCAGTTGCTGCTCAGAAGTGCCGTCTGCACAGAGAAAAACACTAGCTCCTGTGTTAGTGGGGTTCAGTAATGCCAGCTGCTCCCCTGCTCCGGCAATATCTCCTGCTCCCTCCACATTCAAACTACATCAGATTTTACACTTGCTCCAAGTAGGCCTCAGCCTAAACCCTGATTGACCCTGGGCTCCAACATTGCCAGTTGCTGCTCAGACGTGCCGTCTGCACAGTCAACATATGCTCCAGTGTTATTGGGGTTCAGAAATGTCATCTGATCCCCAGCTGTGTGTCCGGCAATTTCTCCTGCTCTGTTCTCCCTCACACAACTACAGATTTTAAACTTGCTCCAATTAGGCCTCTGTCTCCACTCTGTAGTATTTTCCCCAGGTTCCAACACCACCAGCTGTTTCCCGGCATTGTCTTTGGCACAGGTACTCCCTCCTGCCCAGCCTGGTTCCAGCACGCCTACTGTTTCCGGGTAGTGTCAACGTCACTTTGCCACCAATACGTTGTCCTGTTGTGCTGCGGTCGGGTTAGCCGAGTCTATGGTGCCTGCAGTTTATGGGCTTCCTATGTGGGCTGCGGGATCTGGCAACAAAGGCTGGTTTCGTAGTGCCAATAGGACAAGCAGCCCCTGAAGGACTGTGGGTTTCGGTAACTGCGGCCGGCTCGCGGCCTTGAAACTTTGTTTTTCATGGGTACCTTCTGCTACCCATCCAGGTTCCAGTACCGTCAGCTGGTTCTCGGCAGTGCCTTTGGCTTAGGTGCCTCCTTCTCGGTATCCGAGTTCCAGCAACGTCTGCTGGTCCTTGGTAGTGCTTTCTAGCACAGGTACCTCCTGCTTAGTAACCGGGTTCCAGCACCGTCAGCTGGTCTTCGCTAGTTCCATTGGCTCTTGCAGCTTCTGCTACCCCTCCGGGTTCCAGCACCGTCAGCTGGTTCTCGGCAGTGTCTTTGGCATGGGTACTCCCTCCTGCCCAGCCTGGTTCCAGCACGCCTGCTGTTTCCGGGTAGTCTGCTGGTCCTTGGTAGTGCTTTCTAGCACAGGTACCTCCTGCTTAGTAACCAGGTTCCAGCACCGTCAGCTGGCCTCGGTAGTGCCATTGGCTCTTGTTCCTTCTGCTGCCCCTCCGGGTTCCAGCACCGTCAGCTGGTCCTCGCTAGTTCCATTGGCTCTTGCAGCTTCTGCTACCCATCCGGGTTCCAGCACTGTCAGCTGGTTCTCGGCAGTGCCTTTGGCTTAGGTGCCTCCTTCACGGTATCCGAGTTCCAGCAACGTCTGCTGGTCCTTGGTAGTGCTTTCTAGTACAGGTACCTCCTGCTTAGTAACCAGGTTCCAGCACCGTCAGCTGGTCCTCGGTAGTGACATTGGCTCTTGTTCCTTCTGCTACCCATCCGGGTTCCAGTACCGTCAGCTGGTTCTTGGCAGTTCCTCAGCCTTCTTGTACCTTCTGCTACATTTCCAAGTTCAAGCTTTTGGAAATGGTTTTTGGTTATCACTCTGGATCTCCCTGATGACGACCCTGAAGACGACGACCCTGAAGACCACCCCGAAGAAGACGACGACCACGAAAACGATGACCCTGAAGATGATGACCCGGAAGACCACCTCGAAGAAGACCAAAAAGATGACCCTGAAGATGATGACCAAGAGGACAAAGAACATGAAGACAACCACCAAGATACAGAACAACAAGAGACAGAAGACCAAGAAGCAGAAGACGAGAAACAGAAGACCAAGAAGCAGAAGAACAAAAAGCAGAAGAACATTAAGCATAAGACTAAAAATCAGAGCAAAAGATATTATCTAAATTATAAGCAGAAGACTAAGCAGTGTATGGGGGTGAGTCCGTTCCTCCTCGTGGTGCCCCTGGAAAATGCCTGCTACTGCAGGCCAAACTGAACGCGGACAAATCCTGTTGTAAATCTTTTGTGACAGGCAGAATGGAGGGTGTAATCTTCAAACTTTTATAGATAACAACTACAGGAATGACTGTCACAAATAAGAATATGATGAAGAAGAAGAATAGGAAGAAGATGAAGAAGTAGAATATGAAGAATAATAGTTGAATAAGAAGAATATGAAGAATGTAAAAAAAAGAATAATAAGAAGAAGATGAATAAGGTGAAGAAGAAGTTGAAAAAGATGCTGCTGCTGCTGAGGATCATGAAGGAGAAAGTGTGGGAGAAGTATAAAAGAAGGTGAAGACCATGGAAGTAGTGAAACATACATATCTGACAAAATATAAAAAAGGTTAACATAGTCAATATCTTTGTAACTCCCAACGTCTTTAAAAAAAAAAAAATTATTCCTGCTATTCCATTTGATTGGGCTAAACTTCTATGCCTTTAATGTCTCCTCCACCTCCCCCAATACTTTCTACATTATTATTAGTTGTTTTTCTTCATGTAGAATTAACCTACAAGGAAAGAAAGGGTTTTTTTAATTCTGATATTTCTGTCCCATTGACTTGCATTGGTTTCCGGTATCGGAATCAGCGATATCCGATACTTTTTGGGTATTTGTCCGATCCAATCCGATCCGATATTTCACGATATCGGATGGTATCGCTCAACACTATTCATGATACAAAGTAGCAACAACTAATGTATATAAAGTAACTGCAGTATTTTTTACAACAAGCAGCTGATAACAGTCTTGTACTAGCCAAATGTTTGCTTAAGAGGCTACCTGTGCCATTTATGGAGTGCTTTAAAGCTAGATCAAAGGCCACAAAAAGACATTTTACTGGAAGGCTACAAACCAGCATTTTGTTTGCTCTGTGTAAGGGAGGCACAATCTGAATTTATAACTGGCATAATAATCACTGTTGCTGCCAGGTCTGGAGCTAGAATCTCCTCTTTATCATCCAGCTTGTGATAAAAGCAAGACACTAAACACTGCTGAAAGGACTTTTTGGCAACTTACACTCTGCCTCAGACAGTGTTGTGGCATCAGCCCCATCAGAGAAAATAACAGCTGGTAAGTAGGAAGAAACTGGAGAAAGATCTTTTTCCTCTAATCCAGTGAGGTGTATTCCTGGGCCCATTTTTCTGTAAGTCTCGGTGACTGTGGGACAAAAGATGTTGAATGATACAAGCAATTACCTCCTCTAATATTGCTCTCAACTGTCTGCATCAGACTGACAAAAGTGGATAGGTTTAGAAAGAGGCTGGGAAAACCACTTATAATGAACTATTCCCATCTTTGTGACCATAGTGTCTTTATCCTTTTTTTCTTAACTCCTTGCTCTCAACCAACACTTGGCTTTGAAATCCGGCAAAGTCGGTTACAAATGCAGGTGGTATGGCAGTCGTCTAATACACACATAGAATGCTCTTCACCTCCGTACTGTAATGTTAAATGGAAGGAAAGAACAGAAACTTTATTCTCCTGGGCTCCGGTGTAAGAACTGTAGCAAGTAGCTTTACTTCCTAATACTAGTATGGCAGGGGGCCCCCTTGGGGTATGTGCACACATTAAGTAATTTCTGCAGACATCACTGCAATAAAAAAAATATGTCTCTTGGCAGGAAAATCTCTGCTTAAAGGGAATCTGTCACCTATTTTTTCGACTATAAGATGCGGCCACCGCCATCAGGGGCTTATCTACAGCATTCTGTAATGCTGTAGATAAGCCCCCAATGTAACCTGAAAGAGAAGAAAAACGAGTTATATTATACTCACCCGGGACGGTCCGGTCCGGGTCCGATGGGTGTCGCAGTCCAGTCCGGCGCCTCCCATCTTCTAGCGATGACATCCTCTTCTTTGCTTCCTGTTGCGGCTCTGGCGCAGGCGCACTGCTCTGCCCTGTTGATTGCAGGGCAAAGTACTGCAGTGCGCAGGCGCCAGACGTCCCCTCAGGGCAGAGCAGTGTGCCTGCGCCGAAGCCACGACAGGAAACAAAGAAGAGGACGTCATCGCTAGAAGATGGGAGGCGCCGGACTGGACCGTGACACCCATTGGACTCGGACCGGACCCAGACCGCCCCTGGGTGAGTATAATATAACTCGTTTTTCTTCTCTTTCAGGTTACATCAGGGGCTTATCTACAGCATTACAGAATGCTGTAGATAAGCCCCTGATGGCGGTGGCCGCATCTTATTGTCGAAAAAATAGGTGACAGATTCCCTTTAAAAAAATGCAATTTTGCTGTGTTCTGGCACGGCTGTTTAAAACTGCTGAAAGAATTGACATGCTGAAGATTGGAAACTGCTTCAAATCTGAAAGGAAAAAATAAGCAACATGTCCGTGAGATTTCAGAAATCTCATTCACTTTGCTGGGGCAGTAAAATGCTATTTTTTGAGGGAAAAACACAGAAAAAACTTGGAAAAAATGCTTTGTGTGAACATGCCCATGGGAATCAGGGCTGGGAAGGATACTCTACGCTCCTTAAAGCTACATACCTGGTTAGATATAGGGAGTGAACCTTGAACATGCAATTTTTTTTTCATTTTAGCTATTTATAGTCAGATAGGATCCACAAAAGACAAATGTAATTAAAATGTGCTGTAAAAGCTACAAAATTGCGTAGAAAACTTACTATAGTTAAACGTCAAATTGTACACAATTGCTACAGTATATAACAATGTTTAAGTTTTGGTTCATACAGGACTGCAATAAGGCTGCAGTCTGCAGCTCTACTTTTCTTACCAACTGAACAACAGCTGAAACGTAAAGAACCCCAATATAAGTAAATGAGTTCCAATGGGATTTATTTGGGTCCATTAAGAAAACAAACCTATCATAATATTGGTGACTCCATTATAGACAAAAGTTATGACATTAATATGAAACTCAAGTGAGTTGTGTTATATCAAAGATTTAAGAACATGCTTATGCTAATCTGTATTTAAAGGAGTTTCCCACAGTGAAATATAATCACCTATCCAGATTCCATTCATGGACCTCAATTTATCAAATCAAATTAGCCAGAATTATGGCATATATTGCTTTAAAAATCACAAAATTTTGACATAACTAGGAGTTGCACAACAATTTTGTGACTTTTTTGTATTTTCAAGCCAATTTCTTCCAGCTCTGCCAAAATAGGTGGTACTGGGGAACTGCAACGGCCATCAACTTTCAGAAACCGGCTGTATCCACCAAGCGGAAAGGCAGTATTTCTGTGGCCACCAGAATGGAGATGGTGGAGTTCAAGCTATCAGCTTTGGCATGTGTAGGAAGAAATATTCTTTTACGTGTTTTACGCGACCATAATGGTGGGACTGAGGGCTGGTTGCCGTAATGAGAGAAGGTGCAGTAGGGTGAACAGGAAAATGGACTGTGATTAAGGTACAGGCAGAGAAGTTATGGGGGATTGTGATGTTGTGTGCTTGGTGAAAAAAACAGCAGGCATCTTCATTTCCATAACAGCTGACGGGCTCTCACTTACCACGATTGTATGAGGTAAACAAGTAGAGGTTCTGCGGCCATAGATCTGTGAGAGAAAACTTGCCATGGTGATGGAGAAGGAAGAAGCAGCAGATGCGGTTGATGACATACAGTTGTTGCCAAAAGTATTGACACCCCTGCAATTTTGTCAGATAATACTCAGTTTCTTCCTGAAAATGATTGCAAACACAAATTCTTTGGTATTATTATCTTCATTTAATTTGTCTTAAATGAAAAAAACACCAAAGAGAATGAAGCAAAAAGCAAAACATTGATCATTTCACACAAAACTCCAAACATGGGCCAGACAAAAGTATTGGCACCCTCAGCCTAATGCTTGGTTGCACAACCTTTAGCCAAAATAACTGCAACCAACCGCTTCCGGTAACCATCAATGAGTTTCTTACAATGCTCCGCTGGAATTTTAGACCATTCTTCCTTGGCAAACTGCTCCAGGTCCCTGATATTAGATGGGTGCCTTCTCCAAACTGCCATTTTTAGATCTCTCCACAGGTGTTCTATGGGATGCAGGTCTGGACTCATTGCTGGCCACCTTAGAAGTCTCCAGTGCTTTCTCTCAAACCATTTTCTAGTGCTTTTTGAAGTGTGTTTTGGGTCATTGTCCTGCTGGAAGACCCATGAACTCTGAGGGAGATCCAGCTTTCTCACACTGGGCCCTACATTATGCTGCAAAATTTGTTGGTAGTCTTCAGACTTCATAATGCCATGCACACGGTCAAGCAGTCCAGTGCCAGAGGCAGCAAAGCAACCCCAAAACATCAGGGAACCTCCGCCATGTTTGACTGTAGGGACCGTGTTCTTTTCTTTGAATGCCTCTTTTTTTCTCCTGTAAACTCTATGTTGATGCCTTTTGTCTCATCTGACCAGAGAACATTCTTCCAAAACGTTTTAGGCTTTTTCAGGTAAGTTTTGGCAAACTTCAGCCTGGCTTTTTTATGTCTCGGGGTAAGAAGTGGGGTCTTCCTGGGTCTCCTACCATACAGTCCCTTTTCATTCAGACGCCGACGGATAGTATGGGTTGACACTGCTGTACCCTCGGACTGCAGGGAAGCTTGAACTTGTTAGGATGTTAGTCGAGGTTCTTTATCCAACATCTGCACAATCTTGCGTTGAAATCTCTTGTCAATTTTTCTTTTCCGTCCACATCTAGGGAGGTTAGCCACAGTGCCATGGGCTTTAAACTTCTTGATGACACTGCGCAAGGTAGACACAGGAACATTCAGGTCTTTGGAGATGGACTTGTAGCCTTGAGATTGCTCATGCTTCCTCACAATTTGGTTTCTCAAGTCCTCAGACAGTTCTTTGGTTCTTCTTTCTTTTCTCCATGCTCAATGTGGTACACACAAGGACACAGGACAGAGGTTGAGTCAACTTTAATCCATGTCAACTGGCTGCAAGTGTGATTTAGTTATTGCCAACACCTGTTAGGTGCCACAGGTAAGTTACAGGTGCTGTTAATTACACAAATTAGAGAAGCATCACATGATTTTTCGAACAGTGCCAAAACTTTTGTCCATCCTCTTTTTAGTGTTTGGTGTGGAATTATATCCAATTTGGCTTTAGGACAATTCTTTTTGTGTTTTTTCATTTAAGACAAATTAAATGAAGATAATAATACCAAAGAATTTTGTGTTTGCAATCATTTTCAGGAAGAAACTGAGTATTATCTGACAAAATTGCAGGGGTGTCAATACTTTTGGCCACAACTGTTGCCAGTGGTTGATGAGGCCCACTAGTCCGCATTTTAGGGCAGTGTGATTCCCAGACAAAGGCATGTTGATAGCGCATGTGCCAGTTCATGCATGCAATAGTCAAATTATTGCAATTTTTGCCTCTACTGAGTCGTTTTTTGCAAAGTTGCCTCCCATGTGAAATGCAGATTCGTGACCAGTGATTGCCACAGCCAGTTGTGGCTGAGGATGCAGTGTTTGTCGTTGTTGCATTACTCTGCATCTGTGTGGCAAGCTGAAATGTAACCTCCTCGTCTTTCTCCTCCTCCACCTCCTCTGCTGAGCTACTCAGCTGTGTGCCTCTGGGTTTACACCAATTGGGATCTACAACCTCATCAACATCCTCTCTGCTCCCCCACTCCTTGCCCTGAGAGTCACCCTCCTCCTCTTCCTGGCCTGACAGCACAGTACAGTCCACATGCACCTCAGGAATCATCAGTATCACCTCCAATCCCCGGGGGTTAACGTCTGGTGATGAGGGTCTGGATTCTGCTCGGACCCTACTTCATCTGGTCCTGGATCCAACATGAAAAAATTTGGAGTATTGGTGCAGATACTTTCCTCCTCTGGATTCTGTGATTCTTTTAAGCAGGCCTCTGATGCCCATGGAATAGAATGTGTGAACAACTCTGCAAAATGGAATATCTGTGGTTCCCCACAGACAGTTGGGCATTTGGAAAGTTGTGACATGGGGGGAAACAAGGTTAATTGGGGTGCCACCTCTGAGGATTGTGCTATGTGTAATGTTAAGGTGGAGATAGAGGAGGAGTGTTAGGGTCGGCGGAACGCACCAAATATAAATAGTAGGTGCGTTCACCACCCGGGGTCCACCGTGCGGTAGGTGACAAGACCGCTGCTGAACAATGGCAGATGCACCTTGTAGGTGCGGGACTGTGCTCGGGTTAACGTCACCCGAAAGCTAAGGGCGACTCCGTACAAACACAGAGTCGCTTGGAGAACACTAAAGCAAAGGCACAGGCCCTGTTAAAGTCACAGAGGCCTGCGTGTGGCGTCGCAGCCGCGAACACCAATAGTTGCTGTTACTACAGCGCAGCGGCAGAGAAAAGCCGCAAGCGTCGGCGCCGAAGACCGGGCGCCGACGGACGCTAGTGTAGGTGTGGAGCAAATGGCGTGTAGCTTGCGAAAACCCTGGAGCTGACTCTCGGTCACCACTCGTAATATCAGAGGGTAGGGGTTTCATAATGAGTCAGATACCTGTCCATACATCCATCACCATACACACACAGAATAATATGCTACACTAGCGCATGGCCGAGCCGCCATGCGGGCTTTTTATAGCCATGCGCTTCCGGGACCTTCCAGTACTTTGGGAAGGACCAATCAGATCCGACATAGGACCTGCACATGTGACCCCTGCTCTCCACTGAGAGGACAAGTTGCGGGCATGCCCAGTAGCACGGCACGAGGACTTAGCCTCTGGAGCAGTTCCCTGCAAAGCAGGTTGCGCTACCATTGCTGCACCAGAGGTGGCAGCAACATCCAGGCTCACAGAATGAGTCTGAGGGGAATGCCTGGCTCGCCGTGATTGCTGAGCAGGAGTCTGAGAGGTCAGAGGAGAATGGGAGACCGCAGGATGTCTGGCTCTGGATTCCCGCTGTGCAGTGCCAGGAATCTGACGCCTAACATTACCCCCCCTCTGAGCCTCACTGCGCTCAAAGGCCGCGATCAGGAGCGGTGCATGAATGTTTTCCACAGGCTCCCAGGTCCGAGCCTCGGGCCCATGACCCTTCCAGTCCACCAAATAAAATTTTTTGCCACGGACAAACCTGCGCCCCACGATGGCGTTAACCTCAAACTCATCAGACGATAAGTCTGATGACCTGGCAGATGACTCAGAAAACCGGACCATGTGAACTGGGGAGGAGGGACACATGGAACACGTCCGAAATGGCCAAATGTGGAGGAAGAGCCAGGCGGTAGACCACCGAGCTAAGTCACTCGAGGACCTTGAATGGTCCAATGTATCGCGGTGTGAACTTGGGAGACTCGACCCGCAGTTTAATGTTTCGGGTGGAGAGCCATACCATACCATGTCGCCAGGGGAGAAGCTTGGCGCGGGCTGCCGATGCGTGTCGGCGGACGCCCTCATCCTTTCTTTAGAGCCCGGATAGCATCCTGAGTGCGATCCCAAATGTCCCGGGCCTCCACTGCCCAGTCTGCCACCCTGGAGTCGGTGGAGGACACTGGCATCGGGACAGGGACGCGTGGATGTTGACCATAGTTTAGGAGAAAGGGCATTGTTTAGGGCAAATTCAGCCCAAGGTAGCAAGGATGCCCAGTCATCCTGCCTGGCAGAGACAAAATGCCGTAAGTAGGTGACCAAGGTCTGATTGGCTCTCTCGATCAAGCCATTCATCTCGGGATGGTAAGCGGAGGATAGATTTAGCTCGATGCTGAGTAAACTGCAGAGCTCCCTCCAAAACCGAGACGCAAACTGGGGACCGCGGTCACTCACGATTTTGTTTGGCATGCCATGTAAACTGAATACGTGCTTAATGAACAAGGTGGCCAGACCTCGAGCGGAAGGCAGGCGTGCGAGTGGCACCAGATGCACCATTTTGGAAAAATGGTTGGTGACCACCCAGATGACCGTACTGCCACCCGACTTGGGCAGGCCAACTATGAAATCCATGCCAACCATCTCCCAAGGTCTATCCGCCACTGGCAGGGGAAACAACAGCCCCGCCGGCCTCTGTCTAGAGGGTCTGTTCCGAGCACACGAAACACATGCTTGCACGTATTCCTTGACATCTCGAGCCATATGTGGCCAACAATATGACCTTGCCAGGAGTTCGGCGGTCCGTTTATTACCAAAATGGCCACCACCCTGGAGGCATGTGCCCAGGCGAGGACCTCCGGCCGTAGCTGAGGAGGCACCAAGGTCTTGCCCGGTGGTACCGACTCGAGAGCAACAGGAGCCATGGTCGTAAAACTCTCCGGCGGGAGAATTAACCGAGGCTCAGCTTCTCCTTCTTCCGCTGAGACCACTGAATGTGAGAGAGCATCCGCATGGACGTTCTTCTCTCCAGAGAGGTAGTGGAGGGTGAAGCGGAATCGGGAAAAGAAGAGCGACCACCTGGCCTGACGGCAATTCAGGCGTTGGGCCGTCTGTAGATAGACCAGGTTTTTATGGTCCGTATATACCTGAAAGGGAAACCGGGCTCCCTCCAGGAGATGTCTCCACTCAGAAAAAGCCAACTTCATGGCTAGCAGCTCCCTGTCGCTGATGGAGTCATTTTTCTCCGCCGGTGAGAAGGTCTTGGAATATAAGAAGCAGGGATGCTTCCGACCTTGAGCATCCTTTTGATAAAGGACTGCTCCTGCACCGACGGAAGAAGCGTCTACCTCAAGGATAAACGGCTTATCCACATCGGGACGATGTAATATGGGAGCGCCAGCAAAATGTGATTTTATAGCCGAGAAGGCCTTGGAGACATGTTCTGACCAAGCATTGGGGTTAGCTCCCTTCTTGGTGAGAGCAACCAAAGGAGCCACCAGTGTGGAAAAGTGTGGTATGAACTGGCGGTAGTAATTCACGAACCCCAAAAAGCGCTGCACCGCTTTGAGGGAATGGGGTTCCTGCCAGTCCATTACCGCTTGTAGTTTGGCAGGATCCATGGCCAGCCCCTGGGCCGAGATGATATAGCCCAGGAACGGCAAGGACTCCTGCTCAAACTGGCACTTCTCCAGCTTGGCAAATAGCGAGTTCGCCCACAGACGGTCGAAGACCCTGCAGACGTCTCTCCGGTGGGTGGTCAAATCTGGCGAAAAGATGAGTATGTCATCCAGATAGACCACCACCGAGGTAGAGAGCATGTCGCGGAAAACGTCATTGACAAAATCTTGGAAGACAGCTGGCGCATTACAAAGGCCAAAGGGCATAACCAGGTATTCGTAATGGCCATCCCTGGTATTAAAAGCTGTCTTCCATTCGTCTCCTTCGCGAATGCAGATCAGGTTGTATGCACCCCGCAGATCTAATTTAATAAAGATCCGGGCCCCCCGCAACCTGTCAAATAACTCCGAGATCAACGGTAGGGGGTATTTGTTTTTAACCGTGATAGCATTGAGACCTCGGTAGTCAATGCAGGGGCGTAACTCTCCGTTCTTCTTCTGTACGAAGAAGAACCCTGCACCAGCCGGTGACACAGATTTTCTGATGAGACCCCTAGCCAGGTTCTCCCGGATATATTGGGACATAGCCTCCACCTCAGGGAGTGATAAGGGGTAAACACAGCCTCGGGGAGGCTCTGTGCCTGGCAGGAGATCAATCGGGCAATCATAGGAACGGTGCGGCGGGAGCGTCTCCGCAGACTTCTTAGAGAAGACGTCCGCGTACTGGTGGTATAGTTTGGGGAGCGCGGAGAGATCTGCAGGCACTTCAGTGGAAGCCACCTGAACGCTGCCCCTCAGGCACCTTCCCTCACAGTCCTTGCCCCAGCCCAGTATCCTCCCCGAAGCCCAGTCAATATGAGGGGAGTGGCAACGAAGCCAGGGAACTCCGAGGAGCACCTGATCGATGCCATTGGGCATAATAAGCAGGGACAGAGTCTCCTGATGTGAGGGTGAAATAGAGAGTCCGAGTGGGGCTGTCTGATGGGTCACCTGAGACGGTAACGGTGCCCCATTTACCACCCTAATGGTCAGAGGTTGGGAGAGTAACACCAGAGGGATAGCGTGTCTCTGGGCAAAAGTCGAGGACATAAAGTTCCCCTCGGCCCCGGAATCCAGGGTGACCTCTGCCTCCCAGGTGGAGGACCCACTATCTAACGTACCCCGGAACACCGGTTTGGGTGAAAAGGGTCCCACCTTGTATTGACCACCACCTACGGCCACTGAACGTGGTCGTCTTTTCGGCCGCTGAGGGCATGTGCCAGCCGAGTGGCCAAACTGTCGGCACTGATAACAGCGCACAGAGCTTCGCGTCAGACGCGACTTAGTGCCGGTGTGAGACACCTCCATAGGCTCAGAGGAAGGGAGCTCCTGTGCGGGATACATCAGCGGCTCGGTAAAGGTGGGAACCAAATTAACCCTACGTCTGGGTTGCGCTCGTTCCAACCCGCGCTCCGTGAAGCGGAGATCAATGCGGGTGGAAACGGCGATCAACTCCTCCAGACTTGTGGGAATTTCCCTAGTAGCTAGAGCATCTTTTACGTGCTCAGCCAGGCCTCTCCAAAACACCGGGACCAACACTTTGTCCGGCCACTCTAACTCGGAAGCCAGTGTCCGAAACTGGACAGCATGGTGGCTAACCGAAAGTGACCCTTGTGTTAAGGATAACAGTTGGAGAGCCGTATCGTGTGTGACCCGTGGTCCCAAGAAGACTTGCTTCAGAGCCGCGAGGAACTGAGCAGCTCCCTGTACCATGGGATCATCACGTTCCCACAATGGCGTGGCCCACTGTAATGCCCGGCCAGACAACAGGGAGACAATAAACCCCACCTTAGCCCGCTCTGTAGGAAACCGTGCAGCCAGCAACTCCACCTGAATGGAGCACTGACTAACGAATCCCCTACAGGAGGCACTATCACCCGAAAACTTATCGGGGAGTGGGAGGCGACACATTGTCGGCAACGGCAAAAGTGTGGGCGCACGTGAGACAGCCTCAGCGACTGTCGGAGCAGCAGCTAGCGCAGCATTCGCAGCTGAGTTGGTGCTCTCAATAGCCGCCAACCTGCTCTCCAGCTGCCGAATGTAGCGCTGCAGCTGCTGCACGTCTGCCATTGCCAGCCAGACCCTGGCGCTAGTGTAATGTTAGGGTCGGCGGAACGCACCAAATATAAATAATAGTAGGTGCGTTCGCCGCCTGGGGTCCACCGTGTGGTAGGTGACAAGACCGCTGCTGAACAATGGCAGATGCACCTTGTAGGTGCGGGACTGCGCTCGGGTTAACATCACCAGAACGCTAAGGGCGACTCCGTCCAAACACAGAGTCGCTTGGAGAACACTAAAGCAAAGGCACAGGCCCTGTTAGCGTCACAGAGGCCTGCGTGTGGCGTCGCAGCCGCGAACACCAATAGTTGCTGTTACTACAGTGCAGCGGCAGAGAAAAGCCGCAAGCATCGGCGCCGAGGACCAGGCGCCGACGGACGCTAGTGTAGGTGTGGAGCAAGTGGCGTGTAGCTTGCCACAACCCTGGAGCTGACTATTCACACTCGGTCACCACTCGTAATATCAGAGGGTAGGGGTTTCATAATGAGTCAGACACCAGTCCATACATCCATCACCATACACACACAGAATAATATGCTACACTAGCGCATGGCTGAGCCGCCATGCGGGCTTTTTATAGCCATGCGCTTCCGGGACCTTCCAGTACTTTGGGAAGGACCAATCAGATCCGACATAGGACCTGCACATGTGACCCCTGCTCTCAACTGAGAGGACAAGTTGTGGGCATGCCCAGTAGCACGGCATGAGGACTTAGCCTCTGGAGCAGTTCCCTGCAAAGCAGGTTGCGCTACCATTGCTGCACCAGAGGTGGCAGCAACATCCAGGCTCACAGAACGAGTCTGAGGGGAATCCCTGGCTCGCCATGATTGCTGAGCAAGAGTCTGAGTGGTCGGAGGAGAATGAGAGACCGCAAGATGTCTGGCTCTGGATTCCTGCTGTGCAGTGCCAGGAATCTGACACCTAACAAGGAGAGGCCACTTGATGCATCACTTGCCATCCACTGGGGCAAATGCTCTTTCTAAGCCTCATTGACAAGGCCGACCGTCATGCAGCTTCTAAAGAAAGGGAGTCGAGTAGCCCTTCCATTAAAAGATATTGTCAGTTGTCTTTGGATAGGAAGAGACAGTGTTTGTTCTGTAGAGCATACAGTATCATTCCCACGTACACAGCTAATACCAAGCATATTTCCCCTTCCATCATGACCTTTTCCCACTCATATTGTTTGTACCCTTCTCCTCTTTTAACCAGCTGTTTCACAACCCTAGACCCAGACCTGTCAGTCCCCTAAATGAACAATCAGTATTTATTTTCTGAGAGAGTGTGCCTGACCAACATTAGCCCAAACAATTTTGATTAACACACAGGGTCTCATGGGTGCACCCCAATATTAGCCCTAACGATTTTGATTAGCAAATGTGACTTCCTGAGTTCTGACTGCAACACAGTATTAGCCCAAATGATTTTGAGTAGGAAATGTGGACTCCTGCGTGCACAACACTATTAACACTAACAAGTTAGATGCTGGAAGGTCGATTTCACACAGGACAGGATCCTATCTAACTATATGACAACTTGCAGCAGCAGGAGCAGCCTCTCTGCCCTGTTACACTGAGAAAATGACATGTCAGCTTTTTATATGAAGAGGGACATATGACTTCAGGAGCCAATGAGAGAAGCCCCTGTGTCTGGACATTGTAGATGGTTTCTGCACCCTGATTGGCTGCTGAAATGTACACACATTAAATTAGTAAAAAAAAAATTACACTTCACTGCTCTTCTGACCTTTACACCCCCCCCCATAAAACACGTCCCCCCACTCATCATACGGAACCACTATCCTAGCCAAAGTCCTAAAAAAAGCATTTGTGGAAACGCGATCATTTACCGAACTGTGACCGAATTTTGCCGACTTTGAGGAAAAACGCTCGGGAAACCGAACATGAACCCGAGTGTGCTATGATCGTGCCAAATTTGAGATTGGCAAATGTTTTCCGAACAAGTTCGCTCATCTCTAGACCTCGGGTTACCATGGCAACGATTGGGTCAACCCAATGACGTCGCGGAGGGCGCCCTCTCCCTTTCTTTGCCTTCTAAATGCTGCAATTGAAAGCAGCATTTAGGGGGTTAAACTACCAGGAGCGATATGGACACCAGCCCCAGCAGTGAGAGCAAGGCTCCATGCCTGGTGACAGCTATGATGTTAGCTGAACAACCGGCAGCGATTGCACGTGCACAGCTTCTGTGCTGCTCGCAAAATCACAAGGACGTACCCAGTACATCCAAGGTTGGGCAGTCCTTCCCAACCAGAACGTACTAGATACATCCAAGGTCATGAAGGGGTTCAAGAGGACCTGTCACTTGCTTTAAATAATAGAGGGATATACCTTTTAAGAATCCCTGAGTTTTCCTGATTCTGCCCCTCTTGTCCATTTTGGGCTTTGTCACTCTTGCAGAAATATATTCACATTTGTTTCTTATGGAATGCACTACAAATCTCTGATTTGCAGTCAACTGGGCATTTCTTCACAGTTTTCATGCTGTCATTTTTTTTACACACAGATTCTGTCAGAGAAAAAACATCAGTCATCAGTAGTGATAGGCAAGCACTAAGATGCTTGGGTGCTCATTGCTCGGGTCGAGCAAATTGGAATACTCGGGTACTCAGACAGAACAACGAGCCTAATGTTAGTCTATGGGACACCCGAGCATTTTTACTGCGATCCCCACCAAGGGTCCTTTTAAGGTCTAAAAACATCTGAAAATGATGGAAACACTGCTCAAATGACACGGGGACATCATGGGGATCTCCCCTGGAAGCATTCCAGACTCCTAGCTCACAGCCTTAAACAATTTTTTCAGAGTTTCATGCCATTTTTACCGATTCACCAAAAAACATCAAAACGAAACCAAAACAGATTTTGCTGGGAAATATGTTAAGGTACATCCTTTCCAGGTTAATGACTTGTGTATAAGGCAAAATAATTAACCCCAGAACAAAAATATTCCTCCCCCACTTGGGCTATGTTCAGACGCAGCGTTTTTGAAGCGTTTTTCAACTTTAACATTGCTTTCAACCAATACAAATGCATTTACTTGGAAATATCATTGTAACATTTAGCAACTCTAGCTGGCCATGTGGTGTGTGACACATAAGCAGACACATCTTGCTTCATTTATGAATGAGGAACTCAAAGTGACAGAGCCTATTTTTACCAGGGCATCAGGCGGCATTAATCTTCTTAAAGGGCCATTATTAAACAGTGGGTCTCCTAAACTGTTATTGCCTATGCAGTGAGTGGATGGGCTGCCAAGAATTACGACGTACGACAATACTCCTTTCACGAGAGGTACAGGAGGGCTTCCTGAAAAAATGTTGCTTTGAATGTAAGGCCTGGCTTGCCCCAAAGTTACATGCACCCCAATAACCTTTTCAAGCCACATACTTGGTGGCCAATAGAAAATCCACTTCACATTATTCATTTTGTACTCCCAGTCTGTTTTCTTATGCATTATGCAAGGCCTGCCCTGCTACCAAGTCATATGAACCCAATAAGCCTTTGAACCCACGTACTGGATGGGCACAGGAAAATCCACTTCACATCATTCATTTTGTACTTCCATTCTGTTTTCTTATGCATTGACAGCAAGGCTTCCCTGCTGCCAAGTCATCTGCACCCCAATATGCCTTTGAACCAAGGTACTGGATGGGCACAGGAAAATCCACTTCCCATTATTAATTTTGTACTCCCATTCTTTTTTATTATGCATTGACTGCAAGGCCTGCCATGCTACCAAGTCATATGCACCCCAATAACCCCAATCCCACCTTGGAAGAAACAGGGAGGAGGGCCTCTTAACAAAATATGTCCCATTAAAATGGAGTGGGTTTCCTAGTGTTTTGAGCTGACAAACATTTCCCCTGTGGGGTATACCTCAACCGTTTTCAGAAGTATTTTACGCACAGCAAAGTATTTACGCACAGCATAACCACCCACCCTTGTTAATAATTCGACACTGGCTGTAGCTGCACGTAACACGTAAACCCTTTTGATCTAGTGGCGGTGGATGATGAGACTTGGAAGAAGGCCTGATTAAAAAATAGGCCCAATTTCTAGGTGCGGGTTTCCTAGAATTGGAATGCACATACACTTAGTGTATGGGCTGTCAAACGTTTTCCCCTGTGGTGTGCACCTCAACCATATTCAGAACAAGTATTTTACGCACAGCATAACCACCCACCCTTGTTAATAATTCGACACTGGCTGTAGTTGCACATAACACGTAAACCCTTTTGATCTAGTGGCGGTGGATGATGAGACTTTGAGGAAGGCCTGATTAAAAAATAGGCCCAATTTCTAGGAGCGGGTCTCCTTGACCTGGAATGCCCATACACTTAGTGTATGGGCTGACAAACATTTCCCCTTGGGGGTGTACATATTTTTTGTATTTTGGTGACGGGCATCATAACACCCTTGCCAAAACATAGAGCGGCCAGAGCATGACTGAATACGTTCACCCTGGTGTTCAAGTGGAGGTAGACGGTGAGGATGAGGAGAAGGAGAAGGATGCTTTGCTGTCATCATTTGGTGGTGACGAGAAGTCAGACCCAATCCATCCCTTGTTCATTTTTATAAGAGTCAGCCTGTCTGCATTTTCCGTAGAAAGGCGAATGCGCTTATCTGTGGTAATGCCACCAGTAGCACTAAAAACCTGCTCGGACAAAACACTAGCGGCAGGGCAGGCCAGGACCTCCAAGGCTTAGAGAGTCAGCTCATGCCACGTGTCCAGCTTGGATACCCAATAATTAAAATGTACAGAGGAATCACGGAGGACGTTGGTGCGGTCGGCAAGGTACTCCCTCAGCATCTTAGAAAAGCTTGTATTCCTTGTGAGATTACCCCACGCCTCAGTGCATGGACGATGGGAGGGTCTTAGAAAACTGTCCCAGAACTTTACCAGTGTTCCCCTGCCCCTGCTGGAGTGGACTTGTGTTTGTGTCGCCTGTTCTGCTTGGTTGGCCAATGAACTGTTATCTCTGCTGCCAGCATTTTGAGATGGGAATATTTTTAATAATTCTGCAACAATGGCCCTATGGTACTATGCCATTTTGGTGCACCTGTCTGCCTCTGGAACAAGAGATTGAAAGTTATCCTTGTACCATGGGTCTAAAAGTGTCACTAGCCACTGACTGGTACCCAATATTTTGACAATACAAGGGTCTAGGGAAAGGCAGTGCAACATAAAGTCAGCCATGCGTGGCAGACTGGTAACAGGCAAGCCTTCCGTGTCCTCACCAACAGGACGATTGACCAAGGTGTCCTCCTCCTCTTCCTCTTCTTCCCTGTCCTCAGGCCATCCACGCTGAACAGATGGTATAACAGTTGTGGTTGTAGTCCCGTCTATAGCGCATGAAAGTAGCTCCTGTTCTTCCTCCTCCTCCTCCTCTTCATTGTCAACCAATCCATATACTGGGATGACACGAGGCTGGGCTGTGTGTAATCACTCTGTATGGTTCCTTGATCCATGTCTTCATGCTCTGCCTGCAATGCCTCCTCTTTCATTGTGAGCAGAGAGCTTTTCAGAATGCAGATGAGCGGGATGGTCACACTAATTATGGTGTCATCGCCGCTCACCATTTTGGTGGACTCCTCAAAGTTTTGAAGGATGCTACATCAATATCCACTCCTGAGGTCTTATCTGTGGAGTCATACCTGAAAAACGATGGCCTTGTTGATGCTGGTATTCAACAACTGCCTGCTTCTGCTCACAAATCCTTTCTAATATATGCAATGTGATCCGGAATCTGCAATCACTGCTGAAGCATGGCAAGGGCAGCTGAAGCTGTAGCTGACTTTCTAAAATGTGCACACAGGTGGCATACTTTAACCAGGAGATCCGGCAGCTCCGGATAGCTTTTTAAAAAACATTGAACAACGAGGTTCAGCATATGGCCCAGGCATGGTACGTGTATCAGTTCGCCACTCCTCAAAGCTGCCACCAGGTTCCTGCCATTGTCACACACAACCATGCCTGGCTGGAGATTCAGCGGTGTCAGCCACACATCAGCCTGCTATTTCAGAGCTGTCAACAACTCTTCACCATTGTGCGGTTTGTCACCTAAGCAAATTAGCTTCAGCACAGTCTGTTGCCGCTTTGCTTTTGCAGTGCTGCAGTGATTCCAGCCTGTGAATGAAGTGCTCCTTTCTGACATGGAGGCTGAAGAGGAGGAGGAGGAGGAAGAGGAGGTGCAGGAGCTGTACACAGTGGGGGCAACCTTGATTGACGTAGGGCCCGCAATCCTTAGCGTCGGGAGGACGTGTTCCATCCCAAGGTCTGACTGGGTCCCGGCTTCCACTATGTTAACCCAGTGTGCCATCGGCGAGATTTACCATCCCTGGCCACAAGCACTTGTCCACGTGTCCGTGGTTAGGTGTACTTTCTGTCATGATCACGTGTGTCAGGTCGCAGATGATGCCGCAAGGCGAACCCATAACACACGTGACCCTGGATACACCGCCTCCAGTGGGGCGAATTTAAATAATAGAACGTGCAGGTGGATACGCTGCCTCCACCTGGCGAATTTAGGTATTACACGTTATAAATACAAATAATAAAGGGGGGAACCTGGGTAACTTTAACAATGGTGGGCCCTGCGATAGGGAATGGGGACATGGAGACCTCCTAAGCTCCCCTGAGCCAGTGTCCCTGCACTCCTAACATTCCCTATACAGGCTCCGAACCTGTCGCCGCTCGCGTGCCTCAAAACCCTGGCTCGCCCTGCACCTAAACCCTCACTAGGGAATAGGTCAGTGCGGAGACTAATCCTACCACTGCACTAATAACACACATGAGGAAAGAGACAATACAGGGGGAACACCACTTAGCTTTGCTCTGTTGCGTACGCTCCTAGCAACAGAGCCCACCACCTGCGTGCATCTTCTCCTCCACCCTGATCCATCACCATAACTGAATCCATCACCATCGTGCAGCCTGGGAGCAGAGTCCATCACCACTTGCAGCAGTCCAGTACACAGAGTCCCAAGATGAGTCCAGCCTCTGCCAAGAATCCAAGCATGCTCGAGTCCAGTTCTCAGCAACCAAGTCGAGCATGCTGAGTGCAACTCTCTTCCTAGTCGCCACTCCTCTAAGCCATGCCCGCACTTCCTGCCGACACCATAAACTGCGACTCCACCAGGCCATGCCAGTCCTTCCTGCAGACACCATTAGCCGGCACTCGTTCTCTCTGGCTGACTGCGCAGGACTCCAATTCAGCGCCATCCTTCCACCAGGCTCTCCAACAACTCAGCAAGAAATATCACCAGCAGTGAGTGAACACCCTGAGACCCATTTATAGAGTGTCACACCTGAACCATAATTAAGTGCAACCTAACCTAAGGTGCAATACCACTAACCACCACCGGGGACAGTCAAAACGCCTTTGAACTTAACCAAAGTAAAAAAAGTTCACTTTGTGCTTTTAATACCGCCAGATCCAACACTGGATCATGACACTTTCCCAGTAACTGCATTGTTGAGGGCACGGGTAATGTGATACACGTGCTTGGGTAATGCCGGGATAGCACAGCGGGAGAAATAGTGGCGGCTGGGGACAGAGTACCTTGGGACAGCCACCGCCATCAGGTTGCGGAAAGCTTCCATCTCCAGGAGCTTGAAAGGCAACATTTCGACCACAAGCAGATGAGAAATATGAGAATTGAGTACAGTGGCCTCTGGGGTGTTGCCTGAGTATTTCCGCTTACGTTCCAAAGACTGGGGTGTGGACAACTGAAGGCTGTGCTGGGACAAGGACGAGGATGTGCTTGATGATGGTGCTATTTGACTGTGGGCAATGGCAGAAGCAGGGCAAGAGGCATCTTCGCATGCACCGTGGACAGGGGATTGGCTTGCACGCATAATACTGGAAGAAGTTGTGGTGTCACCCACAGACAATGTTCCTGCATCATGTGGTTGGGCCCAAAAAGGTGGGTGCTTTGCTGCCATGTGCCTGATCATGCTGGTGGTGGTAAGGCTGGTAGTTTTGCTACCCCAGCGGATGCTGGCATGACAGGTTTTGCAAATGGCCTGTTAAGGGTGATCGGCAGAGTCTTTAAAAAATAGCCAGACTCGGGAAGACCAAACAGTTGGACTGGCAACTTCCCTCAGGTTGGTGTTACGGGGAACGGTTGCACGCCTTCTGTCTGCAGCCACCACATTGCTTCTTCCTATCTGAAGTGGTGCCATGCCTACCTCCCACTGCGTTCTGCTGTCCTCGCTCTGCATGTCCTCCTGCAAGGTTGGGTCTGTTACTACATCATCCACCACCTTATCTTCCACTTCCCCACCCTGGTCCTCCTCCTGACTTTCTGCCAATTGTGTCTCATCATTTTCCACCTCTTGTGACCATGGCTTCTCAAAGATTTGTGCATCGCTACATGGAATATCATTTTAACCGGCTTCAAGTGGACCGGGCGAGAGGCATGAATTTCCAAATGGAAAACTGAACAGCTCTTCGGAGGGTCCGAGTGTGGGATTAGTTGTCTCAGGGCACTCAGCATGGTGGGAGGAAGGAGGATCAGGGTAAGGAATATGCGGCCCAGAGTCACGGCTAACGTGACTTGACCGTGTTGAAGACAGGGTACTGGTGGTGGTGGATATGTAACTGGAAGTGTTGTCTGCTATCCAACCAACAACCTTTTCACACTGCTTGGGCTTCAATAGTGCTGTGCTGTGAACTCTCTTAATCCGACTTTTGTGGCAGGGTTCCCTCTAGTGGATACTGCTGGTAGTGGAGCTGGTCAACAGGATGTTAATCCAACAGCTGTAGAGGATGATTGGAGAAGTGGAGGTAGTGACTGGGAGTACATAAGCGAGCAAGCTTCTCTCAGTGGCTGCCGGTGATACTCCTTCTGTGCATAGTGAGGATATCTGTCTCCTGCCTGATCCTGCATTTTCCAGCTAAGTGTCTTTTGCTACTGTAATTCCTTTGCATCTGATTTTGCCTTGCTGTCAGGAGTCAGCTGGCTTCCCCTGGGGCTGCTGGCTCCTGCCCTGTATTTTTGTATTTTGTGTTTGTTTGCTCAGTCCCCTGCTGTATTAGCCTGTTGCTAGCTGCCAGTTCACACCTGAGTGCTGATATAGTGGGGGCGAGGTTGTGCTAACTTCAGTATTTTTGTGCTTCAGTCATGTTGGACTTTTTGGGGTTTTTGCGTGATTGCAGACAGTGCCTTTTCTGTCCAGTCCTATCTAGTCAGTGTGAGCCCCATCATTTGCTCAGTCTATTTTCTGTCTGTGTCCGTGTTTCATCTTGTCTCACCGACAATATTTGTTTGGGGGTTGTCTATTCCTTTGGGGATCTGCTCCGGGCAGTTTAGATTTCACCTTTCTGTCTTTAGGCTTAGTTAGTCCTCCGGCTGTGACGAAGCGTCTAGGGCATCGTAGGAACGCTCCACGGCTACTGCTACATACTCTGTATGTTAAGGGATTGAAATGTCTCTTTGGTGTACAGAGGATTTTGTTTTTGGGATTCATTTTGTCCCTGTCTGCCATTGAAATGGACCCGGCCAAGGTACAGGCCATTCATGATTGGGTTCAGCCCACTTCTCTGAAGGCTCTCCAGAAGTTTTTGGGTTTTTCTAATTTCTATCATAAATTTGTAAGTAATTTTTCTGGTATTGTTAAACTACTGACAGATTTGACCAAAGAAGGCGCTGATGTGGTGAATTGGCCTCCAGGGGCAGTCTCAGCGTTTCAGGAGCTTAAGCGGAGATTCTCTTCTGCTCCGGTTCTGTGGCAACCTGATGTTTCACTCCCATTTCAGGTGGAGGTAGATGCTTCTGAGATTGGTGCATGAGCCGTTTTGTCTCAAAGAGATCCGGTAACCTCTAAAATGAATCCCTGTGCCTTCTTTTCTCGAAAATTTTCTCCATCTGAACGTAACTATGATGTGGGGAATCGGGAGTTGTTGGCCATGAAGTGGGCATTTGAAGAGTGGAGACATTGGTTGGAGGGAGCTAGACATCAAGTTGTGGTCCTTAACGACCACAAGAATTTGATTTATCAGCCAAACACCTGAACCCTAGGCAAGCTAGGTGGGCCTTGTTTTTCACGCGTTTTAATTTTGTGGTCACCTTTCTTCCGGGCACTAAGAATGTTAAGGTGGACGCCCTTTCTAGGAGTTTCTTTGCGGATTCTCTTGATGTGACCGAGCCTACTACCATTCTAGGTGAGGGTGTAGTTCTTTCCGCCATTTCACCCAATTTGAGACTTGCCCTGGAGGAATTTCAGGAGGACAAACCTGAATGATGCCCTGTGGGGAAATTGCATGTCCCTGACCAGTGGAGGAAAAGAGTGATGGCTGAAATTCATTGCTCCATGCTGGCTGGTCATCCGGGTATTTTTGGTACCAGAGATTTGGTGAGTCAGTCTTTTTGGTGGCCTGCCTTATCTCGTGATGTCAGGAATTTTGTGCAGTCCTGTGGGACTTGTTCCAGGTCCAAGTCCTGTTCTCGTTATAGTGGTTTGTTGATGCCCCTGCCGGTGCCCAACAGGCCATGGACCCATATTTCAATGGATTTTATTTCTGTTCTCCCTGTCTCTCAGAGAATGACTGTTATCTGGGTGATATGGTTTGGTTGTCCTCAAAAAATATTCCGATCAAGGTTGCGTCTCCAAAATTCAAGCCAAGGTTCATTGGACCTTATAAGATTTTGGAAATCCTTAACACTATTTCTTTCCATTCGGCTCTTCCAGGTACGTTCAAGATTCATATTGTTTTTCACAAATCATTGTTGAAAAGTTTTGTGGAGCCACTAGTTCCTGTGGTGGCGCCCCCTGACCCTGTATTGGTTGAGGTAATTTGTAGTATGAGGTAGAGAAACTTGGACTCTCGTTTTTACTTGGTCAAGTGGAAAGGTTATGGCCAGGAGGATAATTCTTGGGTCTCTGCTTCTGATATTCATGCCGAGAGATTGGTTCGTGCTTTTCACCGGGCCCATCCTGATCGGCCTGGTGGTGTGGATGAGGGTTCGGTGACCCCTCCTCTAGGGGGGGTACTGTTGTGAACTCTCTTAATCCGACTTTTGTGGCAGGGCTCCCTCTGGTGGATACTGCTGGTAGTGGAGCTGGTCAACAGGATGTTAATCCAACAGCTGTAGAGGATGATTGGAGAAGTGGAGGTAGTGACTGGGAGTACATAAGTGAGCAAGCTTCTCTCAGTGGCTGCCGGTAATACTCCTGTGCATAGTGAGGATATCTGTCTCCTGCCTGATCCTGCATTTTCCAGCTAAGTGTCTTTTGCTAATTCCTTTACATCTGATTTTGCCTTGCTGTCAGGAGTCAGCTGGCTCCCCCTGGGGCTGCTGGCTCCTGCCCTGTATTTTTGTATTTTGTGTTTGTTTGCTCAGTCCCCTGCTGTATTAGCCTGTTGCTCGCCGCCAGTTCACACCTGAGTGCTGATATAGTGGGGGTGAGGTTGTGCTAACTTCAGTATTTTTGTGCTTCAGTCATGTTGGACTTTTTGGGGTTTTTGCCTGATTGCAGACAGTGCCTTTTCTGTCCTGTCCTATCTAGTCAGTGTGTGCCCCATCATTTGCTCAGTCTATTTTCTGTCTGTGTCTGTGTTTCATCTTGTCTCACCGACAATATATGTTTGGGGGCTGACTATTCCTTTGGGGATCTGCTCCAGGGCAGTTTAGATTTCAATTTTCTGTCTTTAGGCTTAGTTAGTCCTCCGGCTGTAACAAAGCGTCTAGGGCATCGTAGGAACGCTCCACGGCTACTGCTAGTTGTGTTGTTAAGATCAGGGGTCTGCAATCCGCTGAGTGACCAACCTCTCTGGTGTTCTGGTGGCATATCCTTTTGCGCTTTCCTCCTTGGTGACTCATTCATAACAGTGCTGTCTTGCTGCGGTCCCCTAGGACTTCGGACACTAAGGTCCAGCAAGAAGATGTGGGTGTTTTCTGGTGGGCCAATTTCAGCTTGCAGACACGGCCTCGGCCTGCACCATCACCATCACGTTCACTTCCCCCACACGCCTTGCCCATTGTAAATGGACTAGAATAACAAAATGTTACCTATCTGGACTTTAAGTAAAAATGTGTTTTGCCTTATCAGATGTAATAAGTACGTTAACAGACTGCAAAACAGATACAATGTGTAGGCATAAAATGGCCAAATTTTTGATAATGATACAGTAAATGAGGCCTGTTAGACAGATACCACAACAACAATTGTGTGGCCTGTTTTTTTTTATTTTTGGGCTAACTAATGCTGTATATAAGTACTGTGAAGTCCAGGACAAACAAAGGAAAACCGGCCTAAACTGGCCAAACGTTGAGCACGCACAAATATGAGCTGGCATGGAGATACCACTATGACAAATGTGTGGCTTTTTTCTTTTTGCTAACTACTGCTAACCCAGGACGAAAAATAAAAGCACAGTAAACTTGCCAAACTTTGGGCACGCACAAATATTAGATCGCACGGAGATACCACCCCGAAAAACGTGTGGCCTGTATTTTTTTATTTTTTTGCTAACTAGTGCTGTATATAAGTACAGTGACACCCAGGACAAAAAAAGAAAACCGCTGTAAACTAGCCAATCTGTGAGCATACATAGATATCAGCTGGCACAGAGATACCACTACAACAAATGTGTGTTGTTTTTTTTTCCTTTTCCTTTTTCTATTTTTTGCTAACTACTGCTGTATATAAGGAAGCACACTGTAGCGCCATAACAGGCAAACATGAAATATGAAAAATGAATTGCATTACTGCATTAGAAATATGAAAAATTGAGAAAATGTAACACATAAAATGGCCAATTTATGTGTACCTGGAAGCCATGATAAGGCTTGTCTCGTTTTCTAGGACCCTAACCTAATGCCAATCCTCACTTAGACTGAAGCCTTCATCTAAATGGGAACCTATGTAAATCCTCTCCTTAGACTGACGTCTATATCTCTGTGGAGGGGTAGTGGCCCTGCCTCGATTAAAAACACCTGCAGCTAACAGGTGGAGTGCTCAGTCAGAAAATTAATGAATACAAATTTCAATAACTGACTGTCACATCCAAGCATAAGCACAGTGTGAACAGGTGCTTAACCTAGAGTCACCAACTCATATACATTCAAACAAAAAAGGAAGCACACTGTAGTGCCATAACATGCAAACATGAAATATGAAAAATGAATTGCATTACTGCATTAGAAGTATGAAAAATTGAGAAAGTTTAGCGTATAACATGGCCAATTTATGTGTGCCTGGAAGCCATGATAAGGCATTTCTCATTTTCCAGGACCCTAATCCACACTTAGACTGAAGTCTTCATCTGAATGGGAACCTATTTATATCCTCTCCTTAGACTGAAGTCTATATTTCTGTGGAGGGGTAGTGGCCCTGCTTTGATTAAAAATGCCTGCGGCTAATAGGTGGAGTGCTCAGTCAGAAGGACTTCAGGATCTAGCTGTGTTGTGCACTGTCAAAAAGCAAATGGAGGAAAAAAAATGGGCTCTGGATTGCTTTGCAATAAAAAAAAGCTCTATTAGCCCTAGCCAAAAAACTTTTCAAAGCCAATTACACCTGAGGCTTGGTATATACGGCCAATATATCCTACAGGTAGCAGCAGCATCAGAACACAGGAAGGGAATGGACCCTCTTGATATATACAATGATCTATATACACACATATAGTGCCTGCAGGTCTTGCACTGATGTGTATAGAGGGACGTACAATCCCCTTCCTACCTAACACTGGAACTTATATACTCCATAATTAGTCCTTAGGGCTCATACTTACTTGCGAGAGACTTGCACGATTCTCGTGCAAGTCTCTCACATAAAAACCTGGCACTGCCGCCCGCACTGGGACTGGAGCGTGCGGCTACATGTATTTCTAGAATCGTGCGAGTCTCTCGCAAGTGAGTATGAGCCCTTAGAAGGACTGTTGGTTTATCTGGATTTAAGTAGTTTACGATGATAGACCAAACACTAACTAATAAATCCCCAATTCTGACCCTATCAACAGCAGCTCTCCCTACACTCTCTCAATCCGGAGCTGAATGAGCCGAGCAGGGCGTCATCTGGTCTCTTATACCCCTGATGATACTGTGCGGCCAGCCAATCACTGCACAACAACAACAACATAGATTGCCTGGCCGACAATCCCTGCATCGGGGCTGTAAAGTGTATTGTTAAAATTATATTTTAGGGTCTATTTTGTCCTCTGGTTGTTAGGGCATTTTTATTTGGCAGTGCAGAATTGGCTTGATTTCTTTCAGGAGGTGAGGAGCCATAGGGCTTTTCCAAAGCCTTTTGTACTACCAGTAACGTGGAAATCCCTTATGTTATGATTGAGTCACCGTAGGAGGCAAAAATAGAAATGCTAGCTAAGTCCAGAAAACCAGAGAAGTTGGCAGCTATCGGATTGCAGACCCCTGAACCTATCAACACAACTAGCAGTAGCCGTGGGGGGCTCCTACAATGCCCTAGGCCCCTCGATCACAGCCGGAGGACTACATAGCCTAAAGACAGAAAGGGAAATCTAAACTGCCCCAGAGCAGACCCCAAAGCAAAAGGCAGCCCCCCACATATAATGACGGTGAAGCAAGAAGAAAGAACAAAACACAGACAGAAAGATAGACTGAGCAAAGATGGGGCCCAAGCTAGCTTAGATAGGAAAGGACAGGAAGGCTGCTGTCTGCAATCCGTGAAAAAACCTATGAAAATAAGAGCCAACAAACTGACAGTAAAAAAGGCCCTGAAGATGCTAGGCTTCAAAAAAGGCTATGTCAGTACTCAGGAATATTCTGAAGACAGAGCAACAGGCAAAAGGAGATTCAGCTCACCCCAGCAGGGAATGGCAGAATCCAGAAAAGAAAGGAAAACAAAACACTAATGCAAAAAGGCAAAGCAGAAATCTTAGCTTTAGATGAGCAGGAATCAGACTGGTTTCCTAGAAGTCCACAGAGAAATCACCCGCAGGCCAGAAGGGCGTCGGCAGCCTTATATCCAGTCATTATCTCCACTCAGCCAGTCATCACCATCAGCCCCAGGTGTCTGACAATCAGCCTCACTACCTTTCTTCACCAGAAGAGGGAGTTCCTCGGGCCTCAGTAGTGAAGGGGAAAATGAACTCACAACACCCTTATATTTCCATTAACTGATGACGGACCTTAGTGGGACTTGCTTATTTGGTGGAAACATTTTACATAATGTTTGGGATCACATTTATTCAGCGCTCTATGCTGAGCACTTATATCGGGTTTTCCATCCAAATATCCAATATCGGCTATCATGTAAGCTGAGCTTCCGGCGGCGATCACCCAGGCACAGCTCCTGTGCCACACACGATCACCATGACATACCTATATGTCATTGGTCGGGAACCCCTATCCAACCATGACATTCAGGTATGTGAAATGTCGTGAAGGGGTTAAAGAAAGAAACTATATTATATCCATGACTAATTTGTTTTCCCATACCGCCATCTATTGTGTCATCAGATACTGTCAAAATTAAGTCACCTTTGCAGCTTAGTAACTGTCTTCAATATAGCCATCACTTTAAAAAACACATATTTTAATACAAAAGTACTTTTTTACAAAACTAAATAACAAAAAACCATTGCAATTTGACTGGTAATAATATTTAAATTGAAGCTATTCTTAATTCTGGCATTTTTGTGATATTACTAAATGACAGCACAAAAATGTAATTGAGAAAAAGTTATGAAGTTGACTGAAAGAGGTTGCTATAAATCAAAGAATGGAGCGCCAGTGACTTGACACGATAACAAATAATAATCCAGTCATGAACATTTACAGGAAATTCTAAGCAGAATGTCCTCTAACTAGTGTTTGCTGTTATATCACATATACTTAAAAGCAATGTCTAGTTGAAAATTAATGGCACTTCTGTAAACTGTAGTCAACTGTATGGCATACAGTATATTAGCGATTATTGAATCTCCTAGATTTACTCAAAATTTGGGAATTTGATTACAATTTATCCAGCGTAAATCATATGAGCCCTAATTGCCATTAAAAAAGCTGTTTTTTATACTCTGAAGTCTCCTGACCCCAAAGCATAATAAATAGATGGGTCTTAATGAGGTTAAAAGAAAACAATAAAAACCCATAGTCACCTTACCTGTCCTTGCCACTGCAGCTCCGTTTCATTCTTCCTTTGATTTCCTAGGCCCCACGCTGCTCCAAGGCTGATCTCCTTTTCACTCTCTGCTTGCACTTCCAGTGCTGACTTGGCCTTAAAGCTAGTTCAGAAATTATGACATCATTCATATGGGGCAGTCACATGGGGTAGCACACATCATGACATCAAAAAATGCATCAAAACTTACCCAGTGCTGGTGAAGAATGAAAAAGAAAATGGAGCCAGAGCAAAGTGTGGCCTATGAAGCCAGTGGAGGATCGGTGGAGGGCTGCGGGAGGAGGCGTAAGATTCATGGATTTTTTTTTTTTGAACTTCTTCCCTCCCCATATTTGCTCAAGTACATGTGCTTTTACAGTTTTAGTCTATTGCATAGTGAAGTAGGCATAAAAAAAATGATAAGAAAGGCTTTTGACATATATTAGGTGGCATGCTAAATCTTGCCAAATCAGACAAGGTGATTTTCTAGATTTGTTTTCTCATTTTGACTCTCATAGTTGTGGTCTACCTATGATGTCAATTACAGGCCTCTCTCATCTTTTTAAGTGGGAGAACTTGCACAATTGGTGGCTGACTTTTTTTTCCCTTTTTTTGTGTGCCATCTCACGTATACAAATATTTTTAACCTTCTTTGCTTTGTTTTTAATTTTGTGTTTTTTATTGTACTGTAGGCTTCTTTTCCATTGTTTACTGCCACCTTACATCTTCTGTGTCTTCCTGGTGGTGCCCTCCATATCAATATATGATGATCCCATATATGGACCTTTTTATGCCAGAATATTATGTATGTACAGTAATTCCCATCTGTTTAACCTTGTGTGAATATCCTTCTTCTTCAATCCACTTGGAATGACTGCAGTTGCGTTGGCTGATGTTTTTACTTTATTTATTATATTTCTGTATTATGTGAAGTATTAATATGATTATCTTCTTTTTGTATTTGGTCAAATTGTACACACTTGAAGTGTTATTACATCGGTGCTGCGGGAAATACCACAGTGTATGTTACCTTACTACTATGATATGCATTGGCGCTTCAAGTTTAATTTGTGGCCACCCCTTCTTTTTGCCTGGTTGGTGCCCCTGAGGGTTCAGTCGCCCAGAGGTCCTGCACCTCATCCAGAGGTGTGGTACTCCGCCCTCAGGTAAGGAGGGGGCACTACACAGAACTCAGACACTTGCATCCAACACCAGACCTCTCCAGGCCAGGGAGGGACTAGGCAGAGGGTGTGGGTGGAGAAGGCAGCAGGGGGAGAGCTGAAGGAAGTGACAGTGAGAGAGCGAGTTAGTTGGAGCTGGGTACTTGAGCAGTGAGGAGCTCGTCCTTAGACCAGAAGACAGTAGAAAGAAAGTGGAAAGAAGGAAGATCAGAAAGATCAGCTTCAGTGGAAGAGTGGAGGAAGGGGTCCTAGGAGCCGACCGTAGTCGGGTGGAGGGACCAGGTTGCAGTACGGGACCAGCCCCAGACTAGTAGAAAAACTAAGGACTCAGTTAGCTAACCTGAGGTTGCAGTATCTGCATGTGCTGCAGCCACATCCAACGCATTCGCTGAAAAGGCAGCCGGATAGGATCAAGGGGACCTAGAGCACATCGCCCAACAAGATCCAGGGCTGCTGGATTGGGACACTGTGTGAAGGCGCTGGGCAGGAGAGGAGGGAACCAGCACAGTGAGACGGCCAGGGAAGGAGCATCTGAAGGGGGTTCTGACACTGTGTACCCCAAATTACCTGAGAGCTGGTTGGACCACTGACCAGGAGGACACAGCACCCGGGGATTGTAACTGGAAGAACTGTGAGTAAAAGTGTGAAGACTGCATTCCACTTTGTCCTCTGACTTATTTACAGCGTCATCTGCCTTGCACCATGACTACAACCACCATCATTTTCTCTAACACCTATAACTGCCCTGGGGCTTATCTCTACCTGTGGAGAGCTGTAACAATTCTGCTGCATCACCAACAGCCCCAGTGGTCTCCTTTGCAGCGTCGGCTAACACCTTCATTGCCGAACACCACGGGTGGCGTCACAAACTATCCCCATCTTTATTCCATAAAATCATCATCATTTTCATTGCACGCCTAGGGCTACGGACCAGGTCACCGATGCCGTGACATCCCCTATAAGAACTGACCGGCCCGGTACCAAGTACCCCACAGCCCTATTGGGCACTGCACCCTCCTACTTCCTCCATGGTCCTGCACGAATCCATGCCTGGGCACCACTATCCCTACTGGCTTTCTGCATCTACATGTGGTGGTGACATCAGGTCAGGTGACTGCAGCATCACTCGCCCCAGGATGTGGACGCTGGCTGGCATCGGGGTTGCCTCGGCAACGGCATGCGTCACTTCCAGTCCACGGTCGGGTACACTTCCAGTGTACAGCTGTATATAAACTTTGCCTACCATGATTTTCCATGCCCCCTGACCAAGGCTGATTCCAAAATGCGTGTTGGGGCAGGCACACAGGCAGTGTGAGCCCCTGCCCTTTCCTTGGTGTGCAATTTAAAGGAAATGCTCTTTTTTATGCCACTGTGTGTTTGTCACTTGGGCTGTAATGCCCATATCTGAAGTTTTCCTCTATACATTATGCTATTGCACTAAGTCACAGCCTTAGAATTACCCTATATATTTTTGTATCTGCACACCATACCATTTGGTTTTACTATAGGGTTTGGTATTTATGCATTGTGTTAGGGATATGTAAATTATACTTTCCACCTAATCTGAAATCCTGAATAACTGACACAATATTATCCACTGCCTGTTGTGCCCCTTGCACATTTTTTATATGTTGCACATACATGTCCTTTCCCACACCTGTTTTTTACTTAGTATCTAATAAGGAATTATATATTTTAACATAAAGACTATGTGATCGTCGTTCTCTCAGTTTTTTTCACATACATTATTCATATAATAGATATCTAGTAGCATATATGACTGGTTTACATAGTCATACACTTTCTAAAATCAGATATATAATAGTCTGCTATAGATGTAGCATGTCAGTGTGTGAAGCTAGTGGAGATCTTAGGGTTTGTGCCAAGTTAGAAAGTTAACTGTTATCTGTAGGATAGGGATAACTTTTTGATTGATATGGGTCTAAACAATTTGAATAGACCTGACTCAAAGGCGCGCATTCTCATAAAGAATGAATAGAGCAGAGGTGTGCACGCTCAGTCTCCTCTCCATTCAGATCTTCAGAGCCATGTTCTCAAGATCAGTGAGGTAGGCATCATTTGGACTCCCAGCAATCGAGACGTTATCCAACATATAACAATAATTTTTATTGCAATAGAGCCAAAGTATTCCTTAGCACTTTACAAATCAGAGGTGACATGTACGAGCTTCATAAGACATAAGACATTAAACAACATATTATCCAACAATATAAACAAGTGAGGGCCCTGCTTGCAAGCTTACTGTGTGCAGGGCAGTAGCCACAAGCAGGCTCATGCTGCAAGAACATGTGGGTACTGGCTGGGTGATTGTATTCATGTTGTGAGGGCTTTGCACTCGTGCAGGCTGTCTGTAGCCGGTGGTGATCGCTAGCCAGGATTGTAGGTTCCACAGTTCAATAAGGGAGACTTCCATTTAAAAATACAGTCTTTACTGAATGGTAACCTGGTAAGGGTTATTTACAAGGGATAGTGGGTACAAAATTTTTAGATTGTTTCCTTTGTACTACAAAACATTTTCACTACACATTATCTTTCCTCTGTAGTCTATTCCACAGCTGGTGAAGCACACTGTTTTGCCCTACTTCATCACAACCCAGCTTCTATGCCACAGTCCTAATCAGCAAGTTTTGCTACTTGAGCAGCGGTTCCATGTCCTATTTCTTCCACCACTGGTGCCCTGTATCTACTGCTTGGGACCCAAACTAGTCCCATGAACTCCTGTTTATGTTCATTAATGCTGGTGTTTCTCGTGACTCTGCGTCTAATTCAAGGTCCCCTTTCCTGAAGGCCACTATGTCTCACAGGTCACTTCAGGATTTTGCTATCTCTTTCCTCAAGTCTCCTTTCCTTTTGTGAATCATCCTGAAAGAAGCAATGCTCTCTTCAATATTCAAACCCTATCTAACCTTCTACAGGAAACAGTATCTTACCCTAACACTAAGCCCTTTTAGTATGGGCTTGTCCCAAACATTAGCTGTATCCTCTCTTACAATAACATTAGAGATGAGTGACTTTGCCTTTTTTAGGGTCGAGTCGGGTTTCATGAAACCCGACTTTCTCAAAAGTCGAGTCGAACGAAATTGGCCGACTATAGAGAAAAGTCGGGAAAAGTCGTGAAACATGAAACCCAATGCAAGTCAATGGGGAGAAAAGTCGGCAGTGAGTGGAGGACTGTAAACACACCTGGCATGAATTTTAACCCTAGGGGTGGCAAAATCTCTCTCTCTTTCTACTCTGTCTCCTCTCTCTCCGTCTCTCTCTCTCTCTCTCCCACTCCCACTCCAGCTACGCTACGCTCCGCTTCTCTCATTGGCTGAAAAAAGTCACGTGCAAGCATTCTGCGAAACCCGACTTTGGCGCTTGGGTCGCCGACCACATGGCCCACTTCACACTGTCGGCGACTTTTGAATCTGACCGACCTGTTTCGCTCAACTCTAAATAACATCAGTATCTAAACTACAGTCAGCAATCTAGCCCTATTCTATACACTATGTTCTACACTGTACATTACTTATCATACTCTATATAATACATTATACACAATATTTACAAAGGATGCATGACACTATACACATTACACAATACAGCACAACGGGATTGGTGTCTTCAGCGGCAGGAATGCTACAGCACAGTCCACCTTCTTTACACATGTACAAACCATGAGGCAGGGTAGTCAAGCGTTCCAGAGTCAGATACCAAGAGTGCATGTCGTAAAGTAAAGGTATAAGACAAAGGTGTAGTCAGGTCATGGTCTGAGGTCAGAATACCTGGAAGATAGCAGATTAAAGCAAAGGGACTAGACAAAGATGGTCAGAATGAGGTCCAATACAAATAAATCATGCACCGCTGAGCAAATACTACAACAGGCAGAGATCTAGGACTGACAGTTTAGCTAAGTAGCTGGGTAATCACTTAGAACAAGGAACACCTGAAGGAAGCTTAGCACCTTTCAGTCTCAGCTCAGCACGGCCCTGCAGTAGATTGGATGACTGAGCTATCACTCCCTACTTTCAAGACACACTGAACAGAGGAATTGTGGCACTTACAATCTGTGATGGGGAAAAAATTTATAATTTGGCACAAATCCTTAAAGGGAATCTGTCACCCTTTTTTTTGACTGTCAGCTGCCAGCATTGACATCAGGGGCTTATCTACAGCATTCTGTAATGCTGTAGATAAGCCCCCGATGTAACCTGAAAGATAAGAAAAACACATTAGATTATACTCACCGGAGGGGGCGGTTCGGTCCGATGGGTGTCGTGGTCTGGTCCGCCGCCTCCCATCTTCATACGATGCTGTCCACTTCTTCCCTTCCTGTAGTGGCTCTGGCGCAGGTGCACTGCTCTGCCCTGTTGAGGGCAGAGCAGAGTCCTGCAGTGCGCAGGCATCGGGAGAGGTCTGGCACCTGCGCACTGCAGGGGAGAATATAGGGACAGGGGGGCATGTGAATGCCAGCAGGGGGTAATATACGGACGGGGGACGTGTGCATTCCAGCAGGGGGAATATAGGGATGGGGGGCCATGTGCGTGTCAGCATCAGCAGGGGGGCATATAGTGACCGGGGGGGACATATTCAGGATGGGATGGGGGGCTATAGAATCATAGAATCATAGAATCGTAGAGTTGGAAGGGACCTCCTGGGCCATCTGGTCCAGCCCCCTGCTCAAAGCAGGATTCGCTAAATCATCCCAGTCAGATGTCTGTCCAGCCTCTGTTTAAAGACTTCCATTGAAGGAGAACTCACCACTTCTCTTGGCAGCCTGTTCCACTCATTGATCACTCTAACTGTCAAAAAGTCAAAAAGTTATGTGCCAGCACAAGGGGGCCATGTACCAGGATGGGCGTTATATAGATACCAGGATGAGTGACATATATATGATTTGAAAGACGGACACTGGCATTATAAGACACACCTCAATTTAACATTAAAAAAATTTTTTTTCTCTTTTTCTTCACCATATTTGGGGGTGCGTCTTATAAAGCGAAAAATATGGGTATTTAGTGAACATGGGGAAAAAAAAGAAACAACTGTGGGATTGCATTTTTTTTGCAATTTCACCGCACTTTTTTTTTTTTTTTTTTTTTACTGTTTTCCAGTACACAATATGTTAAAACCGACGGTGTCATTCAAAAATACAACTCGTCCCACAAAAACCAAGCCCTCTCATGGCCATTTTGACAAAAAGATAAAAAAGTTATGGCTCTGGGAAGAAGGGGAGCAAAAAATGAAAATGCTAAATCAAAAATACCTCTGGTCGTTAAGGGCTTTAAGCTAAAATGGGCTCAGAATACTTTTGTACAGTTTTTCAGAACTTGTTAAAGATGTGATAATCAATGTGATTTTAAGACATTTTTCGAGTCGTGTGAGCTGTGTTAGTTCTATCAGTGTCTGTATCTGAAGAGGTTTTACTATGAGTTATTAAGTAACTGACACCACAGAATTAAAGCAGTCTGGCTCTGGTGTGGTCTTAAGGCAATATGTAGGTGGGCTATGCTAAGGCCTTTAATTCAAGAAAATCACTGCCTTACCAGGAAAGAATTCTTTAGCTGTCAGATACTAAGAACCTTTAATTTATATATCCAACAGTGATGGATTGTCTTAAGCTTTCTTTTAATAGGACAAGTCACAGTCAGAGGGGGTAGTGGGCTTGACTAATAGTTGTGCTAATATGGCAAAATACACTCCAACTAGCAGCAATCTGTGAGTTTCATGAACTTGCATTATTGCAGTGAGTCATCTTCACTAGACACTTCATCATGATAACAGTCCCTTCACGAAGACAGACCTGTCCCGAACCTGCAACTATGAAACTTCTTTTACAGTATCATCCTTGTGAATGAATAATTACTCTGTGAGTTCCACGAATGCACAAATTACTGTGCACTGAGTGTTACATCGTATGACTGACGTTACCATGCATTCAAGGCTATTTGGAGGAACATTTGAAACATGTATACCAAAAATAATGTGGAGGGTCTGATAGGCAAGAACAAAATGATATGGAAAAAAATCAGACACCTTTTGAACCCAAAATGGATTAAAGGGAATCTATCACCAAGTTTTTACTGCCACATCTGAGAGCAGCATCATGTAGGGGCAGAGACTCTGATTCCAGCAAAGCTTCACTTAGGGCGGTTTCACACGTCCAGATATGTCCTTGTGTACATGTGGCACATCCGTGTGGCACACGTGTGCCACCCGTGTGCCGCATGAGTACCACACGGCCGACCACAGGGGAAGTAGCACTACAGTAAGCGCTGTTTCCCTGTATGTGGTGCTGAACTCTGTTGTCATTCTTCCCTGCTCTGCCGGCAACAGCTTGAGCAGGGAAGAATGACTCAGATCAAACCGACGTGGGGTCCCCCTTATTTTTTTTAACCAACCTGGTAAAACTATACAGGTGTGTGCTGCTATTTCTCAGGCTGGTAAGGGGCCATGAACATGGGCCCCCCAGCCTAAAAACAGCAGCCTTCAGCTGCCCAGAAAAGGATCATCTATTAGATGCGTCTATTCTAGAGCTTTGTCGGGTTCTTCCCACTTGCCCTGTAGTGGTGGCAAGTGGGGTCATAAGGGGTTAATGACACCTTGCTGTTGTAAGGTGACATTAAGCCTGGCTTAGTAATGGAGAGGTGTCAATAAGACACCTATCCACTACTAATCCTATAGTAAGTAAAGGGTTAATTAATCACACACAAATTAAGAATAAAGTCTTTCAATGAAATAATGCAACACACATTTTTCACATCTTTATTACACTGCTAATTCCATTTGGAAGCCTTTGATCACCTGTAAAAAAAATAAAAAATCAAACCAACAATATAGCATACCTGTCCGGCGCTCAGTCAAGTCCTACTGCATAAATCCAGATCTAGGGGTTAATTAGTTTACAGCCGGAGCGGTGCTTACGCGACCGCTCGGGCTGTAAACTACTGGGGAATGAATGGGAAGCAGCGCGCACAGGCTGAGTGATGTGCCACGCCATTGGGCAATAAAGTCCACTTTTTTTCATTTTCTTGTGCTGCTTTCCTTTTTTTCATTCTATTGTTGGTAGCCATTGGACTATTGGTCGGGAAAGCTTTGCATATTATTTGAGGTAATATTTTGGTGCTGTTCCAATTTTTTTCTATATGTATATATATATATATATATATATATATATACAGTATATATATATATATATATATACACAGTATATATATAAAATCTTTGGTCATTGTACTACTTAGATTTATAATCCATGGTTCATTTTATATTTTAGGTTTGAATCCTCATTAGAGAGCACCTGTCACTGGACTGGAGCTATGAAGCTCCATGTCCCCATATAATATACACTAGACTACAGGTGATACAAAATTAACATTTCCACCTCAAGCACTAGAGTTGATCCAACAGTTTTTCACCTCCACTGTGTAACATGTGATGACGTTGTGTGGCCTCTTGAGTGGTTTCTAGGATGCCTGGTGCAGAAGTGAAGACTGCCTGGTACAGCTGCCTTGGAGGACCAGACTAGATGCCGGACCTGGTCAATGCAATCAACTATAACAACGAACGCTCTTTACAAACATATTGTTTCAGCCAGAAGATCACACTCCACTATCGCTTAAAATTAAATTGGTCATGTGTGAATATTTTGATTGATAATTTTGACACTAGTCACAACCCACTGCCAGGCCGTGAATCAGCGAAGTCAGAAGTTCCAGGGTCAATACCAAAAGAGCATGTACTAAACCAATACAAAGTCGTAAGTCAAGTCACATGCCAGGGTCAGAATACCAGAGAAATTGTGGATAAGCAAAGGGGCAATAACAAACGGGTAGTCTGAATACAGTCCAAAGGTCAGCAGCAGAATATCAGATGAAAAAGGAAATAACAAACGGGTAGTCTGAACACTGTCCAAAGGTCAGCATCAGAATATAAGATGCAAAGGAACAATAACAAATGGATAGACTGAACATGGTCCAAAGGTCAGCAGCAGAAGATCAGAACTTACAGCACAGGGTACAGGCGAACACACCAGAGAGCACAAGCTTAGATCAAGCTTTTGAATGGCAATGATCTGGGCCAGACAGCTCACCTAATTAGCAGGGCAGTTACCAAGAACATGGAGCACCTGTGGAAATCTCTGCCCCTTTCAGTCAGATAGGTCAACCGAGCTGTCAGTCAAAGCACCGACAGTTCATCATCGCTTTACTCATCACGCAGTTCCGCATCTTCTTTCCCCTTAGGGTGCCAGTATGGCCGGACTTAGCTTCAATCTCTCTGACGTTCTGGAACTTCCGCCTGGGACTTTTTACTCATCTGACATACTCAGTCCTGTGTAGGTCTGTTAGCTTAAACAGTTATAAACCCTGGACCTTTCTGCTTGGCGTCCTCTTCCAGGACCCATCTCCGATTGATCATTCAGTCTCTTAGTCACTTCTGCTTTGTATCTTGCTATCTTGCTATCTCTGTCCTTTGGTCTCTTCTCACATTAGGGACACCCTATAATGTGGCACTGCTCACAATGGACCTTTGGTCCTCTATCTATGCACTGCAGGCCCTATCTGACTTCCTAAAAGGAAATTGTCATTTTACCTTCAACCCATCCTTCCCACTCTGGGCTGGTTCCACACATTAACTCTCACTATCCCTACTGTCAAAGTACACACACTATCAGTATTACTAATAGGGATGAGCGAGTATACTTTTTAGGATTCAGTTCTCGGCAAGTAACTCTCACTATCCCTACTGTCAAAGTACACACACTATCAGTATTACTAATAGGGATGAGCGAGTGTACTCGTTAGGATTCGGTACTCGGTGAGTAATGCGGTACTCGTGGTACTCGAATCCTGGTGAGTATTTCACTACTCGCCTCGCAATATTCGGCACAGCCCGCACAGTCCCCTCACAGCCCAGCACAGTCCCCACACAGCCCGGCACAGTCCCCGCACAGTACCTGCACAGCCCAGCACAGTCCCGCACAGCCCAGCACAGTCCTGCACAGCCCAGCACAGTCCCCACAAAGTACCTGCACAGCCTAGCACAGTCCCACACAGCCCAGCACAGTCCCGCACAGGCCAGCACAGTCCCAGACAGCTCAGCATAGTCCCCGCACAGTACCTGCACAACCCAGCACAGTCCCGCACAGCCCGACACAGTCTTCGCACAGGCCAGAACGGTCCTGCGCAGCCCGGCACAGTCTTCGCACAGACCAGCACAGTCCCGCACAGCCCGGCACAGTCTTCGCACAGTACCTGCACAGCCCAGCACAGTCCCGCACAGCCCAGCACAGTCCTGCACTGCCCAGCACAGTCCCCACAAAGTACCTGCACAGCCTAGCACAGTCCTGCACAGCCCAGCACAGTCCCGCACAGGCCAGCACAGTCCCACACAGCTCAGCATAGTCCCCGCACAGTACCTGCACAGCCCAGCACAGTCCCGCACAGCCCGACACAGTCTTCGCACAGGCCAGAACGGTCCTGCGCAGCCCGGCACAGTCTTCGCACAGACCAGCACAGTCCCGCACAGCCCGGCACAGTCTTCGCACAGGCCAGCACAGTCCCGCACAGCCCACCACAGTTTTCACACAGTCCCCGCCCAGCCCAGCACACACACAGCTCATTAATCGCATTTCCCATAGACTTACATTGGACTCACTACTCGTTACGAGTACCCGAGTATTAGGAGGTACTCGTAACGAGTACAGCGAGTCCAAATACTACACTACTCGCTCATCCCTAATTACTAACACCTTTAACGCACATCATAATTCTGATTACATATCACAGTTCACATTACACTGCATAGTAGTAGACTTGTTTGTTAAAGAGGGAAATATTGGAAGCATGTCCATCTCCTTACACAATACAAGATCTGATAAAGAAATTAAATTGAGATAGTGGGATCACCTGCTATGGATCACAATCTCAGATGCAGAAAGCAATATTGATGGTGTATAACTTACTGAGTTGCAAGAAGGCACATTTTAAATAAAAGTTATTCCAGAAACCCCCTTTTAATGAAATCTCATTTGTTGAAATGAGAATGTCTCCTGTGATGTTTTTTCCCCCTTTAATGTGTATTTAATATGTGAACTAAGCTAATATGAGCGATCTTAGGTCTGTATGTACATAATGAGTCATAAATACGCCGTGTATTAAATATAACATTTGCTGGGCTTTGTAGAAGAAATAAAATGGGCTCGGATTGTTTGAACTGTGTATTCATTAGCTGCGGTGTGGGCTTCAATCATGACTTGAGACTGTGCTTGCTTTAATCTCTTAGACTTAGAAATGGAATAAAGTCTAATACTGTATGTCCTTCCTGTTGTCAGTGGCAGAACACTTACATGTACTTCACAATGTTATTACTGATAGGCCATGGCAGCTAAAGATGCCGAGCCTCCTCTGGCTGTGAACAGCTGGATACCGGTGCGGTGCAGACCACACAGCAAGCCGGCTGAAGGACTGAGTCATTTCTGGAGCAGGTACGGCCTAACCTCCTGTACCATGCAGTCTGCGAAGAAAGAGTTACTATGTCGATAAAAGCCGTCCACCTCAAGTAATCCGTACCCTAGTCACAGCCATGCTAATCAAAACACACATTATGTGCAGACAAAACAATTAAATCAGCTGTACGAGTGACACGGCCGCTTTATTATACGCCACGTTTCAACATTCTCATACATTTTAACTGAATCAAAACATTTCCTCTTTATGCCAGCAACTACATTCATTTTCATGTAGATAATTCAAAAGAACACTTACAACATACACATTCATTGACTGTATGCCTCTGAATTCCTGCATATTAAAGATCATATTCATTTTTTATTCTTAATCTGTGCTGACATACCATAGCTTTAACAATGGTGCTCAGGAGATCTGTTTGTGGCGCCCCTGAGGCTTCAGTCGCCACAGAGATACTGCAACTCCTCCTGAGGTGTGGTGCCCCAACATCCAGGTAAGGTGGGAACTCCTGACCACGCTCCAACACTCGCATCCCACACAACATGGTAGTTCAGCAGTCAGTGAGTGAGAGAGAGAGAGTCACTCGGAGAGGAGTGAGGATCCCTGGAAGAGGGATGGAGGAAGGAGTGTTGCAGCTGCCTCAGTGATCTGAGCCAGCTGGCACAGGAAAGGAAAGAAGGAGAATGACATTGGACTGAAACCTGACCTTCTATGAGAGAGAGGGATTAGTACGGAACAAAGGAGTAAAAGGGAACAGAGAGGACATGGGTTAGAGGAGAACCCTGCCTAGAAGTTCTAAGCGCAAGGCCGGGGCCCGGTCCCCGAGGTTGTATGGATACTGAAGGTCCTGCAGCAGACACCGGTGGAGTAGTGGGCTGTAAATGCACTACTCCCATCTAAGACTTGGGGGCACAACAGCAACTTGGATAGTGAGCCGGGACTCAGGAGTAAGGAGTCCCCGAAGCAGGCTGCAGCTGTCTGCCGTACAAGTAGAGATCTTGGGAACATCTGTCAGGAGGCACTCCAGTGTAACTCCGTACAAGGAGTACTTCACTTAAAGGCGCTATAGAGGAGACATTCAGAAAGGTACATGTTGGCGGAGTGTTGGAAGGGAGCATCCTATCTTGCCTGGAGGTTGACTGAGCCCAGGACCCAGAGGACACAGCATGGAGGCAGGCATCTGTGTGATCTGCAGACTGTGTGTAAAGCTTTGGAACTACATGCCCTGGTGTCCTCCACTTATTCCCGCATCACTACACCCCGCACTACTACATCTGGGCACCGGCCTCTACACCGCCTGTGCCTCTCCTCCATTGCTACATCTACACTGCCCTGGGACTACAGCTCCACCTGTGGGGAGCTTCACCATCTTGGCTTCAACCCACCACCAGTCCCAGAGGATCTGCATGCAGCGTTGGCCTAACACCTCACTTACCGAACACCACAGGTGGCGTCACGAACTATTCATAAACTTTATTTCATTGTTCATTCATTCCCTTTTTGCCATGGAGTCCCAGGGCGACGGACCGGGTCACAGCTTCCGTGACAACGCCCTTTGAGATCAACGGGCCCGGTACCGAGTACCCCGCTAGGCCCTGGTGGGATGCTCCATTCTGGCATCACGAACAGGATGTCGAAACCCGGTGCCATCGGGTTCTGTGTGCCTAAGATTTGTTGGACTTAAAACTTGTGAGAATGTGCCGAAGACCCAATTTAATAGACTGTGAAATTAATTCCAAAAATGGACGACAGCCTAGAGAAGAACGGCGTTATAATCAGGGCTGGCCAGAGAGATTACGGCGCCCTAGGCGAAACTATTTTGTTGCGCCCCTACTATTCTTGGCAGAAGATGAAAACTTGGGATATAAATTTAGGAGCAAAATAAACCACAACAACAATGATTAATTAACTCTCTCCTAACTCTTTAATCTTCTGAGAAGTTGTATAGGACAAATTTATACAAAGTAATCAATAACACAAAACAAAAACGACCATAGGTAATTAAAATTTTTGTTTCCTTGCCTTTTTTTTTTAAAAGGATGACACTAAGTCACCGAGATTAATTTGTTTAGCAACTTCAGATTCTATCGAAATTGTTGCCAACCCAACCAACCTCTCTTGTGTCATATTTGCCCTTAAATATGTACACTTTTCTTTCCATCCATAAAACTTTTTGCCTTTTGAAAAGACTTTTTATAATTTTTTCTATTTTTTCTCTGGCGCCCCCTTTGGGTCGGCGCCCTAGGTGGCCGCCTAGTTCGCCTATACGTTCAGGCCGGCCCTGGTGATATTATGGGCGGTCCTAAGAAAAGAGCGCGGACTGTCCTGGGCCTCCTCTGTCTAAACTTCTATGCGAAAGCAGCATGGCCCACCCCCCGAGAGGTTCGTATACTTGCTTGGTATGGAGGCGCTGTAAGAAGATGCCACCCCAAGAAGGAGGAGCGGAAGCCAGTGGCGGGAAGGAAGCCGAGACAGGAAGAAGAAGAACGCCAGAACGCCATGATGGAAGAAGAGGGAAGGAGGCCTGTGGAGTGCTTGGAGACTGAGCTGGATCTCCCCGGCGCCATGGCTGAAGGCTCGGACCCTGCTTCTAGGCTAAATCACCGGCAGCTAGAGGAAGAGGTTGCCTGGCTGACCCAATGTTTGCAGCTGAGGCAGGAGGCCTTGTGGAGGCTGAACTGGCAGCACGCCCAGGAGGGGCCTACGCCAGCGGTACCGCCGTCACCGGTACCCGTCGCTGCAATACCGGAGCTTATCCAGGCAGACGCCATGGAGCCTGCAGCCGCTGCCACACCACCGACAGCAACCGGAGTCCCTAACTTGCCGCCACCACCGGAGGAACTGTGTTATGCCCGGGAGCCGAAGCGGAAGAAGAGGAGCTCCTGCCCAGACCTGATGCGGCTGCGCAGGTCCCACCAGAGACCCCTGCGGACCCGGAGCCACTATACCTGCACCGGAGCAGAGACCACACCGCCGGGAGGGTCCAGGTAGGTACGTCTGATGCCCCAACACCTGGGAAGGCCCTGGGGTGTACCGCGGTCGCAGCAGCTGGCCAGGTTGTGCTAGATCTTGTCTGGGACTGGGATACCTGTCCCCGGGGGGAACACCAGAACCCCTGACGGTGGCGAAGCGGTACAAAACCAGCCTGGATCGGTCCCGGGAGGAACGGGAGGGTGATGAGAACTGGGCTAGTTGTCAAGCTACTATCCGGCAACTGGCAGCTGAACACCGGGAGAGGGAGCAGCGCCCGCTAGCGGTACTAGGTCCAGATTTGGACCGGAAGGAACAGGTCAGAGCCGGTCACTACGGTCCCAGAGATGCGGCAGGTTGGGGCCACGTCCTGAATGTGAATCATGAGAGGGAGTTCGGCTTTATCCATGACCCTAGCCGAATCTCCGATCTGTTTTTCAACCGGAGAGATGTAGAACCCCACTTGAGAAAAGGACACCCTGCCAGAAACCTGAGCCCGGGAGATCGTGTGACCTTCACCAGACACGAAGGTCTGAGAGGCTGGTATGCTATGAACATTAGGCGAGTCCCGGAGGATCTCATCAAGACCTACAGGCAGACACCGCCCAATGCCCCCATGTGCCAAGCTGGAGCCGTACCAGTCCCACAGCCAAAAGTATGGAAAGACGCAAGCTTTACCCCACTGGAGGAAGAGTACCTGAGGACTGCCAATGCGTTTCTTTCATCTGGTAGCAGTTCCAGTCAAGAAACCCCAGGAGGGGACCACAATTAGTCAAAATGCTACTTTAAAGTAAATCTCGCTGCCCAGGAGGGTATTTGCACAGTTGTGCCATTGTTTTCTATTTTTGCACCAGTTTTCTATTTTTGGTTATCATGTCCTAGTTTATTTTCCCAGAGTTGCCCTGTTTTGTTAGCAGCAATCACACTTGAACTGTGGAGATCATGAACGTTGAATGGTCCAGAACTGTTATTGTATATAGTTTGCACCTCTTTAGGTTCTCTCTCTTGGTTTTACGTAGGACTCTCTTTTTGAAAGAAGATCTACCTCGACATAGGGACATTACCAGACGCGATGGCCGGACCAGTGTCTATCTTTGCACTTGATAATAATGCTTAATGTTATTCTCTGAATAAGAAGCTAGAATGTAATAGTGTATAATGAAAGTATTAATGACAGATTTTATAGAAGTAAATTGAGAAAGAAACATAGTGAATGTTTTACAGAGTTTTTGAATAAAGATGTTGAGAATGTGAATGCAGAATTGAAAATTACAGGTGACGAACCAGGTATCTACGGTTGTCATCCTAAGTCTAGAAGAGACAGTGAAAAGTAGAAAATGTGAAAGATAATGGAAAGAGATGTGTTGCTAGAAAATGTGATTTGATATTGAGTTTGCTTACATAGCACTTTAAATTAGGTAGCATAATTTAAAATTTAGATAGCGAGTTAAACTGTTTGTAACGTTCAAGAAACTGTGCCTCCTATATTAGATAGTTTAGTATAAGAAATGTTTATTCAGCATTACCAAAATTTTGTATGTTCCTATATTGCCAACTGTGTTTGCTTTGCAGCCCGCGGACGTGCTGTGTTTAACAGGGGGAATGTGGTGCCCCTGAGGCTTCAGTCGCCACAGAGGCACTGCACCTCCTCCTGAGGTGTGGTGCCCCACCATCCAGGTAAGGTGGGAACTCCTGACCACGCTCCAACACTCGCATCCCACACAACATGGTAGTTCAGCAAAGCCACATTGTGGCTCCTTGCTTAGAGAGTAGCAGAGCACCTTTGGTGGTTCCCTGCTTGGAACATGGAACGTGCTGGGAGGCGGGTGGAGTTTAGAATACATAAAGAGCGGGAAGGTTTAGGTAGTCAGTCAGTCAGTCAGTGAGAGAGAGAGTCACTCGGAGAGGAGTGAGGATCCCTGGAAGAGGGATGGAGGAAGGAGTGTTGCAGCTGCTTCAGTGATCTGAGCCAGCTGGCACAGGAAAGGAAAGAAGGAGAAAGACATTGGACTGAAACCTGACCTTCTGTGAGAGAGAGAGATTAGTACGGAACGAAGGAGTAAAAGGGAACAGAGAGGACGTGGGTTAGAGGAGAACCCTGCCTAGAAGTTCTAAGCGCAAGGCCGGGGCCCGGTCCCCGAGGTTGTATGGATACTGAAGGTCCTGCAGCAGACACCAGTGGAGTAGTGGGCTGTAATGCACTACTCCCATCTAAGACTTGGGGGCACAACAGCAACTTGGATAGTGAGCCGGGACTCAGGAGTAAGGAGTCCCCGAAGCAGGCTACAGCTGTCTGCCGTACAAGTAGAGTTCATGGGAACATCTGTCAGGAGGCACTCCAGTGTAACTCAGTACAAGGAGTACTTCACTTAAAGGCGCTATAGAGGAGACATTCAGAAAGGTACATGTTGGCGGAGTGTTGGAAGGGAGCATCCTATCTTGCCTGGAGGTTGACTGAGCCCAGGACCCGGAGGACACAGCACGGAGGCAGGCATCTGTGTGAGCTGCAGACTGTGAGTAAAGCTTTGGAACTACATGCCCTGGTGTCCTCCACTTATTCCCGCATCACTACACCCCGCACTACCTACTACATCTGGGCACCGGCCTCTACACCGCCTGCGCCTCTCCTCCATTGCTACATCTACACTTCCCTGGCACTACAGCTCCACCTGTGAGGAGCTTCACCATCTTGGCTGCAACCCACCATCAATCCCAGAGGATCTGCATGCAGTCTCGGCCTAACACCTCACTTGCCGAACACCACAGGTGGCATCACGAACTATTCATAAACTTTATTTCATTGTTCATTCATCCCCTTTTTTCCATGGAGCCCCAGGGCAACGGACCGGGTCACAGCTTCCATGACAACTCCCATTGAGATCAACGGGCCTGGTACCGAGTACCCCGCTAGGCCCTGGTGGGGTGCTCCATGTTCATCTATCTAATTTGCCTAAAAGAGGTATAAGGAAAAGAGGAAAGTTCTTTACCTGCTCGGATATACTCCTTGCTTTTAGTGAGTATTGACAAACTGGAAAACAGAACTGTAAGGCCTCATTCACATGTTCAGTATTTTACTTCAGTATTTTACCTCAGTATTTGTAAGCCAAAACCAGGAATGGAACAATCAGGAAAAGTATAATAGAAACACATCACCACTTCTGTATTTATCACCCACTCCTGGTATTGCCTTACTGAGGTAAAAAACTCACCATGCACTCATCTTGTGCATATGGCCTTATATGTCATTGTTAGGCTAGGGTCACATAAGCATATATTCCCTTATGGGAGAGAAGTATGCAAATGACACATCAGGGTGTGATCACAGTGTGATCCGATTCCCTCCAGAGTGATCACAGTGTGATCTGATTCTCTCCAGAATGATCACAGAGTGATCCAATTCTCTCCAGCGTGACCACAGAGTGATCCGATTCTCTCCAGAGTGATCACAGCATGATCTGATTCCCTCCAGAGTGTTATCTCAGTGTGATCCGATTCTCTCCAGAATGATCAGTGTGATCTGATTCTCTCCAGAGTGATCAAAGTGTGATCTAATTCTCTCTAGTGTGATCACAGCATAATTTGATTCCCTCCAGAGTGATCACAGTGTGATCTACTTCCCTCCAGAGTGATCACAGTGTGATCTGATTCTCTCCAGAATGATCAGTGTGATCTGATTCTCTCCAGAGTGATCAAAGTGTGATCTAATTCTCTCCAGAGTGATCACAGCATGATCTGATTCCATCCAGAGTGATCACAGTGTGATCTGATTCCCTCCAGAGTGATCACAGTGTGATCCGGTTCCCTCCAGAATGATCACAGTGTGATCCGATTCTCTCGGATGAGGAGGAGATAGAGCAAAGAATTCTCCATCTTCTCCATTATTCCAGTCCATGAAAATAGGACTGCACTCAAACATCATCCAAGCGCAGCCAGATGGTTTCCATAGATTCCTTGACTTTCAAGGGAATATCATATCAATCTGAATATCATATCAAACTGAGGCATATAGCGATTTTTTGTCCTCGCACTCACTCAGTCTGAGGTAAAAATATAATATGTACAAGGCCCCATAACATTGGTCCGAGTGTGACCTAATGTTTTGTCAGATCGCACTTGGTTGTCTGCACCTGTCCTTAAAGTGTATAATCTGTTTGGATTACAGACATCTATTCAATGTGTCTCATAGTGGAAAAAGATGAAACTTACTAAAATTCTTTAAGAAAGGTACCGCTGTAGAGAGATATTAGGTTTGGGTCCTCTTAACAGCTCCTTAGTTGCAATAGATTAATATAAATGGGTAAGCTTGTCTGCTGCTGCTAAAACAGAGAAAAGCCCTGATCTTGAGATTGCTGGGAGTCCTGGCAGCTGGACCACCAGCGATCAGCAACTTATCCCGTATGGACAAGGGATATCTTTTTTAATAACCCTTTGGTCTGGCACACACGAGCGTATGCGAGTACATCACATAAGTGCTATCCAATGTTTTATCAGATAGCGCTCTGACCAATATTATTTAATGAGGCACTGCTAATCTACATTTTTTTTTCTCATGCCGATGTGGCATAAGAAAAAAAATCACAGCATGTTGAGATGTCACTTAGTCATTCAAGACTATGGATGTGTGAAAATATATCGGACTGCACTCGGATGACAACGGAGTGCAGTCCAATTTCTGTGCACTCAAAGATTGGCATCGTTGGAGGCATTTTGGTCTCCATCTTCTCATCATCTCTACTATAGTTCAGTCATCACAGAGAATCACATATCGCTAAGCTATACTCAGATCGAATCCTGATCAGAGTTTGATTGGAGTGACATTAAAGGCCCCGTCACACACAGCGATCTCGCTAGCGGGATCTCTGATTTTGTGACGCTACAGCCATCTCGCCAGCGAGATCGCTCTATATGACGGGGATCAGCGACCGGCCCCCCCGCCGGGTATCGCTGATCGTGCACTATCGTCCTGGGCCATTTTTTGATCGCTGGTCTCCCGCTGGCCAGCGCGCAACGCTGCGTGTGGCAGCGAGAGACCAGCGATCAGCGAGCTGGACGCTGGTTTCCAATGTAAACATCGGGTATCTAAGAGCCGCGCGGCTCTTGGATACCCGTTGTTTACATTGGAAACCAGCTTGCTCGCTGGTCCTGATCGCTGGAGGGGCTTACCTGCGATCAGCCTAACAATGTCCCAGCGATCCCATCCATGTCGGATCGTTGGTGGGATCGCTGGGACATCGTTATGTGTAACGGGGCCTTTACATAATCATTCCGATTCTCTTGGAGGAGAGAATATACACTTGTGTGAACCAGGGCTTTTCTATTGTGTATTGTTTTTTTCTGTTTGCTGATTCATATATTTAGTATCTACTGTGATACATCAAGTAATTAATTCCAAGTAAACTTTTACTTTAGGCTTTAATCACAGACTGTTCTCTTTAATGTAACTTTCATCGTGACCCAATGTAAGCGCATCATACAAGCAGGAGACATGAGTCATAAAGGTGCACAATGCATTATGAAAACACAGAAATCTCTTCCTCTCATCACTTCTAGACGCACAGTTCAGTCGTCTACAGCTGGAATGCATCATATGGCTGCACGATGATGTGACAATGCTCGAACCCCAGAAGAATGCTATAGAATATGTGAAGCCATTTTACTGAGTCTAAATACTATACTGGACTTCAGTGAGCAAAGAAAGGTCTTGGTGGTAGTGGAAATCTCATCATCGTCATCAATTCTACATTTGGCAGATAATTTACTATCCTGGTGAGAAGACTCTCCCATGTTATACTGATCAATAAAAATATTATCTAAGAACATTCCATTCAAAATCTTTCTCCAAAAAGTGACTAATCTCTAATTAGAAGCAAATTGAAAAGGGAATCTGTTCTTATGTCCATTTTTCTCTGGTATCAAGGATGAAAAGTGCCAGGACAAGTCTATGGGTCCGTGAAAACCAAACAGCGCGCGAGTGGCATCAGTGTGCCGTCCGTATTTAATATTAGAGAAAATAGTGTCGCTGATGTTTTATTCACTTAAAGGGAATCTGTCACCTCATTTTTGGCCTATGAGATGTGGCCACCGCCATCAGGGACTTATCTACAGCATTCTGTAATGCTGTAGATAAGCCCCCAATGTAACCTGAAAAATAAGAAAAACGACTTATATTATACTCACCCGGGGAGGTCCGGTCCGGTTCGATGGGTGTCGTGGTCCGACGCCTCCCATCTTCTAGAGATGACGTCCTCTTCTTTACATCAGCTGTGGCTCCTGCGCAGGCATACTATATCTGCCCTGTTGAAGGCAGACCAGAGTACTGCAATGCGCAGGCGCTGGGAAAGGTCAGAGTGGTCCGGCGCCTGCGCACTGCAGTACTTTACTCTGCCCTGAACAGGGCAGATAAAGTACGCTTGCGCAGGAGCCGCGGCAGAAGTAAGAAGGAAGACGTTATCGCTAGAAGATGGCAGGCGCAGGACTGGATTGCGACACCCATCGGACCGGACCGGACCCCCGGGTGAATATAATCTAACTCGTTATTCTTATCTTTCAGGTTACATCGGGGGCTTATCTACAGCATTACAGAATGCTGTAGATAAGTCTCTGATGGCGGTGGCCACATCTCATAGGCCAAAAATGAGGTGACAGATTCCCTTTAAGATCGCTTTTAGGCATTTTAGTATTAACCTCCAATTAGTTGTATGGGGTCCACTGGATCCCAAGCAAGTTTGTTTTTGTCATACAGTGTATTCTGCTCTTTCTAGGTCCAGTGGGAGGTAATGTCAGTGACTGACAGCTACCTATGAATGCACACTCATACAAAGAAAGCTGTCAGGACCGTCTACTGGACCAAAAGTCCCCGAAAGAGCAGAGGCTTAAATGATAAAAGCACAGATTACACTGGATCTTTTCTCACTAAACTATCGATCTAGTCAGATCCCCCTCCTCTGTATAATAATACCTGAAGATTGGGCTGGTTGTTCATGCTATCAGGTTCCCTTAACACAGTGTTCCCCAACTCCAGTCCTCAAGAGCCACCAACAGGTCATGTTTTCAGGATGTTCTTAGTATTGCCCATGTGATAATTTTAGCACCTGCACAGGCAATAATTCCATCACCTGGGCCATACTAGGGAATTCCTGAAAACATGACCTGTTGCTGGCTCTTGAGGACTGGAGTTGGGGAATACAGCCTTAACGTAAACCTGGTGCTCAAAAATCTAGAACATGATGACCTGCAACAAAAGTGAGACAATAGCGCAATTTAATATATTTGTAACGTAAGAGGATATTCCATATAGCGAGCCACAGCTCACTTCTAGCACATAATTAAATACAAGGAGGTGGAGGCTCCTTGTCCCCTTAACAAGTAGTTTTTTATGTTATGCCCCCGTGGCTGACGATGCATGTGGACCCACTAGTGGAAAGCACAGATACAACTTAATACCAGGCCCTGTAAAACTCTCAGGCGCATCTCTTCTGATCGCCACTTTACCAGCTGATACACTTGATCTATGGCCTACATAACACTTTTCTAATGATTGCACTTGTTACTTATAAACAAGAGTTACAGCAGTGCACACAGTTGCGATTATCCTATGCCTCCCCCGCTTGCCACTATTTGTCTCACAGGTGGCTGGTCTGACCTGTCAGGTGGGTCGCTTTGCATGTCATTTTGGGAGCTGATGGTCTTACAAGGCATGGCTGAGTGCACAAAGAAGAACAGAGGTTAGCTTGAATTGCAGGTGTGAGCAATCAGAACAGATCAGCGCTAATCCATCAGATATAAGAACACTCTCAGCTGGAGCAGACACAGATACACAACACCAGGTCCCTGCCAAATCCTGGCTAGGCAGCACATTCAGCTCTTTACATCGCAAATAACTCTTTCTGCCATCTAGCCCAGCCGATCAATTCACTGTTTCCAAAAAAATATACAATATTCTCAGTGTGAATGAACGCAGGCAGACCTGAAGGTGGGATACTAATATTAAGAATTGCATGATGAGTTAATAGTTCTTGAAATAAAATATTTAAAGCTGTGTGCCTCTAATAAGAAAAAAAAGGAATATTATTCTATCAATGCTCCAGTGCAAAGTTAACCGCTTATACAAAACAGGGTGAGGGTTTTTTGCACACAAAATTTTTATTTTTTGGTTGTGCATTATTTTTTTTTAATTTATTTTAACGAAAAGTAAGAAGTTGAAATATGAAGTTTGTAACTCATATTCTACATCCTACTGGATCCTCTACTGACCTTAGTTCAAAAACGGTATTGAAAAGTAGACCAGTGGAAGAATATCAAAGCACATTACGCATTGTCAGCCTTGTAAGTTTGTACATTTCTTAATGCTCTTCATTTCTACTTCTGTCCCTTAGAAATGTCAGTAGTTAATGCCAACCAATCAGGACTCTATGCTATGTCAATTTCCTTTAGAACTCATACTCACTTGCGAGAGACTCGCACGGGGGCGTGCGGCTACATGTATTTCTATGCAGCTGCACGCTCCAGTCCCAGAGCCGGCGGCAGTGCCGGGTTATCACGCGAGAGACTCGAACGAGAATTGTGCAAGTCTCTCGCAAGTGAGTATGAGCCCTCAGGGCTCATTCAGACTCAGTGATATTTCTAGTGTGCAAGACCTGACCGATTTCCATCATTGTTTTGGATCACATTTCATCAATGTTTGTGTCAGTTTCAACCATCAGAGCTTCATTAGTTTTTTCCGTACAAAAAGTTTTTGCCAGCTTTTTCTATTAGACCTTCAGGAAAACTTGACAGCACATGGATGGCATATGAATGCTGTCTCATTTTTTGATGGAGCCATAGACTTTCATTGGCAAGTCTGGTCCAAGACTCGAATTAAAATTGGAAATGTCTCTCTGTTTTGTTGCAGACCACTTGGTCTTCAAAAATACACGGACATGTGAACAGCTCCATAGAGTAAATTTTCTATAAATGAAAATCTAGTACTGAACTCCAAAAACTAATGGCCAAATGAGCACTTAGACTTTCAATATGTAGAAGAACCATTTGTGTAGTTGTGTGACACAACAATGTGTTGTATACAGTGTTATTCACTTTACATTGCACATACAGTTAATGCTCTTCTCAACTACAATCTATTCACTTACTCCAAACCAGTATCAATAAAATACTGTTTTTTGGACAAATATACAACTCTATTGTCAACTACATGTAATGTGATTGTAATGTTCTATAAAAATGTAAGAAATTAGACATCAATAAATATTAACATGACAATAGATGAACGATCCCGAACGTAATCTGGTGCTAAACGCCGAGCACTTACTTCTCCCGGGAATGCCGGGAACTTCATGGCCTTGGTTCTCATCTTTACATTACGAAGCGCAATTTCATGTGTCAGGGGAAGTTTTGTTAAGCATGCCACCACTGTACTCTGGAGTACCGGACATGTGTTCTGTGAATTGACAAATTTTGCTTCTCTGGTAGTAGGACACATGAGTCTGGATTTTTTGAATATCTTACTGCATTGTGACAACTGTAAGGTTGGGTGGAGGTAGAATGTTATAGGATTGTTTTTCATGGTTTAGTCTATTTTCTTTAGCGCTAGAGAAGGAATATCTTAACACTTCAGCATACCAAGACATTTTTCTGTACCAGTATGATTGTGCTCTAATGCACAAAGCAAAATCCATAAAGGAAAGGTTGGGTGAATTTGCTGCTGAAGAACTTGAGTGGACTACATAGATCCCTGACCTCAACTTCAAAGAACACCCTGACCTCAACTTCAAACATTTGTGCAGACACATGCACATTTGTGGCCTGCTGGAGGTCATTTTGCAGGGCTCTGGCAGTGCTCCTCTTGTTCCTCCTTGCACAAAGGCAGAGGTAGCGGTCCTGCTGTTGGGTTGCTGCCCTCCTACGGCCCCCTTCACATCTCCTGGTGTACTGGCCTGTCTCCTGGTAGTGCCTCCAGCCTCTGGACACTACGCTGACAGACACAGCAAACCTTCTTGCCACAGCTCGCATTGATGTGCCATCCTGGATGAGCTGCATTACTTGAGCCACTTGTGTGGGTTGTAGAGTCCGTCTCATGCTACTACGAGTGTGAAAGCACAACCAACATTCAAAAGTGATCAAAACATCGGCCAGAAAGCATTGGTACTGAGATGTGGTCTGTGGTCCCCACCTGCAGAACTACTCCTTTATTAAGGGTGTCTTGATAATTGCCAATAATTTCCATCTGTTGTCTACTCCCTTTGAACAACAGCATGTGAAATTGATTGTCAATCAGTCTTGCTTCCTAAGTGCACAGTTTGATTTCACAGAAGTTTGATTTACTTGGAGTTATATTCTATTGTTTAAGTGTTCCCTTTATTTTTTTGAGCAGTGTATAATTCTTGCCTTCTACCCAACTGTGTATATGGGCTCAATTCTGTGCAGGGTCCTGTAGGTGGCGATTCATGGTTTTATGAAACTCACAGGAACAATAGAGATGTTAATGAAATACAAATGATGAAAAAATGGGAACAACATTTTCTAAGCATCTAGATTTTTTTCAGCTTGAAGTATGCGCTCCTTGCATAGTAATGCAATAGCATGCTATCAATGAGAATATTAATGGTTGTTTGAGAAATATTTTTCGATGTTGCCAGGGCTTTCTCTCACAATATCTATTTCTCAGCTATAATATCTGACTTTCGTTCACTTTCCTGAAGTTGATGCTGCATTCTCTGCCTCTGCTTTTATACAGGCCATGATAGTCCCTTCTGGTTTGCTGTGCCATACCATGTGATGTGTGAGCTGCAAGGTAATATAGAAAAGCAGCCACGATTGAAGTCATGTAACCTTTTTCTGGCTGAAGCAATCTTCTGTAATGTTTAATGTGGTGGTGGGCATTTTACAAAGATTCTAGTGGGTCACATTGCAAATTGAATTCAATGGGACATGAAAATTTCCTATCATTCAAAATTAATTTGCATAGAATTGATTTACTCTCAATACATGTGTGCATATAGTGTACATCAAACATCTCGCTACATGAGACACCCCATAGTGGCTTTTGGAGTCCCTGCAGCTCTGCCATGTGTATTAGTTCTTAGACTGATAAAAAAAAATGGAAAAATTAACTGACATTATTCTGTTACCTATCAACCTCACTGATAAATAAAGCTTAATCATGACAGAGATGGTGGAGAGTAATACAGACTGATACACTGGCATAAGTGTGAATCCCATAGAAATTAATAGGATCTGTCATAACTATTTTTTTTTTAAAAAAGCACAAGTGTGAATGCATTCCAACAATTGTGGCCTTTTACAGCAATCCATATTATTTATTTTGGATTTTAGTTGTTTAATTGTACACTTTTATCAAATATAGACAGAACCGTCAGCGTGCAAACAGCAATACAGTTTAATCACAAACGGCGCTATGACAGTAAACTTCCATTTTAGCGGAGCTGCCAGTTGGGCACACATTCTTTTGTCTTTTAACCAACGCATCACAAATAAAGAAACGATTCTCAGCTCTTCTCATTGGTCCTAAGCCTAATGTTGATACTGCAGGGTGGGTCTGTCTGCTCCGTGTTTGTATTATGAGAAGAAAACCAAACACATTAGCAGATCATCAACGTCCAATGAATATTTTGAGATATTATTAATTTACATCCTTTAATGTTCTTCATATGAACTTTAAAAAAATAAACATACGAAGAGGACAAAAGGCAGAAAATGTCATTCATTAGGCTGATCTCCTACCTTGGTTGTTTTCTGGAGGTGACCGTGTCTTAACCTGCCTGGTTATGAGGTCATATTTCCGCACAGTTCAATAGGATTCACCTTTCAATTCAGCAGGAGCTTTACCGCTGAGCGCCATATGTTTTTTGGTAAACACGCATTCCATTTTTGTTTTTACAGATAGCTCAAAGGGAAAAGTATACAGAACGAAGGCTGGGAGGGAATATTTTTAGTGCATTGTTAAGATTTTTGTTAGAAGTGGTTTTAAACTTTTATTCATGTACATCATATTTGAGAAACGTGAATAAGCAAACACAGACAGTATTCCCTGACTGCACCTGAGATTTACTCTCAAGTCAAGTGCATGATACAGACAAGTCTACACCCCGTGGAAATACGCAACACAATGAAGCCATGTTTGCTTTTTAAAGGCTTGCTGTGCAGACAATGCAAAGAGACTTGATTTACCGATGCATGGATAGAAGATCTTCTATGTCTACAATAACACGCATATTATTTTTATGTAGTCGCATAGAACAAGAACAGATCCACAGGAAATATGATTCCCAAAACAGTTAAAAGTCAGATATCCAATTACAGTTCATTAACAATATGCCTTTCCCCTTTCGCTACCTTTTCCAAGAATTATAGTGTACAGATAGGGAAACGTTCGCTAAGTCAGACATATCCAAAGCAATAAAAGCAATTAATGCAATGATTATGCCACTTAAACAATCAATTCTCACTAACTCTGTTTTACATGTCATACAGTAACTGCTTAAAGAGAATTTGTCAGCAGGTTTTTGCTATGTAATCTGATGACAACATGATGTAGAGGTTAAAAACACTGAATTCAGAGATGTGTGACTTATTGGACTGTGGGCTGTTGCTTACTTACAATTAAGATTTTATCACTAGGATATTATCGTTGCCCAGACTAGCTGCCTCATGCAAAGTGGTCCAACTCTGCCCCTTCCTGTGATGAGTAGCTCACTGCCAATCAATAATGTACACAGAGAGCCTGGTGTGGGCATGGTTAGATTTCTGAGCCCTGCTACATTCTACATATGAGTTCGGATTGTGTCGTAGCTGCTGCACTCAGTAAACTAAGTGATACATCATTGGATTCAGTGTCTCTTTTCCTACCTTATGCTGCTTTCAGATGAGGTAGCAAAAACCTACTAACAGATTCCCTTTAAAAATGTTGAGCAAGAAAAGCTATTCCCCCACTCCCCCAAAATGCATAGGTTAAAAAAAAGCAAAGAAACAATGCTCATACCCATCCCCACAGCACTCATTCCAATGCTTACCTGGTTCTACCTGGTCTTGTCTTCCTGTTCCCATCCCAAACAAATTGAAGTGGCAAAAAATGCTGGCTCAGTCAATGACTAGCCACATATGCGACCCTCCTGAGCCAATGATTTGCTCAAAGGGCGTTAATTGTGTCTGAAGATGGGATCAACAAGTAGACACTGGTGAGGACTGGTTATGCATCAGCAAAATTTCCTCAGTCATTACCGGTTTGTGTCTACAATCATAGCATTGAAGCAATTATCACACAAAAGCAGTAATGCATAGAAAGATATCTGGAGTGATTAGAACAGTTGTTCTCAAGGATTTTTTAAAATTATTTGTAAGATGGAAAGAAAATTTGATGTGTAAATGGTTACATGCCCACAAATAAATAGTGGTATTATTAAGCCAAGTGGTACTTGCCAAAAATAGCTTTACCCTATACTTGAATGGTATGAATTTACAGGTTAAGTTATAGAAAAAACCATTCTCTGATATGATCAACATTAAAGGGGTTGTTAAAGTTCTTTTTATTTAAGTGGTGAAAAAAAATCCAAGGTTTGTAAGAAAAAATAAGGGTGCCATTTTCTGAGACCCGTAGCATCTCAATTTTTCGGGATCTGGGGATGCTTTTTTTTGGTCCACCGATGAGTCTGTGTTGCTGTTCTTGGTGTCTGGCATTGCTTGTGGCACTGACATTTTTATTGATGCCATTTTGGGGTAGATACAATGTTACTTGTTATCTGTTATTGCGCTTCATTGCAATGTTGCAGCAACCAAAAAAAAACATAATTCTGGAGTCTTGATTTTTTTTTTCTCATTACGCCATTTACTGATCACATTATTTTACTTTATATTTTGATAGATTGGACACTTCTGAGCGCAGCAATGCCAAACATGTTTTTTTATTGTTTTATTTGAATGGGGCAAAATGTAGGTGATTCGAACTTTTCCTTTTTTCATGGTTACAAAGACTGAAAGGAAATCAAAAGATATCTAAATGTTTTAAATATGGCAATAAGGCTGGATCATTGTTAGCACATTTGGCAAAAGGTCGGACACCTACAACATTTTTTGTCAACTTAAAAGATAGAAGGAGAGCTCTATAAAAACACCCCAAAACAATAGATAATCTTGTACACCAGTACTACAATGCAATGTATAATAATCTTTAATAATCTTTATTTTTATATAGCGCTAACATATTCCGCTGCGCTTTACAGTTTGCATACATTATCGGCACTGTCCCTGATGGTGCTCACAATCTAAATTCCCTATCAGTATGCCTTTGGAGTGTGGGAGGAAACCGGAGCGCCCGAAGGAAACCCACCCAAACACGGGGAGAACATACAAACTCCTTGCAGGACCCTAGCGCTGAAAGGCTGCAGTGCTAACCACTGAGCCACCGTGCTGCCCTGTATAGATAAGAACCTATAGTAGAAAAGGGAGCAAAAAAATCCTTAGGTATATTATCCCTCCCAACAATTTCAGACAGTGAGAGAGAAATTCTAAATGCCTTAATAAGTAATGACGAAATAATAGAGAGAATAAAATCCTTCAAATACAATAAGGCTCCGGACCCGGATGGGCTGCCAGGAGAGTTCTATAAAATTTTGGTTGAGGAAATAGCAACCCCATTAAAAGAAGTCTTTAATCATATAGCAAAAGAGAAGATATTTTTGCAATCATGCAACACAGCATACATTAAAGTTTTATATTAGCAAGTTAGGGACCCAACTAATCCAAGATCATATAGACCTATATCTTTAATTAACCAAGATGTTAAATTAATGTCCAAAATTCTGGAAGACAGCCAATCATTCCTTTTACCTAATGTAGTAGGCCCTCACCAGGTGGGATTTGTAAAAAACAGAGCTGCAGTGATGAAAATCCGTACAGGTATGACAGTACAAAATGGAGTTAGACTAGAAAAAGTGAGTTCAGGGAACCCGGCCTTTCTTGCTTTGGATGCTGAAAAGGCTTTTGACAATGTTATTTGGAAATGTATGGATATGGTTCTGGACAAATTTGGTATCATTTAGGAACTATCTCATTAGATAGTTCCTAAATATGCCTGTGATACCAAATTTGTCCAGAACCATATCCATACATTTCCAAATAACATTGTCAAAAGCCTTTTCAGCATCCAAAGCAAGAAAGGCCGGGTTCCCTGAACTCACTTTTTCTAGTCTAACTCCATTTTGTACTGTCAGACCTGTATGGATGTTCATCACTGCAGCTCTATTTTTTTACAAATCCCACCTGGTGAGGGCCTACTACATTAGGTAAAAGGAATGATTGGCTGTCTTCCAGAATTTTATAGATCCATTGATCTATAAAAAAATCTTCAAGCCAGGATATACTCCAGGATTTATAGCTCATTAATTATTTTTAGAATCACCCAATCACCCTTGTTATATGACCAGGCGGAAGAACCTGTGGCTCTATATTTTATTGCCGCTAACGTGCTCAGAGATATCAAAACTGGGAGTAAAGAGGTTAAGATAACATTCTTTGACATGTTGCTCTTTCTGTCTGAACCAGAAAAGCAACTAGATGAGATAATTAACACAGTGCAATACTTGGGATCCTTTTCGGGATACAGGGTAAATGTAGACAAATGTCGGCTATTATTCTTGAGGCTGTCTACTGTTAAAACCAATTTGTATACAAGAGTAAATATTGCTGCCAAGATGGTGACCTATTTGGGAATCAAGACTGGCAAAGACACAGAATCGATATATATAGGTTAAATTTCCCACATCTGATAAATAAAATAAGTAAAGTACTGGAAATATGGAAAACTCTCCATCTTTCTTTGTCTGACAGAGCACAATTAAAAAAATGATTAGCTTCTCCCGCATTCTATATCCCTTACAAACAATACCTTTACTACCGAAACATTAAGTCATACAAAAATTACGATCAGCATTTATAAAATTTGTATGGCAGGGTAAAAGACCGATAATTGTATATAGGGAGATGGCTTTGTCCAAATTGGAGGGAGGAATTCAACTGCCTGTGATACAAACTTGTAACTTAGCAGCCTTAACAAGACCATCAGAGACTGTGCCCATGTGTCAAGTAGTTGTTCCAATAATATATTAGAGAGGGAACTTGCTAAACCCAATGATCTAAGGACTCTCCTACATCTAAAATTTGTTGAACTACCACCTCATGCCAAACATAGCGTCCTTTTGAAAGATACCATAGGCGCATGGAAAGCGTTGATAAAACTATATAAACTACTGTTCAGTCTATCTAAAATAGTACCCTTATGGGAAGATCATAGATTTACTCAGGGTAAACAAAATAACATTTTTGAACAATGGAAACAGAAAGGTATTTAGAAGTTGGGAGAGTCAATAAGGGAAAATGAAAGGCAGTTTCACACCTGGCAGGAATTCTCAGAATTATATAAGCTAGGAAACCATCATTATCTACAAAACAAGCAAATAGTCATTATCAATCTATTGTGAGAAAGTTTGGAAAAGTAGAAATGAAAAGTGATTTTGAGTTATTGATTGGATGTAGTACAGACACAGCTTCATTGTCCACAATTTGCCAAAAGATTTGAAAACAAACTTATTACGGGTTTTTAATCTGCCTATCGTCCTTCCCCGGAGCATGAGCATCTCATTAACTGTAAACTTCTAACACTGATTACACAAGAACCAAAAGAGAGATTTCTTCACCCCAGGTATCATTTTAATCATTATAACAATGCCAACCTGACAATACCTGTAGTTTACTTAGCAAAAATCTGCTGACAGGTTCGCTTTAATTGATCTACTCACTCTAAGATACTCATTCTCTGTTATAGAATGGGGAGATTGTTTCTTTATTGTCTTTTCAGTTTATTTTATGTTTAAGATTGAATCTGCTAATATTATTGTTGTGTCAAAGAAAGAAAATGATGGGTTTAATTGTAAAATACGAAATGTAAACTTAACGTTTTATATTCTGTTTGATGTGTATTTCTAGACCCATCAAATAAAGTTTGTTATATAAAAAAAGAAGAAAGCAAAGCATTTCAAGTTGCTCTTTCCTCAGTTTCAAATGTATTTAAGAAGTGGCAGTTAACAGGAACAGTTGAGGTCAAAATAAGGTCTGGAAGATCAAGCAAAATTTCAGTGAGAGCTGTTCATAGGATTGCTAGAGAGGCAAATTAAAACCCTCCCTTGCAAAAGACTTTCAGAAAGATTTAGAAGATTCTGCAATTGTGATAACTGTTCTACTGTTCAGACACACTGGCTGTCCCAACTACAGGTTTATCAGATAAGTAAAATATATAAATGCCTTCAACACATCAAACCAACAAAGAATATTGATTATTTGCATTCATAAATATGTGTGCACACTTAATTCACTATTTTTGTCTTATTGTTTTTATAGGCTTTGTTGAAAAGACAGACACCTGTATGGACCTTGGATATGTATGCAAGTACATCTCTAAACAGCTGTGTTTGTATTGACCTTCAAGGATCTGTTTCGGTACACTGAGTCTGAACATCTTTACTGTATATACATGGCCTAAAATTGAAGCTCTGCTTTTAAACCAGTTTAACTAGCATCACATTTAGAAATTGAAATGTGAATAATCATCTCAGGAGGCCATTATAGCTAATAACGGCAGATAGAGCGGCAGTTATAGCTAACAAGGGCAGACAGTGGTAGCTATAGCTAATAAATGAGGGCAGTTTGACGGTTAAAGCTAATAAGTGTGGAAAATATAGCAGTAATAGCAAACAAGGGAAGACTATGTGTTGGTTATAGCAAAACAGGGGGAAAAGTGTGGCAGTTATAGCTCATAAGGGTGAACCATGTTGCAGTTGTTTTTCAAAATGGTAGACAGTGTGGTCGCTATAGCTAAAAGGGTGGACAGTGTAGAGGTTATAGCTAATGAGGGGTGCCAGTATGGCAGCTATAGCTAATAAGGGTGGACAGTGTGACTTTTATAGCTATTAAGAGGAGACAATGTGGTGGTTATATTTCAAAAGGATGGACATTGTGATAGTTATGGCTAACAAGCTGGAAAATTTGCATCACCTGGCCTTTCCTAATGATGAGTGCAAACAAGCCATAAACTTAACAGGCCAATTAAGGTCTGAAACATTGTCCAAAGTTATCTGAGCACACAAATGTCCAAGGGTGCCCAAACTGCAATTGGCTCATTTACTTTATGTAATTTTTAAAATGTAAACGAGGACAATATATATTTTTTGCCTAAAATATAAATGTAAATGTGTGATCTTTAGCCCTTTAGAGATCATTTCACCTTCGATTTGCTAAGCTGTTCACAATTACCTGGGGTACGCAAACTTTCACATGCCACTGTGGCTACTTATAGGCTAGGCATGATTTAAAACAATAACACATCCATATATAATATATTTTACATTGAGAAGCCCATCTATTGCTAGTTGTCTTAACTGTAAATGGAGCACCTAATCTGGATACCCTTTTTAAATTCAACTTTTTCTTTAATATACAGGATTCCTCAATCTCTCCAGGCTGTATTTTGCCTATTCTGGATGCTGACTTAGTAGTGTTGAAAGCGGAGACATTCTCTGCACGATCCCCAGCCAAGAGTATTGTAGATCCATGATCTTGACAAGTCACCAATTTGTTTAGGAAAGCAAATCATTGGTGTTCAATCTCCTTACAAAGAGGTATTACTTTTTATGAGCAAAGGACACGGAAACAACAAGCAGGTAATTAAGAAAGATGAGAAATTAAGACCCAGCATTTGTGTACAAAGGGGAAATAATAAACATCTTGTATCTTGCCAAACTGTAATACATCCTTGCTATCTGAGACACCAGCCGACTTCAGAGATCCACATCACAAGTCTACAGTTTCTTGTGATGAATGATTTTAAGAATAAGTAATGTAATTACATCTCAGGGGTTATGTATCCACTTGGTTCACTTTGTCCTATAGGTGTCATCTCTATCATTTCAAGTACTAATTATAAGGTACCGGTAAATATGTTTTAGATCTTTGAACTATAATGACATTTTTTTTTACTATTATTGTTTCAAAAATGTTAAAATGTATTTGACTAGCAATAATAACAACAAGTAATATTATTTTACTATTATTATTATTGTTATTATTATTATTATTATTACTACTACAGCTATTCAGCTAAGTATTATTTCAGCTCTGTAGTCTTAAGCTTCATAAGGATCATCTAAACCCACGAACCTTGACAATATTTTAAGGATCCAATATGTTGTATTGCAGCAACCTAATCAATTACGGTATATAAGACAATAAAATAAAAAGGAAAATTAGACTTTTTTTCAACAAAAATAGAAAACGTGAACAGTGCTCCTGCTCCTCATACAATGCAGTTGCGTACACTAAACCTGAGGGATTATTATCACAAATATCCACCAAATATAAATCCAGAAATAGACAAAAAATGGGAAATAGCACTCTAAAGGACATTTTCAATGTAATATATTGTGTGCCAAGATGCAATGTTTCAGCTACATTCGAGCCTTCCTCAAACATTAAAATTAGTGATGGGCGAACATCTGGATGCTCTGGTCTAGTGGGTTTGGCCAAACAGTTAAAAAAAAGTTTAGTTCTGGTACCAGAACAGTACCCAAACCTGGACCACATTCACTTGAATGAGGGAGCCTGAAGATAAAGTGTTTGCCACGCTGTCATGTGCATGACAATGCGACAAATACTGTGTCTGATCGTTTACCTCTGATCAAAGGATTAGGCTGATGGCACTACTGCTCAGTCTCATATCAGACTAAAGGTACTGTCACACTTAGCGATGCACCAGCGATCCCGACAATGATATGGATCGCTGGTGCATCGCTGAGTGGTCTCTAGTGAGCTGCCACACAGGCAGATCTCACCAGCGACATAGCAGAGGTCGGGGGTCACTACTTACCTGTCAGATGAGGCGATCCTGACGTCCTCCTGCCCGCGTCCACGCGTTGCTAGTCTCCTCAGCAGGAAGCCCAGCAGGAAGCTGACAACGAGAAACGGCCCAGGCCATTCTCGCGCAATCAGTGATAACCAGCGGGGGAGCCGGTTGGAGGTAAGTATCACACATAGCGATATCACTAGCGATATCGCTGCTGCGTCACAAAACCAGTGACGTTATAGCGATATTGCTAGCGATATCGCTTAGTGTGACGGGGCCTTAAGCCTGCTGTCACTAATAACAGCGAGAGCAGGCTGCAGCTGATGGGAATATTCATCAGGTGGCGCCTGTGCTGTAAATAAATAAATAAAAAAACAGTGTGGGTTCCCCTGTAATTTTGGTAAACAGAGCAGGCAAAAATGACAGCTGGGGGCTGAAAACCTCAGCTGTCAGCTTTAGCAGGGCTGGTTTATCAAGACTAGAGGGGTCCTCGCTCATTTTTTTCTAAATTATTTAAATAAATAATTTATAAACACGGCGAGGGGTCCTTCCCATTTTTGACTCACTCTACACTAGAGATAGAGTATCCCGCTAACTATAAGACTTACACTCTATAGGAGAGAAGTAACTACACTGACCATAAGAACTTACACCCTACAGGAAAAAGAGAGGACCCCACGGACCATAACAGCTTACACTCTACAGGAGAGCGAGATGATCCCGCTGACTAAAAGAGCTTACACTCTACAGAAGAGACATGACCATACTGATCATAAGAGCTTACACTTTATAGGTGAGTGAGAGAGAGAGAAAGAGATAGAGAACCTTGCTGGTCAAAAGAGCTTACACTCTAAAGGAGAGAGATGACTCAACTTACCATAAGAGTTTACATTCTACTGGAGAGAGAGGATCTCTTTGATCATAAGAGCTTACACTTTACATAAGAGAGAAACTTACCCAGTGATTCTGGACACAGAAAATGACTTTGCCATACAAACTGTGCTCCACTGGGAACCGCGATCTGATGGCCCAAGTACTGACCAATACTATACAAGGTGTGATAATCTCTAAGATGTCATATCTGCAGGACATTATGCAGAGGCCCACGCGGCAATTCAAAATTATGTCTGCCTGCTCTCTGATGCTTCAGCAGTGTGAGAAATGGTGACCAGCAAATTTTTATTTTTTTGCAAATGGTGAATCTAAAACTCAAAATGTTCGAATTTCAGTAGATCTAACTTAAACTCAGTCCTCTGTAGGGCCATCAGTTCATCTCTATCTGTTATGCTGGAGAAGGCTGGAATGTAACCGAAGCATTGAATCTTTGATTCAATATATTATGCTGAAAATGTCTTTTGGAATGCTGTTTAGTGATTACCTTTTTTTTCTAAATTCTTAAAAAAAGCCTTAATTTTTCAGTGGACAACACAGGTGCTTTAAATTATGTCTGTCATGGCCAATACTTCATCCTGGGTACCATGCCAGGCATGTCAGTCTCATGTTCCCATACTTGCTGGGATAGAGATCAATTTTATAAAGTCCAAATATTCTTTGTTTTCACATTCTGATAAAAAAAATTCTGGGAAGGATAACGTGAACAATGAAAATCTTTTTGGTCACTCATGTACTCAGGTAACACCCTTTTGGGTATAAGGAAAGTATAAGGAAGGTGCTCACCTTAGCAGGTTGTAGGGATATATATATATATATTTGTATATTTTTATTATAAAATGTATTAGCAACTGTGAAGTCAGGAACCCCTAGTTATATAGTATGTATCTATGGTGCCAGTTGGACTCCCTCATTTCTACTATCTTGAGTAGTATGAGGAAAATGTTACTTTGGTCAATTTGGGCTTGTCTTTGTTTAAAATAAATCTTTAAAACATTAAAAAAGGTAATTGTTTTTTCCCACTTGAAAAAGACGCTAGTCCAGAGTTGAAACGCGTTGTGGAAAACAAAAAGCCATTCAAATCATCTTAGCCTTAAGGAGTCTTCATTACAGCATCGCAGCCTAATATCATTTTATTATCCAAATTGGTCAATTATGCATAAAATAGCTGTTTTGGATCATCTTTTCTCGGAGCTCAATCTTGTACTAGTCTTTTGTTATTCCTCCTAGGAGTTATCTATACATTTAGGGTTGTGTTTTACCACTTGGGAGTGTGCAACCATATAGTGCAGTCATTGCTGCCATTGTCAGTCTGTGAGATGCCCATTTGGAAGATTAAAGGTGGTACCCAGTGTTCACTCAACAAATTTTAGGAGAAATAACAGAGAAAAGCTACATTTTTAAAAAAAAAGTGCTGTAAAATTGTCTTTTTTATATTGGAAATACAAACTTTAACCTAAGTAGGGGAAAATAAGAGACTGGAAGATGCAAACATGTAACCACTGATCTTACAGGTACCTACGAGTCTATTGAGTTCAGGTCAATACGCACCTTCATATCCACACTGGGATCGTGAATGTCAGATGTGTGAAACTTAAAGTTAGTGGCCACAATTATCTCTAAAAACAACAAATATCCTTAGAAAAAATATCTCACATCAACAAACAAAATTCTATAAAAACAATTTCTTTGTCAGTAGACTATTTCTCCAACGGCCCGGTCTCCAATGTGCAGGTTGCAAGTTGTAGACCTTCTGGAATCTAATATATCATAAGCCAAGGTAAAAGCAGAAAGGAGCTGAATGGAATTTCTCCTGCAGTTTTATTATGTTAAGTGCTTTAAGACGTACTGGCTGGTTTCATCTTGGTAAACAAAGCTGATATTTCCTTTCACCAAATGTTCACAATACTTTCAGTTGGGTGATACTCTAAGTACTGACAGAGATAAGCCAGCCAGTGAATGGGAAGATAAGTGAAGCAAATATTAGTAGGAACATCTAATGGGCATTATCAGTTTAGGTTTGTTTGTAAACCTTCCTGCAATTAATATTTCATAGTCAATTAGCTGCGCTAGTCTGTGTTGTAATTCTCCATCATGAAGGGATTTTCGGTTTAGCTTCAGATTTATTATATTTGTTTTGCTATTTATTTTTATGTGACTGTTTGCTAAGGTTGGAAATGTCCAGAGTTTACAAAAAATATAAGTCACCAGACCAAGCAGGAAAGCAGAAATAGCTTATACACCTACACATCGACGGTGATTAAATTATTTACTTCTTAGGGATATTTTTCCGTTTGTGTCAAACGCTTGAAATACCTGCACATGTCAAATAAGAAGCTGAAATATGTTGCATGTTTGCATGCTGATTTATTAAAGTGACCCCAAATCGTTACCTTTCACTGAACCTTTTACATGTTCCTTCTTTTTTTGCCCTACAATATTTCTATATGGTGGAAAAATAAAGTCAGGTGACCCCGCTGTTCTAACTACGACGTTAATGGCATAGTTGTCTCACGCACGCACTGGAGAGGAATGGAGCTAAGTCAACAAATTGGGATTTGTTAGTTAAGCCAAGTACGAACTAGCCAGGGGAGAAGAGAGCTAAACGTAGAGTGCAAATATATATACGAGGCAAGCTGCAGCTTGTAGAAAAGAAAAATGTTTGTAGAAAACTCCTGCATTACAGGTTTATCTAAGGTGTGGTGTTGCTTAAGCCCCAGTAATTACCAAGGATACCATGACATAGTGGCTGAAAATGAAGCACTCTACAAACTTGCCACCTTCTACCTATGCAATTAACGCTTTTGCAGCCAGAGGGGATTTTATAGCATGTTATCTTTCACAAATGCATTTTCTTTATAAACAGTGTATAGGAATGCAATATAAGGATATAATTAGCATAGCACAGAAAATGAAATAGAACTAAAAAATATTTAAGAGAGGGTAAATGTTTTACTGCAATGGTAAAATACAGTATGTGATACTCAGTCCACAATTATTAAATAAATTATTAGATTTAGATCTATTATATGTCCAATAAGTTTAGGTTCCAAGTCTGGGATCCTCACCTAACAGGTAGATTTAGGCTATGTGCCCATGTAGCATTTTATTCCGGACACTAAAAACCGGACTCCTTCCCAGAAATTGCGCATTTTTTTCCCCGCGATTTTACCGCGATTATGATCGCGATTTTGCCGCGATTTTCGCTTGCGATATTCAAGCACTTTCCAAGCGATTTGAAGCATCGCTTGGAAAGTGATTGACAGGTTGGTCACACTCGTCAAACATAGTTTTGACAAGTGTGAGCAGCTTTTTACTATTGAGGCCTATGCGGCATCAATAGTAAAAGATAGAATGTTAAAATGCTAAAAAAAATAAAAAAATCGGGGTATATTTACCTTCCGGAGTCACGCGCTGCATTCCCGGGCCTCAGCGATCCCAGTAATGCCTTGCGAGACCTGTGATGACGTTGGTCTCGCGTTACTATAGCGATCTCGCGAGACCACTAGAGTCACGCGAGACTACGTCATCACAGGACCTTGCCGCAAGGCATTACTGGGAACGCTGAGGCCGGGAATGCAGCGTGTGACGCAGGAAGGTAAATATGCCCCGATTTTTTATTCTTTTTTTTACAGGGGTATGGTACCCAGGGCCTGGAGGACAGTCTCCTCTCCTCCACACCGTGGGTACCAACCGCACATGAGACGCTTAACTTCCCGCATGGTGGGCATAGCCACATGCGGGAAGTAAGCGATTCTCATGCATTCCTATGGGTGCGGAATCGCGGCAATTCTTTGCAATTCCACACAAAAGAATGAGCATGCTGCGATTTTTTCCGCAATGCGATTCCGCCGTGGAAAAAAGCGCAGCATTAGCACAGCATGTGCGGAATGCCATAGGAATGCATGGGGGGCATTCTGTACACGATATTTAAACGTTTTTGCGCCGAAAATCACGGCAAAAACGCTTAAAAATCGCTACGTGGGCACACAGCCTTAAGATTAATACTGTCAGGACCCTGATCCATGTCATGACAACCAGACCAGGGTACTGCAAACTTCTTTGGCTGGCTCTCGAAAGTCAGCGTCCTGGGCATCTTTTCTGATGACAAATAAAAAAGAGAATGGTCATCAGCTCACTAGCGATCCACGGGAGATACTGCTGTTTGCTTTTGGGTGCGGTATACAGACAAATCCAGGCCAGTTTCTGGGTGATTTAGAAAACAAAGTATTCTGCACCAAACCAATCATTAAAAAAATGAGAAGACTCCAGATAAGCTGAATAAACCTATAGAAAAATGAAGACAGGACCTTCAAATAATGAATATAAAATATATTTTATCAACAAGCACTTAAAAAGATCCAAGGAACTACTACCCCAAAAATATCAGTACAATCTGTAAAAAGAGTAATAGTAACAATTCAAAATGTGTGAGGTTCTCAATTATAACTCAAAAAGGTAGAAACACATCAAGGCCTATGGGTTTCAACAGTAAGTGTTTAAGGAATTGGACATATTGCCACGTTCTCCATTGAAGACACCAGTGTTGTTATGATATGTCATGTATAATGTGATAAGTGTTAATGATGGGCAATGAAAATTGTAATAGGTACTGTTAATGAAAGACTGTGCAGTAGTAGAAGTTAAAGGCATTGTTCACTAGTAGAACAACCCTTTCTTGATCCAAATGTTTGCCCCCCATAAAATAATAAAGCCTACACTCACCTCCCATACTGGCACAGTTCCAGTGGTGTCGGCACTCGCAGTCCCGGGGTTGAGTGAAATTGTTGTGATAAGTGACGCTGGCGCCCAATCAGCACTGGCGTCACTGTCCCCACATTCTGATAAATCGAACATGAAGAGGAAGTCCGGGCTGCAGCTGATAAAAACTTTTAAAACTTTTACACAGTGGACTTCTAAAATAGCAGAAAATAGGAGCCATATTTATCAACAACAGGTCACAAAATTAATGCACAGCAGGCCCCCATGATAAAGGTGGAGGTAGCACAGGTGCAAAGTACTGATGAAACAACAATCACACACACACCAATTCATGGAGGGTGATGTTGTTTAGTACTAAAAATGCACACGGAAAAGGTATGTAAAGGACTTCAGTCACACAGATGCAGGGCACAGTTTCTAGCTTACAAAACAACCTATTAGTGATGCCGATACTATTAGATCAGGTGGCTGCCCCGCACTGAATCAGTACATCATACAGATGCAGGCACCCTAGTTCACAAGGCCAACACTAAAATACTTGACTGAAAACTCTTTAGAAATGGAAGCAAATGTGCAATTAGATAAAAATGATGCATAATATACCTGAGGTATTTTTCGATATGGCCAAAATAGGCAACCTTGCAACTGACGTCAAGGGTCCTTCAACCTGCAATGACTTGATAATTTTTAAAATATATTGCAATATTTCAGAATTGAAGTCTAATGTAAAAATAAAACTCTACTATGATATTATAATATGTAAGAAACCCAGGCCACATGGGCCTTCAGTACATGTTAGGCTGCAATGACAACCCAATAGCACCCCACAATTGCTTCACGAGAGTTGATGCATGTCAGAAGTCAGCCCATTCCATATAGTTAGTGTGCACATCTGCTGAAAATAGATGATACATTTCAATAATGAGTTGAACAGTGCCATGGCAGTATGTACGCTGTGTGGCAGGCACGGCACTGACTAAGGATCGTGCCTCTGACTGCATAGCCCCCATAGATTTAGCTAGAGGGTCAGATTACGGTGCCAGAATTCCCCCCTCCCACTATTCCCTCCAATTAATGCTCTATTGGGACCCTCAAATGACCAATGGGAGGAAGGGGAAGGGGGCGGCCAGACACACCCACAGGGGTTAAATTCAGGTACCAGGGGTCAGTGCATCCTCTTTCTCCTCGGCTGACCCCTGGTAGCTTTTGTTGTCCATTGGATCTCCTCCTTCACCAAGTCTGATCCTGTGATTGAGGCCCTGTGGCGGAGAGCAGCACAGGAAAGTGAGCCATGGGTGCAAGCCCTTTTAGCTGGCCTCGGAGATCTCCCCCTGTGCCCTCTCTGGCCCCTCCGGAGGCTCCCCCGGTGCCCCACATGGCCGCACGGGACCCCTCATCTCTGGATATTTTAGCCGCTGGCCCCTCTGGCACTGAGGTCACCTCTGTGCAGGAATCCCCTGTAGAACCCAACCCCACAGGTCCCCAGGTCTCTTCCCTGGCCGCTGTCCCGTTAGAGCCCAGATTCTCACAACCCGGCACTCTAGGCCCCGAAGCGGCCTCCATATCTGGCCCCCAGACAGATCCTGGGTCTTCAAGACCTGAGGCGCCCCCCCAGCCGGCTCCCAAAGCTAACCCACCTGCTGCCTCCTTGCTCAGCTCTGGTCCTATCGCTGCATCCTGTTCTGGCAGACGCTCCAAGCGATCTTCTAAGCCCCCGGAGCGTCTGCGTGTCGATGGTGGGACCATGCGATGGGTTCCACACTCCGCTTCATGTAGGCCCCTGCACAGGACAGCATCGCAGCGGACTCTGGCAGCTCCCGCTCCCCTTGCCCTTCAACCTGGGCCCTCCTCTCAGCCGGCTTTCTCACTGCCGGCGAGCAGGGCTCCACCGTCCGTGGCCAGGCCTCAGCCGCTTGCTCCACCTCCCCTGGCTTCCCCTACCGACGTCACACGGGGGGGAACATCCCTGCATCATTCCGGCTCTTCCACTGGGACCTGGGTGGGAATGAAGGGCGCCGCCAGTTCCGGAAGCTGTGACTGGACCGCGGCCCCAGGTGGCGATGGCTCAGCCCCCCGCTGTCTCCTCTCGCCTGCCAGCGCCACCCCATGCTGCCATGCATCTGGCCTCCCGGCCAGTAGTTACCCCCCCGGCGGCGTTAGTCCGCTCCACAGGCCCGCCCACCAGCATTAGGTTGGGGGCAGGAACCACCACCACCCAAGCCCTGCCCACTCTCCATGCCACTCCCACTTCTGTCCATCAAGGACAGGGTGCATGGTAAGCCCCGCCCACCCATTAAAAAAACAGGCGGGAGAAGAAATACCGACCCCGCCTCACCTCCCCAGTGGGCGCAGGGATGCCGCCCACTAGGGGAGGCAATGGGGCCAGTTCAAGAGCCTCAAATGCTGTTGCAGAGCATGCTGTTCCATCCTACCAGATGGAGCAGTGTGCTCTGCACCAAAGACAGTATAATGCACCATGTAATGCACCATGTCACACAAGCACACCAATAAACAAAAACACATGCAACACTAATACGTTAACTGCACATTACACACCACCAACACCCCCAATGACACAGACATACACATGCAGCCAACCCACACCCACTCACGACGACCTGTCAATCACATGCTGTGCACCCCTCTTCCTCATATCACCCCCCTCTTCAACGCCCCGCACTGTACCCGGGATCACGGCCCTTGACGATCACGTGCAACACAACATCCATGAGCTACGCGCCCCCATCACACCCACTAGCCATGACAGTCAAAGGCGTAGACACTGCAGACCCTCCCCATCCTCCTCTGCTGAGTCCAACTACCACCACAGATGCAGCTCACGTAGCAGCCACCACAGCTCCCGGTCAGCCAGATGGCGTTCCCCGTCCTCTTCAGAATGGTCTGACACATCCGAGAGGCGCAGCAGACGCTCTCATGCCTCCGTCCGAAGACGCAATTCACAACGCTCACCTGCCAGAGAGCTTTTGTCTCCACACAGAGCCACCTCTGGCTGATTTTTTAGACACGATTCTGCCGAGGCTCCACCCTCAGAAGGCACCGATCAACATCAGGCACTGGATAGGCCGCTGCCATCGTGTGTGCCATCCTTTGCTGCTAGCCGCATCAAAGATCCATCATGACCCGCGCTTGCCATGCAACAGGCATCATCACCAGCTAGCGGCAAGGGAGTCCGATCCTCAGCTCCCTGGGCCTCCGCTCACCATCAAGCCAGATCTGCAGTGGGAGCCAGAGTTCCTCTACCCCAGAGGAACTGCGCCAGACAGCGGTGAGTTATCCATAATCATCGAGCACCACACCATACACGACGCAGGAGAGTCTGATTTAGCATTAGCCATCAGGGCACTGATCCAGCAGTTCTCACACTCAAGTTCATCACCCGACACCTGGGCAACACCGCAAACACATGGCCTATGCAAGAATGATTCTTACTGTGGAGTCGGCCCTTTGGGCACAGACATAGGCCTATAGACAAAGCATAAAATCTGGAATAATGACTACGTAGATATATGGTCGCTGCTATCAGCGGACCAGTATACGGTGGACAAGGAAAGGTGAACTGGGGAACAGTCTCACGATAGCGTCAAGACAAGGGTAGCACACACTATGAACAACTGGCTACAGTCCTTCTCAGTACTCGGGTGTATTATGGGTCAGAAGCACCCAGAACTAGAGTTGAGCGACTTTTGGTTTTTTAGGGTCGAGTTTCGTTTCGTGAAACCCGACTTTTCCAAAAGTCGGGTCGAGCAAGATCGGCCGATTATAGGGAAAAGTCGGGGTCGTCCCGAAACACGAAACCCAATGTAAGTCAATGGGGAATAAAAGTCGGCAGTGAGAGGAGGACAGGAAACACACCTACAGTGCCCATTTGAATGCCAAAAGCATCAATTCTTCTTACTTAAGCTTGTCAACCTTAATTAACTTCATAATACAAGTTATGCACTGAAAAATGGGGGTTATTTGGCTAAAGTTGTGGGGGGGTAGGGCTGGCTCCAGGTTTTCATGTGCCCTGGGCGAAAGAGCACCCCTTTAACACATACCACAACTCATCATGCTCCGATACGGCAGAGAAATAGCGGTATAGTACAATGAAATAAACTTCACTTTTTACATCTCATGACGAGGCCCATCTATTTCTCCATACAGAATCATTGGTCCCATATAATGTTTGAAACAGTATATGATGAGCTCCACATAATGCTACAGTATATGTTGGTCCCCATGGATGAAGCTCCAATGTCTTATGGGCCCAAATAATGCTCCAAACATAATGGGCCCCATTTCTAATGCTCTAGTGTATAATGGGCCTTGTAAATGCTGCTCCAGTGTCTGATGTCCACCTTTGGAATGTTCCAGTGTATGGTGGGCCCCATCTATCATTCTCCAGAGTATAGTGCTCCCCAAAAATTGCTGTCCCAACATTGAAAACAATGAAATAAGTCTCCTCGCTAGGGAATCCCTGTACTAGTCTGGACTCCTCGTCGTCCCCATCTTCCATCTCACTGCACAGTATTTCAACCTTGCAAGTGCTGTGATCCTGAGCAAGCAGGGGGGCCCACTCGTCGGCGAAGGCACTGGCACAGGGCCCCTGATAGTACGGTGGTGTGTCTGATGGCGGGTGGGCCGAACCTGCACTTTCATCTGCAGCTTCCTCTTTATCACCGTGTAAGATGGAACTGTATATGGGAAGGGTAACCTGAGTTTCATCAGGGTCAGATTCAGGTCGTGTAGCATGCGAGGGGAATGTAGTGGTCTGGGTCAATGTACCAGCAGATTCATCGAGCAGTGGCTGGGCATCAGTGCACTTGTGTCGCCCCCAGGAGTACGGTCGCCACAGTGGCATTACCTTCCTCCTAGGGAGTGTGATGTCATGCTTGGGAGCAACGAAGGATCTCTCTAGCAGGTTAACTGATTGGGCGGCGTTATTCCCACGAGTCATGACCCTCCAAACAGCGTTCATGAAGGCAAAGTGTTTGTTTTACGTGGGCAGTATGGTTGCAAAGCTGAACCTTAAAGGAATGTCCAGAAGGGCACCACCAGGAGTGGAGCCTACGGTTAAATTCGACTCCACCTGGGAAACCTCAACCATGCCAGCTACAGAACAGATGCACACATTGCAAGCTTAATTCCGTTAACGAACGAGACTCCGTCATGCCCCGCGGTCCGAGTCCGGCTTACTAGAGGGACACGTGAGGCTCTGGCACATGAGATTGGCCAATAACTGGTGTGTCATGCCCTTACATGTCCGTGGCTGCATGTGCGCTACACTGAAAAGGCCAGCGTTTGTCGCTTACAGGTGCAGATAACACGCTGAACAACGTTAGTGATGGGGATCACTGATTACAATTATTACCCGCGAACGATGATTTCCCAGTAAGTGCAGGTCAACCGCAGTTCCGGAATTAGGCCTAACCGTCATTCCTGAAAAAATGAAAAACTTACGTGTGCAAACCACAGGTGCTGTAGCTTGTTTAACAGCTCGTCAGCCGTTCTCACGCCCAGTATGGCTTGCACGTGATTGCACAAAGGTGAGAAAGGGTACCGTATCCCCGGATAACATGTATGGATAGCGTACACATTCAAAATATATGTCTATACATCAGGAGGCAGGCTCAGACGGTGTTAGGCCCAGTATGGCTTGCACGTGATTGTCTCAAGTGGGGTAAAACAGGGCTCTGTCCTGGGCCCTGTATTGTTCAACATCTTTATCAACGATTTAGATGAAGGAATTGAGGGTAAACTGATTAAATTTGCTGATGACACAAAGCTAGGAGGGATAGCTAATACTAGAGAAGAGAGAGAGAGGATTCAAAAAGATTTAAATAAACTGGAGAAGTGGGCAGCAACTAACAGAATGGTTTTTAACAGGGAGAAATGCAAAGTACTACATCTGGGCAATAAAAATGAAAAAAGCATATATAGAATGGGAGGAATAGGGCTAAGTGACAGCACATGTGAAAAAGACTTGGGTATACTAATAGATCACAGACTGAATATGAGTCAACAGTGTGATGCAGCAGCAAAAAAGGCAAATGCAATTCTAGGATGTATTAACAGAAGCATACAGTCTAGATCACGTGAAGTAATTATTTCCCTCTACTCCTCTTTGGTCAGACCTCATCTGGAATATTGTGTCCAATTTTGGGCACCACATTTTAAAAAAGACATCAACAAACTGGAGCAAGTTCAGAAAAGAGCGACCAGAATGGTGACCGGTCTGCAAACCCTGTCTTATGAGGAAAGGTTGCAGGATTTGGGAATGTTTAGTTTGCAAAAGAGAAGACTGAGAGGAGACTTAATAGCTGTCTACAAATATCTAAAGGGCTGTCACATTGTAGAAGGATCAACTTTATTCTCATTTGCACAAGGAAAGACTAGAAGCAATGGGATGAAGCTGAATGGGAGGAGACACAGATTAGATATTAGAAAAAACTTTTTGACAGTTAGAGTGATCAATGAGTGGAACAGGCTGCCACGAGAAGTGGTGAGTTCTCCTTCAATGGAAGTCTTCAAACAAAGGCTGGACAGACATCTAACTGGGATGATTTAGCGAATCCTGCTTTGAGCAGGGGGTTGGACCAGATGGCCCAGGAGGTCCCTTCCAACTCTACGATTCTATGATCCTCTATGATCCTGCACAAAGGTGAGAAAGGGTACCGTATCCCCGGGTAACATGTATGGATAGCGTACACATTCAAAATATATGTCTATACATCAGGAGGCAGGCTCAGATGGTGTTAGGCCCAGTATGGCTTGCACGTGATTGCACAAAGGTGAAAAAGGGTACCGTATCCCCGGATAACATGTATGGATAGCGTACACATTCAAAATATATGTCTATACATCAGGAGGCAGGCTCAGACGGTGTTAGGCCCAGTATGGCTTGCACGTGATTGTCTCAAGTGGGGTACCACAGGGCTCTGTCCTGGGCCCTGTATTGTTCAACATCTTTATCAACGATTTAGATGAAGGAATTGAGGGTAAACTGATTAAATTTGCTGATGACACAAAGCTAGGAGGGATAGCTAATACTAGAGAAGAGAGAGAGAGGATTCAAAAAGATTTAAATAAACTGGAGAAGTGGGCAGCAACTAACAGAATGGTTTTTAACAGGGAGAAATGCAAAGTACTACATCTGGGCAATAAAAATGAAAAAAGCATATATAGAATGGGAGGAATAGGGCTAAGTGACAGCACATGTGAAAAAGACTTGGGTATACTAATAGATCACAGACTGAATATGAGTCAACAGTGTGATGCAGCAGCAAAAAAGGCAAATGCAATTCTAGGATGTATTAACAGAAGCATACAGTCTAGATCACGTGAAGTAATTATTTCCCTCTACTCCTCTTTGGTCAGACCTCATCTGGAATATTGTGTCCAATTTTGGGCACCACATTTTAAAAAATACATCAACAAACTGGAGCAAGTTCAGAAAAGAGCGACCAGAATGGTGACCGGTCTGCAAACCCTGTCTTATGAGGAAAGGTTGCAGGATTTGGGAATGTTTAGTTTGCAAAAGAGAAGACTGAGAGGAGACTTAATAGCTGTCTACAAATATCTAAAGGGCTGTCACATTGTAGAAGGATCAACTTTATTCTCATTTGCACAAGGAAAGACTAGAAGCAATGGGATGAAGCTGAATGGGAGGAGACACAGATTAGATATTAGAAAAAACTTTTTGACAGTTAGAGTGATCAATGAGTGGAACAGGCTGCCACGAGAAGTGGTGAGTTCTCCTTCAATGGAAGTCTTCAAACAAAGGCTGGACAGACATCTAACTGGGATGATTTAGCGAATCCTGCTTTGAGCAGGGGGTTGGACCAGATGGCCCAGGAGGTCCCTTCCAACTCTACGATTCTATGATCCTCTATGATCCTGCACAAAGGTGAGAAAGGGTACCGTATCCCCGGGTAACATGTATGGATAGCGTACACATTCAAAATATATGTCTATACATCAGGAGGCAGGCTCAGATGGTGTTAGGCCCAGTATGGCTTGCACGTGATTGCACAAAGGTGAAAAAGGGTACCGTATCCCCGGATAACATGTATGGATAGCGTACACATTCAAAATATATGTCTATACATCAGGAGGCAGGCTCAGACGGTGTTAGGCCCAGTATGGCTTGCACGTGATTGCACAAAGGTGAGAAAGGGTACCGTATCCCCGGATAACAAGTATGGATAGCGTACACATTCAAAATATATGTCTATACATCAGGAGGCAGGCTCAGACGGTGTTAGGCCCAGTATGGATTTGACAGCCCAGACTACACAGCGGAGGAGCAGGGAGAGGTAAAGATTGCAAATGCTGGGGCCCTGCCCAAGCAAAGGGGGCCCACTCGTGGGCGTCGGTACTGGCACTGGGCCCCTCATAGTACGGCGGTGTGTCTGATGGCGGGTGTGCACCACCACCGTCAGAGGCACTTGATTGCACTATGAGGGACCCTGTGCCAGTGCCCGCGCCCAAGAGTCGGCCTACCCACCTGTCCAGGGCAACGGCACTCGCACGGTGTCGTGCGCTAGGTGGTGACCCCGGCCATGGGGAGGGGAGGCAGCACAGTTAGGGAGTTTTAGAAAGTGGCATATGTTGATATTGGACATTCAGCTGATGCAAAAGGCGAAATAGGTCAAGTCCCAGGAAGAGGTGGACCAAAGCAAGCCATTTTTCTGTCACCCTATGTGTCATCAGGGGAAGGTGGGACAAAATCCTTGGAAACCCATGCATGGTTCATTTTAATGAAGGTTAGATCATCCACATTTTGGGTTGACAGACGGGTCCTTTTTTCTGTCAGGATTGATCCAGCTGCACTGAAGACTCTTTCCGATAGCACACTTGCAGCTGGGCAAGCGAGCTCCTGTAAGGCATATTGTGCCAATTCAGGCCAGGTGTCCAGTTTAGCGGCCCAATAGTCAAAGGGGAATGACCTGTGTGGGAGAACATTGATATGGGAGGAAAAGTAGTTTGTAACCATAGTTGACAACTGCTGTCTCCTGTCACTTTCCATCGAAAAATCAGTCCACAACATTGTCATGAAACCCCTGTCTCCAACGCCACTTCTGCTGTGTGCACCATGAACACCTCTGCCAAGCTGCCCCCGGCCCGTACGGCTCGTGTGAGAACCATCACCGCTGCTGTGTGCTGGGAATGCCTCAAGCAACCGATTTACCAGAGTTGCTTGTTTTTTAGCCAATATTAGGTCAAGGTTCTCCTGTGGCATGATGTTTTGTAATTTGCCTTTATAGCGTGGATCCAGGATGCTGGCCAACCAGTAGTTGTCATCGTTCATCATTTTGGCAATGCGGGGGTCCCTTTTTAGGATCTGCAAGGCATAATCTGACATGTGGGCCAATGTTCTCGGTGTCAATGATGCACTGCGAGTGCTGGTTGGAGGAGCACTTTCTGGCAAATCCACATCCCTCCAGTCACGCACAAACCCTGTACCAGACCTTGCCACGCCAACATTTTCACTTGCCCCACGAGATGCATCCTCCTCCCCTAAGTAATCATCCCCATCATCATCCTCCTCCTCCTCTTCTTCCTCCACCTCGTCCAGGAGAGGTCCCTGAGCAGATAATGGCTGAATGTCATCAAGGATTCCCTCCTCCTCTTCCTCCTCATCAACATTGGCTGCAGACGCCTGCTCCTTAAGGTGCGTCAAAGTTTGCATGAGCAGACGCATAAGTGGGATGCTCATGCTTAGGATGGCGTCGTCTGCGCTTACCAGCCGTGTGCATTCCTCAAAACACTGAAGGACTTTACAGAGGTCTTTCAGCTTCGACCACTGCACACCTGTCAACTCCATGTCTGCTCTCAAAGTGCCTGGCCGTGTATCCTCCCACAAATGCATTATGGCCTGCCTCTGCTCGCACAGCCGCTCCACCATGTGCAGGGTGGAGTTCCACCTTGTTGCAATGTCGATAATGAGGCGGTGGTTGGGAAGGTGGAGCAATCGCTGCAGCTTCTGCATACGAACGGAGTGTACAGGCGACCGGCGGATGTGCGCGCACAGTCTTCGCACTTTCTGGAGCAGGGCTGTTAACTCTGGATAATTTTTGAGGAAGCACTGCACCACCAGGTTCAAGGTGTGAGCCAAGCAAGGTATGTGACTGAGTTTTGAAAGGGCTATGGCTGCCACAAAATTACATCCGTTATCACTAACTACCTTGCCTGCCTCAAGATGTACACTGCCCAGCCATGACTCAGTTTGTCGCTTCAAGTACTCAGCCAGCACCTCGGCGGTGTGTCTGTCGCCCAAACACATCATCTGCAACACAGCCTGCTGACGCTTTCCACTAGCTGCTTGATAGGGGGACACCTCGTGTGCAACAGTGGCAGCTGCAGATGGAGTGCTCGTACGACTGCGCTCTGTGGACGAGCTTTCGCTTCTGGAGGAGGAGGAGGAGGAGGAGGGTCGAACGCCTACAGCCAACTGTTTCCTATACCGTGGGCTAGGCAGCACTGTCCCACCACCGCTGTCCCCTGTGGACCCTGCATCCACCACATTAACCCAGTGCGCAGTGATGGACACGTAACGGCCCTGGCCATGCCGACTGGACCATGCATCAGTTGTGAGGTGCACCTTTCCACTCACTGACTGCTTGAGTGCATGGACAATGTGGTCTTTTACATGATGGTGGAGGGCTGGGATGGCTTTGCGAGAGAAGAAGTGGCGACTGGGTAGGTCATAGCGTGGTACTGCATAGGCCATGAGTTCGCGGAAAGCTGCGCTTTCCACCAACCGATAGGGCATCATCTCAAACGAGATTAGTTTGGCAATGTGGGCGTTCAAACCCAGTGTACGCGGATGAGAGACTGAGTACTTTCTTGACCTACTCATAGTGTCTGGGAGGGTGAGCTGGACTTGAGAGCTGCATATGGTGGAAGTAGCGGTGGACAGGGCGGACTGAGAGAGGGTTGATGATGGTGATGGAGTTGGTGTTCTTTCTGATGGCCTAGATTCAGTATTTCGTTGATATAACAGTGGGATTCCCTGACTGCTGTGGCCTTGCAACGACACCTCAATATTTGCTGCTGTGCTAACCGGTGGGCTTACAGTGGGGGAAACAATGTAGCGTTGCTGACTACCTTCTTTGTGATCAGTTGCACATGTGGTACTTGAGGTTTGGTGTTGTGTCCACGCTTGCAAGTGCATGCTGGTTAAATGTCTAAGCATGCAACTGGTATTCAAATTTTTCAGATTTTTCCCTCGGCTAAAGGTCTTTGCGCACTTCTTACAGATAACCTTGGCCTGATCATGAGGATTTTGTTCAAAAAAGTGCCACACTGCACTCTTCCTACTTTGGCAGACATTTTGCGGCCTAGCACGCTGTGATCTTTTGACCCTCTGGACAAGCTGTCCAGCAACTCTTTTGATTTTTGGAACCTGTCTTTGGAGTGCTCCGGGCCTGCCAGATAACAGCTGTTGCGATGTCGATGTCTGCTGTGGATGCTCCTCCTCATCTGAGCTATTGGAAGCAGCACCCTCTTCCCCCAATGGATGCCAATCTGGGTCAACAACTGGGTCATCCATCACCTCCTCTTCAATGTCATGTGCACCTTCCTCTGTGTCACCGTGTATGGTGGTATAGGGTGCGGGAAGGGGCACCTGAGTCTCATCAGGGTCAGAATCTGGCTCTGTACACTGCGAGGACAATGTAGTGCTCTGAGTGAATGTACCAGCAGCTGTGCATCAGTGCACTCCATGTCAGATTCATCTTGGCCTGGGTAATTCACCATTTCACTTGATAATCCAGGCATGGTATGTGAAAACAGCTCCATGGAGTAATCAGTAGTATGGCCTGCGTCATCCTTCAATCTTGGTTGGGGTGAAGGACACAAGGAAAGGTGTGGTTCATGAACATGAGCCTCCAATGATGACTCAGTGCTTTTATTTTTTACAACTTCAGAAGAGGAGGCGATAGAGCTGGAGGCTGAGTCAGCAATGTAAGAAAAAACTTTTTCCTGAAGCTCTGGCTTTAAAAGCGGTTTGCCAACTCCTAGAAAACTAAGCCTTCAAGGCCTTGTGGAGCCAGACGATGACGCAGGCTCAACACCTCCTGCATTCTGTCCTATTTTGCTTTTGCCACTACCATCAGATCCACCACCAACACCATCATTACCAGCTGCCAACCCCCGCCCAATTCCACGGCCTCTTCCACCAGCCTTCCTCATTTTTGGTAGAAATGTAGACAAAATCCAACAAACTATATAGTAATGTAAAACAAGGTACTAGGTGTCTATAGGACAGGGGAGATTTTGAATTTCTGCAGACACTTGTGGACACTGGACACTTTTGGATTGTGTGAGGTCCACTGAATATCAGAGCGCTATGTCACAGGCTCGATGGCACAGGTGTGAAAAAAGTGACTACAGGATAAGGGAGATTTTGAATTTCTGCACACACTAGTGGACACTGGACACTTTTGGATTGTGTGAGGCCCACTGAATATCAGAGCGCTATGTCACAGGCTCGATGGCACAGGTGTGAAAAAAGTGACTACAGGATAAGGGAGATTTTGAATTTCTGCACACACTAGTGGACACTGGACACTTTTGGATTGTGTGAGGCCCACTGAATATCAGAGCGCTATGTCACAGGCTTGATGGCACAGGTGTGAAAAAAGTGACTACAGGATCACAGAGATTTTGAATTTCTGCACACACTAGTGGACACTGGACACTTTTGGATTGTGTGAGGCCCACTGAATATCAGAGCGCTATGTCACAGGCTCGATGGCACAGGTGTGAAAATAGTGACTACAGGATAAGGGAGATTTTGAATTTCTGCACACACTAGTGGACACTGGACACTTTTGGATTGTGTGAGGCCCACTGAATATCAGAGCGCTATGTCACAGGCTCGATGGCACAGGTGTGAATAAAGTGACTACAGGATCACAGAGATTTTGAATTTCTGCACACACTAGTGGACACTGGACACTTTTGGATTGTGTGAGGCCCACTGAATATCAGAGCGCTATGTCACAGGCTCAATGGCACAGGTGTGAAAAAAGTGACTACAGGATAAGGGAGATTTTGAATTTCTGCACACACTAGTGGACACTGGACACTTTTGGATTGTGTGAGGCCCACTGAATATCAGAGCGCTATGTCACAGGCTTGATGGCACAGGTGTGAAAAAAGTGACTACAGGATAAGGGAGATTTTGAATTTCTGCACACACTAGTGGACACTAGACACTTTTGGATTGTGTGAGGCCCACTGAATATCAGAGCGCTATGTCACAGGCTCGATGGCACAGGTGTGAAAAAAGTGACTACAGGATAAGGGAGATTTTGAATTTCTGCACACACTAGTGGACACTGGACACTTTTGGATTGTGTGAGGCCCACTGAATATCAGAGCGCTATGTCACAGGCTCGATGGCACAGGTGTGAAAAAAGTGACTACAGGATAAGGGAGATTTTGAATTTCTGCACACACTTGTGGACACTGGACACTTTTGGATTGTATGAGGCCCACTGAATATCAGAGCGCTATGTCACAGGCAGAAATTGGCTAGTGTATCACAAACTACAAGGTGTATGTAGAATTGGGCAGAATAGGAATCTCCCTAGAGTGTAGGTCTGTAAGAACGGAACAAGTCCTCCACTTATCCTTCCACAGTGACACACAGATAGCTTCACTGTGGCCGTGATAACAGCCGTTACACGGTACTGAGAGGAGCGTGCACGTACACGGCTGTCCGGTGTACGTAAAATTGTCAAGCTCCGTGTTTTTTAAGTATATGGACTGACACACGCTGTCTCTCTATAGTTTTGAATGTGATCAAGCAGCAAATATATTTAACTGTTTGAAAGCTAGACAAAACTAGTAGGTGCAGGTCTGTAAGAACGGAACATGTCCTCGACTTATTCTCACAGAGTGACACACAGATAGCTTCACTGTGGCTGTGATAACAGCTGTTACACAGTACTGTGTGAGGAGCGTACACCGCTGTATGGTGTGAAAAAATGCACGCTCAGTACCTCAGCAGGACAAAAAAAAATTGGGATTGCTTTTAAAAAAGCAGTTTGCAGAGCAGTGGGTAAACAGCAATGCAGCTGTCAGGAAGCCTTAGAAGGCAGCCTAACAACCAACACCACTGATCCACCACAATATAGCCTCCCCTTGCACTGCACACACAGTGACTGGTGTGTTGTACAGGCAAAATCGCTAGCAGCAGAAGCAGTTTTTTTTTCTTCTTCAATGCCTAACGCTCTCCCTAAAGAATCAGCAGCAGCAACCTCTCCCTATGCTAAGATCGGCAGAAGTAAGATGGCGGTCGGCGTGCACGCCCTTTTATAACCCCTGTGACGCCCACCAAAGCAAGCCAATCACTTGCATGCCCTTCTGAAAGATGGTGGTGACCTCTGCCTATGTCATCACGTTGCCCACAGTGTCCGTGGATCCTGATTGGCTGAAAACGAGCGCAAAACAAACTTTTGAAACGCGACTTTGGCGCGTAAGTCGCCGACCTCGTGGCCGACCTCATCCAAGGGTCGGGTTTCGTTTCATGAAACCCGACTTTGCCAAAAGTCGGCGACTTTTGAAATTTTTCGACCCGTTTCGCTCAACTCTACCCAGAACGTTGTTCGAACTTTTTATTTATCAAGACCTAGTATACAACTCGTATAAGGCCCACGGCGGCTCCGCATGGAGGCACTATGACGAGGAGTTTCGCAGGCGGTTAGCCCAGGAACCCGAGTTAGGATGGGGTGTAAAAGCGACTGACGTGTGACTGCGACTCATGCTGTTTCAAAAGCACCCCTTTTCATCAACGGCCACTAGTCACTCAGCAGCTGCAGGCCAGAATTGAGTGGTCGTACGAAGACCCGGGGCCTGCATGCTATTTAACGAGGGAAACTGCCGCTACCAAGGGGGCTGTAGATTTAGACACGAATGTTCTGCTTGCGGGGGAGGACACCCTGCAGCAAGATGTTCCCATGATGCAAATAGACCCCACAACAGGCAGAACCCCAGTGAGCGTAACCGTAATGGGGCCCTGGCTAAACCTGTACCTCAATAAGCCAGCTGCACAGCAGCAGCCCTACGGTTTCAAATACGGTTTTTTGATCCCCTACAGACTTGGTAAAACTCCAACTCTAGCAAAAACTTAAAGTCAGCGCACGAATACCCCATGATTGTAAAAGAAAAAATCGCAAAAGAAGTAGAGCTAGGTAGAATGGCAGGTCCGTTTTAATCTCTTCCTTTCCAAAACATCAGAATTTCGCCACTTCCCAAAAAAGAACAAAGAAAATACTGGCTAATCCATCACCTCTCATACCCAAAAGGCGAATCGGTTAACGATGCAATCCTCCCAGAGGAAGCGACAGTAGCCTATGCTTCGTTCGACAAGGCGGTAGAGCTCGTACGCACAGCCGGGCCTGGGGCCCTGCTAGCGAAAACAAACATAGAATCGGCTTTCCGACTGCTACCCGTCCACCGTGAATGCTTTCATCTCCTAGGTTGCAGGGTGGACCAGCTCTTTTATTACGATATGTGCCTACCGATGGGCTGTTCCGTCTCATGTTAGGCTACTTTCACACATCAGGTTTTCGGCGTCAGGCGCGATCCGGCGTCGTGCCTGAACGCCGGATCCGGCAAATGTTTTCTAAAACCTGATGTGCCGGATCCGTTTTTCTGCCGGATCCGTCTTGTTCTTGACATAAAAAACCGGATCCGTCTCATCCGGTTCATCCGTTTTTCTATCCGTTTTTCGACGGATTACGCCGGATCCGGTTTTTAAAATTGACCCTTGTGGCCTTCCGAACGGGATTGGCTACTGGAAAACTATATATAGCGTGTTCCTACAGCCCTTCTTTGACAGGTTGGAGAGGAGAAAGTGCAGGTTGGAGAGAAGAGCAAGTTACTGGCGAAGATGGATGTTGTGATTGGAAATATTTTGAAGAATTTGGCGGATTTTATAGCGGAGGCGAATCGTTTGAGGGTGATTGTTCTGGAGAAGGAGAGAGCGAGACAGCAGCGCATCAGGCATCGTAGACGACGTTTGTGGATCCACCCCATCACAGCCAAGAGAATGACGCGTGGGGTCTATTCTACACTCTGCATGGACCTTCGACGAAACCCGGATAAATTTTTTGGATATGTTCGGATGAAAATGGAGAATTTTGATTACTTGGTGGAGCGCATTGCACACCTCATAAGAAAAGCGGACACCTATTGCCGCTTCTCTGTTTCACCCGCAGAGCGTCTGATGGTGACTTTAAGGTAAGCCACATTTATTGGATATGCTCGCATCAGAGCACACTTTCACTGCAATCTTGTTGGTGGTAGTTTGTATCTCCAAGTGTTATAGCTGAGTTTTGGTATGTAATGCTGTGATTTTAAACTAATTTATTGTTTTTTAATTCCCCACAGATTTCTTGCAACTGGAGAATCCCTTTCGTCACTGCATTTCCAGTACAGACTCGGGATTTCCACCATATCTGGAATAGTGAAGTACACATGCCGTGCACTGTGGGACTCCTTAGCTGAAGAGTTTTTACCAGAGCCCACAACAGAGAGGTGGATTGAAATTGCTGACAAGTTTCAACAGATATGTCAGTTTCCCAACTGCTTGGGCGCTGTGGACGGGAAACATATCCGCATTGTAAAGCCAGCCGGATCGGGATCGGAATATTTCAATTACAAGAAATATTTTTCAATTGTCCTCATGGCCATCGCTGACGCGGAATACAAATTTATTGCTGTTGATATTGGAGCCTATGGCCGCTCCAATGACTCGCAAGTTTTCAAACTGTCTGCCATGGGGCGTAAACTGTATGGAAACACCTTCCAATTCCCACCACCTAGACCGCTGCCGCAAACATCTGGTCCACCTATGCCATTTGTCTGTGTAGGGGATGAAGCCTTCCAGCTGTCAGAACACCTTTTGAAACCATACTCTAGCCAAGGATTGACAAGACCAAAACACATTTTTAATTACCGCCTCACAAGAGCAAGAAGAATGGTTGAATGTACCTTTGGTATTCTGACAGCCAAATGGCGGGTCCTATTGACTGCGATCAACCTCAAGACAGAAACTGTTGACGAGGTGATCAAAGCGTGCGTGGTACTCCACAATTTTGTTATCTGCAAGGAACCCATTTCCATTGAGGACACCTCTGAAGAAACCACCTTGCAAGATTACCATGACATTACCACTAGAAGTTCTGTGACGGTTTCAGCAATGAGGGACAATTTTGCACTATACTTTATGTCACCTCAAGGCAGAGTACACTGGCAGGATGACAGAGTGTGAAAGATTTGTGCCCTAACCAAACTTGTGTACCTTCTGTACCAACAGTATATACCTTTGCCAACCAAAGTTGGCTATCTTGTCATGGTCTCTATTTTTAGCTTTAGGCCACAGGTGTGTACCTGGTTGTGTTTTATGCAAAGTATTTCACCTTTTAACAAAAGTTGTGTACATTGTTAGGAAATCACCAACAATAAACACAACTTTTTAGGTGAAATACTTTGCTTCAAACACAACCAGGAACACAACTGTGGCAAAAAGCTAAAATTTACCCACAGTTATATACCTGGTTTTGAATACCTTTTTACCTTTTAAATACCCTGTATTTAACCTTTTTTTTAAACTTATTTCGCCGCAGAAAGAAATGACAGACAACCAGTGTAAACAATAATTTAACTTTTATTTAAAATATTTTTTTTTGTAAACTGTTTTTAAAGTTAAAAAAACTTTTTTAATAAAGGTTTGAAACCAACTGTGCATTTTTATTACAAAACACATCATAAATCTGTGTAGTGTGGGGTGGAAATACTGCTGGAGGGGCTGCGGGACACTTCGACAATGGGAGTGTGGAGAGAGGACTGGGATCGTGGTGGGGAAGGAACAGTTAGAGGTGATGGTGTGGAAAAAGCTACAGAATGGGTGGACATGTGGGAGGCAGAAGAGGTGGTGGGCGGTGGAGTGGAGGGTTGGGCAGGGACTGTAGGAGCAGATGATGTTGATGGAAAGTTGTATGGGGAAGGAGTTTGGTACGGGGAAGGAGTTTGGTACGGGGCAGGTTGCTGGAAGTGGGGAGATGTCTGGTACTGGGGAGGTTGCTGGTACTGGGGAGGTTGCTGGTACTGGGGAGGTTGCTGGTATGTAATAGGAGGGGGAGGATGGAAAGTGGCTGGAGGGGGTGCAGATGTAATAGGAGGGGGAGGATGGAAAGTGGCTGGAGGGGGTGCAGATGTAATAGGAGGGGGAGGATGGAAAGTGGCTGGAGGGGGTGCAGGTGGAGGAACTACAGTGGTGGGAGGTGGAGGTTGGGAGGTAACCTGCTGTAGAGCACCGTGGCACGAATGCATTACATGCATCTGCTGGGTAGGAGATAGTGTTGCCATGCGCTCCACAACAGACCTGAAAAAGTTGTGGTTTGGCGAAGATCTTGCTTCTGAATGCATGGTTTGCAGAAGTGTCTTCACCTCCAGAATGCTGGAGTTGATCTGCTGAAAGCCTGCGGAGATTTGCTCTGACAAGACTTTTAGACAGTTCTGGAAAGATGCATTCAGATGCAAGAACTCTGGCGCATAACTCTTTTCCTGACCCCTCTGCCGCTGCCGCCCAGTACCCGCAGGTGTACTAGAGGTGGCAGGGGCAGAAGGGTGGGGTAAAGGGAAAGCGATCTCCTCACCAGCAGCTTCATGTAATGTAGGCGGCCACGATGCACCTGTGCTGGTGGATGGGACAGATGGGTCGAATGTGTGGGAAGGCTGGGAAGGTGCAGATGTACCGGGGCGGTCGAAGTGTCCCTCGGTGCCGGTCTCCTCAGGGATCGCCTCAGAAGGGTCCAATCGTGCAGGCTCCCGAGTGCTGCTCACCGTGCTGTGGAATAAAGAGAAAAAAAAACAATTAAAATAGTGACATGGTATGGCCCTGGCTGAAAAAAAAAAGTTACATCTAAACATTTTTTTGTCACATGTGGTGTGTAATATTTACCTTCTGGTGAGCATTGTCTCCCGGAGGAACGACAGGGCTCGTGCGTACTTGTACTTGCTCCTGCGTCCTCCAGATCCACTCGGGGCCCGCATCTCTTTATTGAACTCCTTCTTGAAACGATCCCTCACAGACCGCCACCGCTTCACAATTCTCTCCCCTGAAACGAGAAAGGACAAAGTGGTTAGTATACAACATCAGTGTTTCCCAAACTCCAGTCCTCATGGTCCCCAGGGGTCATGTTTTCAGGATTTCCAAAGTAAATAGAAATCCTGAACACATGATCCGTGGGGACCACGAGGACTGGAGTTCGGGAAACACTGGTTTAAATCAAGCAACCGGTACTGTATATACTTACGCTCTTTAATCTGGGCCCGAGCTTCGAGGTCCTCCCAGCGGTCCACAAGGAGCGAACAGATTTCCTCCCAGAGTCGTCGGGTAACGATAAGGTCAGCGTGGCGGCGGTCAGCCATATTCCAGAGCGGCTCCCTTTCTCTGACGAGATCGATGAGGCGGTCCACATCAATCCCTCCATCCTCACCGTCAGAGTCGGGAGCACGCTGTGAAGGCTGTTAAAGAAAAAGACAAAAATAACATAATTAGCCTCCACAAAAGAAATGAAATAAAAAGTGCAAAAAAACAAAGCAAAAATATTTATACTTACACGCTGGTGACCGCCGCGTTGCTGTCGCCGACGACCCTGGGAGGCACTGCGAGGACCTCTTGGCCGAGCACCAGATTGGGAAGACTAGAGAAGAAAACAAAAAATGTTATGTCTTTGGATGTAGGCATTTGTTTGCTGTGTGTGGTCTGCAGAACATTGTTTTCTATGTGTTGTGTGTAGTATGATGTTGTGTTTCTGCGTTTGATGCAAAAAACTTACCAATTGTGAGTCCACTCCAAGTGTCTGTCCACCCCTTCCTTCTTCTTCTGGGTGCTCCTCTTCATCTTGTGATTCCTGTTTTGAAATAAATGGCAATGAATAGACATATATTCCAGAGATGATGGATTTTGGAAATAAAAACTTACCGTCAAACGCTGACGATGCGAGGGAGGGCTCCCAGAAGAAGATGTGCTGTCTTCCTCATGGCCAGACTCCATGGCTGTGGGTGGTGTTCCTGCTGCTGCCATTGCTGCTGCTGCTGCATCTATTGGGCGGCTGTTGAATAAAGAGAAACAAAGGGCCAATGAATATCTTGATATTCCATAGCCCTAGTTTGGAGGAATGGGGGATTTGATAATTACCGTCTCTGATCTGCTGCTGGACTCCCCTCCCATTGTTCAGCATGCTGCTCCATTTGGGGTGGTGCTGATGGTGCTGCTGCTGCAGATGTCTGCTGCCTTCTCCTGCTCCTGGTTCTTGGCTTGGGTGGCATGTTGGGTGTGGCTGAGGGTCACACTGTCTTGCTTTTATATATGTCTTGTGGGCAGAGCTACTGAGCATGCTCAGACCAAAAAAACCGGATCCGGCCACCGGATCCGGCTGTCGCCGGATCAGGCGCATTGCGGCGCTCATAGGCTTTCATTGTATGAAAAAGCCGGAGACAAAAAACGTTACAGTAGCCGTTTTTTCCAGACGCCGGATCGCGTCACATTGCCGGATCCGGCGAAAATCGGATGAAACGCATGGCCATCCGGCTCGATCCGGCTCTAATGCAAGTCAATGGGGGGGAAACCGGATCCGGCATTGCATTTCGCCGGATCCGGTTTTTGTCAAAAGCGCCGGATCGCGCCTGACGGCGAAAACCTGATGTGTGAAAGAGGCCTTACTGCTTCGAGCTGTTCAGTACTTTCCTAGACTGGGTTGTTCGCTACGAGACAGGCAGTAATTCCACAATCCACTACCTCGACGATTTTTTATTCGTGGGCCCAAAAGACTCTAATCTCTGCCACTTCCTTCTCGAAAAATTTAAGTTTATGGCGGGTAAATTCGGGGTAGCCTTATTACCTGAAAAAACAGTAGGCCCCTGCAACGTCCTGCCTTTTTTGGGCATTGAAATAGACACCAACGCGATCGTTTTTCGCCTGCCAGCTGATAAAATGGAAAAAACGTTGCGGATGGTGGAAAGTTTCTGCAAGGACAAAAAAGTCACATTTCAACAACTGCAGTCCCTGCTAGATTTGCTCAATTTCGCCTGCCGCATAATGCCCGTCGGCAGAGCCTTCTCTCGCCGGTTATCACTGGCAACAAAAGGTGCTACTCAGCCTGGCCATAGAATTAGAGTCACTCGATCTTTGAAGGCAGACCTACTAGTCTGGGGGACATTCCTTAAATCTTGCAACGGCCATACCTGCATCATGGCACCTGAGGTATCAAACAGGGAAATAGGCCTAGTGGCGGGGGAGAACTGCACTGCTGGTTTCGCATCAACGTACAAAAACCACTGGTGCAAAGGCAACTGGCCTAAGTCATGGGCTTCAACAGGCTGGGGATGCGATCCAGCGCTGATAGAGATTTTCACATTAGTGGCCGCAGTCGAGCTTTGGGGTACCCAGTTTGAAAACACGAACATTAGATTTTTAACCAAATACCCATGGATGGCAAAGAGCTTAAACAGCATGTCTTCCTCTTCCCCACCTTTACTTGATCTATTGCACCGCCTGGCCTTACTATGGCTGCAGCACAATATTTGGTGTCGGGCCATAGTGACGTTGGATGTAGATGATAAACTGGTTAACTCTCTGCTGTTTTCCGTTTGGTAGGCTTTCAGACTCCTTCTCCCCAAGGCACAGCCATTGGGCACCCGGTGTCCTGCATCCCTCTGGGACACGGTGGCCAATCATTGATGCCTTTGATCCACACTTCGGTTACATCGGCTACTTAGCAAGTCTACGGTAAGGCGTGGGAGGAATGGTGCTCATAAATTCGTGGTAAGCCAGTCGACAGATGCGACCGTACGAGATGCGAGGTTTTGGTAGAATTCTTAAACAGGCTTAAGCTAAGAGGCGCATCGGGTACATCCGCGCAACACAATTTATCAGGCTTAGCGTTCTTTTTCCAGCTGATGGGATGGGTGGACGTCACCAAATACTTTTTCATTAGACAAGCCATTAAAGGCTGGATAAGACTCCAACCTACCCAGGAGTGTCTCGTCCCATATCGCTGAGCCTACTGCGCGATATTATAGCAATTTCCTCATCGGTGTGCAAATCACAGTTCAAAGCTGCGATGCTATCAGCAGCTTTCGCTATCGCCTTTTTCGGGGCACTTCGCATTAGCGAGCTAGTGCCCCGGTCTAAATTAGCAGCGGAAGGCGGGTTAATCAGCAATGACGTAGTGATATGCAGCGACGCTCTGCGCATTCGCGTGCGGAAATCCAAATGCGACCCCTCCGGCAGAGGCTCGTGGGTCCTGGTGAAGTCATCCAATGGCCCTGTATGCCCAATAAAGGTAGTCAAGCGCTATGCGAGCCTAAGACAGGAAAGCAGATTCTTCCTTGCACACTCGGATGGGTCCCCCTTACCAAGTACCAGTTTAGCGTGATTTTTAAACAGTGCCTTCAAAAAGTAGGCGCTAACCCAGCAGAGTACGGTACACATTTCTTCCGAATAGGAGCTGCCACTGAAGCAGCTAAAGCAGGAGTATCGGAAGCAGAGGTGCAAAGGATGGGTCGTTGGAAGTCCTCATGCTTCGCCAGGTATATAAGACCAGATTTGCTCTATTAACACATCTTACCATTCACAGGAGCTTGTAAGCCAACGGTCTGGATAGTAGGACACTCGTACATCTTCTGGGCGAGGAAAAGGGCCAAACTGCGGCCAGGCGGTTTAAGCTTGGGCTTGCCAGGGCTAAAGGTAAATTGGAAAGGAGTCAGAGGCCTAAAATGGCAACAAATGTTCCCGGAGGTGCTGAGCATCGCTATAAAGGAAAAAGGGCCGGTGATATTGGTATTGCATGCTGGTGGTAATGACCTGTGTACAAGGAAAAGTACCGAGCTTTGCACAGTAATGGCTGCGGACATACAGCATTTTACGTATCTGATCCCACACATGGTGTTCGTATGGTCGGAGATAGTTCCGTGAGCGGTATGGAAAGGAGCAAACAAACCAAAGGCTGTTGAAAGATCAAGGAGAAAGGTCAATGCAAGGATGGCTAAGATCATGAAAGGAGGTTTCGGCATAGTGGTACGACATTACTACTTGGAAAGAGGCTGCCCAGGACTCTTGAGGCCGGATGGAGTCCATCTGACGGACATCGGCTTAATATATTTCTGTCCGGCTTGCAGGATGGGGTTGAACAGGCCCTAAGGCTGATGGGTGGGGGTCGGAATCCTGTGTAGGTCATACACAGGATCCTCCGTGGCGGAAATGCCGGGAGGGGCAAGGGTTCGTAACCCTCATTGGCCGGTTCGCATGTCTAGCACAGACGGGGCCTACGACGATTGAGTCAGTTGCGAAATGTAATTTGCCCCTCCCCGCGTGGTGTAAATGAAATAATAAACTGTGAAACATGCATTATATTGATATATGTTATTCCAAGGCCTATTTGCCTTTGGTTTGCTTTAATCTTGTGTTATATTTATTTTTGCGTTATACCTATTTTCATCATTATGATTTCATGTATATTTGTGTTATTATTGATATAGCCATGTAATATTTCCTGTATTGGCATGACGTATATGCATATGATTTATTTATTTTTTATTTTTTATTTTATTTTCATTTAATTTTGATTTTTTCTTTGTTTTTTTCTGTGTTATATACATATAATTTTTCTTCAGTATTTTTGTTGTACGATTTTATTTTTTTGTATTCATGTTCCATATGCCTACCATGGGTTGTTTAGTAAGAGACACATATATATATAGGCTTCTGTTTTTTTGCCTGAATGATTTCATGTATGAGGATGGCAGATTGTAATACCCATTACTGCCCCATGTATGATTAATAATATTACAATTTTTTATGGCATTGTGCCTTTATATTTACATTATACCTTAATATACATATAATGTGGCTCTAATGTGATATTGATACTTCCATCTAATATGATATATAATGACAATTTGGTATCCTCAGATGTGTGCATTTGGAGTAAGCAGAGCCTGTTTAATAATCTAGATATTTCCACTATGCCCCATGACATTCCTCTCCATGCTCCAGTGACGGTGGAGCTGACGTGGCGCTGACCTTGCACGCGGGTGAGCCATGTCCCAGTGCGGGGGCTGGTCCGGTGTCTCTATGCGGTGAGGGAGTGTCTGACCCTTTATGGGTCCCTCCCCGCCGCATGACGCCATGCGTTCCCGGTTTCCATGACTATGCCCGCATCACTTCCGGTCCACGTCACGGGCACTTCCGGTCCGGCGGTATTTAAACTCACCAGAATTTTAACTCACACGCCCCCTGACAAAGGAGAATCTCTCTGAAACACGCATCGGGGTGACGCGTGGACCGCCCGGCCATCTTGAGTTTCCCTGTCCTGAGGTAATGTTCTGCTCCGGTACCGTTCACTCCTATGTGGGTGGGCGGATTATGCGTTACATGTAGGGGTGGACATTACACCGTGGCCTCTCGGTATACCATATTGTCCGTGTATTTATGTTTAGTTACATTTGTGATTTGGTCACAGTATAAATATCTGTTAAATATCTGTTAATTAGCACGGACATAAATTGACAATAAAGGGTTTTTTTTATAATCTCCTTGCACATTCAAGGGCTGTCAGGCTACTTAGGTCCTCAGTGGAGATGGTATTTACTCTACTGATTCACATACTTATGTATATGTATATATATGGTCAGGGCTTGTTCACGTGTCCTCTTGCACTGCAGCACTTTGCTTTTTCTGTGCACATGTTCCCCATTTCCCGTTCTGTGTATTTTCCTTAATAAAGTATGTACTGTTTTTAATATTTGGATCTATTGGTCGTCATCTTTTGTGGTTTCCACATCCCCATGCAGTCTTGTTTTTGTAGAATAATCAAATTTGATAACAGAGAATAGGCTACAAAGCGAGACATTGCCCATGGACCAATCTTGTGCTTTGTTTGGAAAAAAGCAGACCCTTTGTTTTCATACTAGCCAACCGTCTTAAGAGATAAAGGGGCGGATTAATCAAGACTTGCTTGTTATGTGCCAGTCAAACTCAATATAGTAAATTATGCCAAATTTATTACAACGTGCATCCCATTTAGTCTACATAGTACAGTTTTAGACAGTCCGATCTTAAAGTCAGAAAATAACAAATACACCTCAAATCAACAGGTGAAGATCTTCACCAAAATTTGCAACAATTTCTCGAGTAAGGAGTTTAATAACTATGTCTAAAAGTTGGTGCTGCTCACTCCTGGTACACTGCACAGCAAGCTTTTTCAACTTTTTACATGGTGGAAAATTCATAGATTTTGCTCAAAACCTTTTTGGGTTACTTTACACTAGTGATTAACGAATCATTTGAAATTTGAATTAAAATGTCCCCAATAATTTGATTTGTGTCAAATAAATTTGTGGCAAATCACAACACTAAAAAGCTTCTAATTGCCAGTAAAATATGTATATGAAACTCTGAGCTTCCTAGGAGTGCACTGACAATGTAGGGAGCAAACTTTCTGTGACATACTGTACAAGCCTTGAATCTTTGAGTTCAAGACTTCACTTTAGTAGCAAAATTTACAGCGATTGGTTTAACCCCTTCGTGCCGCAGCCCTTTTTCATGCCTTTCTGATTTTCGCTACCCTTCTTCCCAGAGCCATAACTTTTTTATTTTTCCGTGCTTGCTTTTTTGTGGGACGAGTTGTACTTTTGAACGACACCATTGGTTTTACCATATTGTGTACTCAAAAATGGGAAAAAAAACTCCAAGTGCGGTGAAATTGCAAAAAAAAGTGCAATTCTACAACAGTTTTTTGGATTTTTTTACCATGTTCACCAAATGCTAAAACTGACCTGCCACTATGATTCTCCAGGTCATTACCATTTCATAGACACCAATCATGTCTAGGTTCTTTTTTATTTAAGTGGTGAAAAAAAATCCAAAGTTTGTTAAAAAAAAAAAATTGCATCATTTTCCAAGACCTATAGCATCTCCAATTTTCATGATCTCCGTTGGGTGAGGGCTTATTTTTTGCCTGCCTAGCTGATGTTTCTAATTATACCATTTTGGTGCAAATGTGATCTTTTGATCACCCGTTATTGCATTTTAATGTAATGTTGCGGTAACCAAAAAAACATAATTCTGGCATTTTGAACTTTTTTCTAATTACACTGTTTATCGATCAGATTATTTTTTTTATATTGATATATCTGGCGATTTTGAAAGCGGCGATACCAAATATGTGCAAGTTTGATTTTTTTTTATTGCTTTATTTTTAATGGGGCAAAAGGAGGTTATTTGAACTTTTATATTTTTTTTATTTTTTAATATTTTTAAAAATATTTTTTTACTTTCGGCATGCTTCAACAGTTTCCATGTGAGACTAGAAGCTGCTATAACCTGATCAGCTCTGCTACATACAGGCGATGATCAGATCGCCTGTATGTAGCAGAATTGCTGACTTGCTATGAGCGCCGATCACCGGGCGGTACTCATAGCAATCCGGCATTGACAACTATAGAGGTCTCCTGGAGACCTCAGGTTGTCATGATGACCCATTGTTGACCCGCGATCACGTGACAGGGGTAACCAATGGGCAGATTTGCGGTGTCATTGCTGAAAGCGAGTGTTAAATACCGCTGTCATTGTTTGACAGCGACATTTAACAGGTTATCAACCACAGGTGGATCGCGATTCCACCCGTGGCTGTTCCGGGCACATGTCAGCTGTTCAAAACAGCTGACATGTGTCCGGAAAGATGTGGGCTCAGCGCCGGAGCCCACATCATACGAGGGGACACGTCATGCGCTGTACTAGTACGGCACATGTCACAAACGGGTTAATACTACCCTCCTTGTTTGCAGTGAATGTGCAATAAAAAGGACTGCTATTAAGATGCTGTTATTGCAGTATATCTAAGATCAGTCTATTCACAGTCACACTGAGTGACTATAAAGGTAAAGCACCTACCTAAATCACTTATATCTTTGGTTTATTATTCACAGGCTACCACACTCATTTTCAATCTGTTTCAGTACTGCTGTAGAAAGCTACAATCAGGTTAGGCATTTTCCTATCTATGAGGAATGAGCTTTGTGCTATGACCTCCTGGCTGCACTAGACCAAGTGATGTCATTAGCCCGCTCTTTGAGTCTTTACCAGTGTGTGAAATGGCGCCAAGCATTTCTTGGGGGACTGATTCATAAGAACTAAATCACAGAGCATTTCAACTTAAAGGGACCTGTGAATTTTAAGTAATTCTTGTCGAAATTGATCTACTTAATTCCCATTCACGCCAAAAACTGTTGTAAACTATTTGTCAACCTGTAATTGCTGGACTTGGTCCTATCAGTAGAAAATGAACTACATGATTGATGAAATCAAGCAAAATAAAACATGTCTACGTGAGTCACTGTGGCAAATACCAGAATGTCGTAAGGTAGTATAAAGCAGTATATTATTGTTAGATATGTGAAAATTGCAATTAAATGGAGTATACTTGTTTTCTATGTCTGTTGAGAACAGGGAGTATATACAGTCAATCTCACATATTGCAATGTAATCAGCTGCCAGTACCTGACCTGTCTTTGTATTACTGGCCCTGATTAATTAAATATTAACATGGCCATATCTATGTTAATATAACTGACACCTGTTTTATACACAAAGAATAAAATGTCATGTACTGCCCATATTATGCAAAGTAACTGTGGGATTTGTTTTTATTTAGTTTATGATATAAAAACCCAATACTCCTGTATGTGAAAGGAAGGGCAATACGTAACGAATAGTAAATATAAGGCATGTGTATTGGAACTTGGGTCATTACAATGTTGATTCGTGATAAAAAGGGGTTGTCCTACTATAAAACAATTCTGAAAATAGCTTTAAATATTAAGGAACAAAAAAGAAGTAATAGTCCACTACTTTCTTGTCCCACTCCGGTCTCTGTACTGATCCACTGATCCTGTCTTGCTACTTGACAGGGAATAAATAAGGTATGACTTGAAAACATATATATCATTTTCTAAGTTGTTCTCAAATCTTTCTTCATGGCAGGGTAACCCCTTAAACATGCAAGGAAAACAACAAAGGCATTAGTTTAATTTGTGCAGAAGGAGAACATCATCTATCACTTTTGTCCAGAAAAAATAATGAAAATACATGAAGACGGACAAAAAGCACTCTTCTAGTAACATGGCTGATGAAGGTTCCATGAAAAAAATCATGGTAGGCCAAAATAACACAGTGTAAAGTTTGAGTATACTGAGTAAGAATCATGGTATCCAGGAGGCTATAAAGATGACCAATACATTATTTTCTCAAGAGCCTTCTAATTTTTATATCATCAAATTTACTCTGATAATTAGCCCAAATATCTAAGCAACTCTGAGAATAAGGCTGGGATCACACATGCGAGAAACACCGCCGAGTCTCGCATGTTAATACCCAACACTGCCTCCGGCACTCAGGAGCGGAGTGTTCAGCTGCATATATTGCTATGCCGCTGCACGCTCCGCTCCCAAGTGTCGGCAGCAGTGCCGGGTATTAACATGCGAGACTCAGCCGTGTTTCTTGCATGTGTGATCCCGGTCTAACTCTGAGAATGATCTACGGATATCAGTTTGATTTAATGCACAGATATTCAATAATGCCATGAAGCTAGCTCTCAATAATGCCATGAAGCTAGCTCACAGTTTGGAAGTGTTAAGTTGCTTTCATAATGCAAAGTAAAAGGGCTTGAAAACTCAGATGACAGTAAAATGATGCTCAAGATTATTGAAGCCAGAATAGAGTTTTAATGAATTTTGTGGACAGATTCTCAGTGTACATATGCTTTGTTTCCATTGAAGAAAAACCTTCAACTCTTTAAAAGAAAATTGAAATATTGTCAAAGAAATGTATGCCTATGAGAATAAAATTTTTTTGATAAGGAATCTTTAGGGAAGAGTCACATCGCCCTGTAACTCAGACGAGGATCAAAACTCAATGCTCAGACCGTCCGTCTACTCTCTGGACCCGAACGCGATGGTGCACAGAAATACATGCTGTCACGCTCTGGTCGGGAGAGCCGACAACCAGTCCTCGCACTGTATTGCTTAGTGTAAGGAATAAGCCACCGTAATCACAGAGAGTGAAAAAGGCCCACAAACTGCCATATGAGTTTTTTGGCATTGAACTGAAACAACTAACATTCTAAAACAATTTTAAAGCTTTAAACATAGTCTAACAAATGAATTTACTTATGGTATTATTTATTAATTAACATTTTTGTGTCAGTAAAAGGTGAGGCAGTGTTACTGATCTAACGACTTTTCTACACAAATGTTGTTAAAACCTGCTGTATTTTCCCAAGGGTGTATTCTGTGGTTGTGAACACAGGGCATACTGAAACCTTCAATATGCTACTGGTTCTCAAATATAATAGTTTCATATAGTATCATAGTTTATTAAGTTCTTTACATGGAAAAAATAATGATTTACTATAGGAAATATAGGAAGTATAGGATCTTAAGACATTAAAAACATAAATGTGTAATTGTTGGGATCCAAAAAGTGACCTTCATTGATGACTAAAGCATGTAGTGATGCTAGAAAACTATCGTATCTATTTTGTTTCTGTTGTAGCCACCTATTTTTTAGGGGCACATGATAGGCATGAAGAAATGTAAATAAAAGAAACAGATTTTGATTACTTGGATCCATTATTTGCTGCAGCCAATTTTGCTTTCATACTATGTGTTGCATGATGTTATTTGAGGATTGTTTTTCACTTCAGTAAAAGGAAAAACCTGGGAAAATAACAAACCTCGGGGAGAAAAATCAAACAAAACAAGCCAAGCATTCTATTTAAATAACATTAAATTATAATTACAATGAAATGGGAATTCTAACAAAATAATGTGTAGGGATGAGCAAACCCGTGGCTATTCGGGTTTGGCGGGTTTGACGGACCTACAGTTAAAAGTTTGGTTTGAGACCAAAATGGCTGCAAAATGGTAATAGTAAGGGCTAGGTGCTGCAAAGAGAAGCTAAATGGGTGTAAGAGCAGAACAATTGCCCTGCAAACAAATGTGGATAGGAAAATGACTTAAAATAAAAAAAAAATTCTAATCGTGAACCAGGAGGCAGAGGTCCAAGTGGATCAGGAGTTTGAGGAGAAGGCGGAGGTGGCAGTGTAGGTGAAAGAGGCAGAGGAGAAGAAGGTAGCCAACACTGCTTTTTTTAATTGATTATTTTGTAGGTACTCTGCGAACAGGCAGTGTAATAATCTGCTGGCCTCTCTGTGTACAAGCCGTTTTAATAGTCTGCAATTTTTTAGGTTGAAAACAATGAGGAGAGAATTAAATAGGAGATGTGGTCGTGTTGCTGATGGTGGTGATGTAGGTGCTGCAGGGAGAGAGAGGGCATGGTCGATGTGTGTCTGCTATGTGTCCAAATGAAACACTGCCCTCTGCTGCAAGCTGGCGACAGGACGTTCTGTGTAATTGCGTAGGCTTGAGAACCGTTGGATGAATGGTGAGACATGAACAAAGCACAAATAGAAATTACAAGGAGCAAACTATTAGTGAGAGACAGATACAGAGTGGAGTGGACCCTAGCCTAGCGGTCTCACATTGTACAGGTTAATGGGGAAGGTGATAGTAGGTTCGGGGGTTGCAGTAGCTCTGGTGTTGGTGAGGTGGCAGTGGAGTCATTGCAGGCTGTAAGCTGTTCTGAAGACAGTTTAAACAGTTACAGGAGGAGTGAGGTCCCTGCTCGCAAGCTTACAATCTACATGTTGACTCCTCCTCTCACTCCACTTCCTCCACTGTCTCCTTACCCGGTCAGGTGGCTTGTTGTTGCAGGCAGTGTGTGCGCGCTTTTGGCGCTTTGACCCTGCTGCTGGCTTGTCTGCGGTGCAGCCTCACTTCTGCCTTCCTGCTCCCTGCCTCATATGCAATGTACCCACAAGGTGAAACTCCATCTTGCATATGCAGCTGAGACTGTGCAAGCAGCAGGCAATAGCGCAGTTTCAGTGGCAGTATGCAAGAGTGAATTGCCCTGCAGAACAACACCATTTCACAAAAAATAAGTGGGCCTCCATGCGGGAAGTGTGGGCGGTCTTGCACTGCTTGGAATACTCCACCGATATGGCCAGCACTGATGTTGTCATCATTACCATTACTATCCCACTTTTATGCCTCCTAGAGAAACAAAGCTTCAGGTAATGATGGATGATGTGGTGGCACGGGATGAAGAGGAGGTGGAGGAACATGAACCACTCACATCATTATCATACCAAGCGTCCACACATGTCTTGGAGGATGGGTTCCTGTACCGAAAGTGACCAGGTACACAAATGCCCAGCCAGGGGACAGTTTTGTATGATAAGGACGAGGAGTATGAGGAGGAGGAGGAGGAACAACTGTGTTTACAACAGAGTGGCACTAAAATCAGCTCACAGGCATCAATAGATCATGGCTGGGAGGATACACAAGATACAGACAATACAGAGGAACCAGACGATACACCTCCCACTAATGACAGCTTGTTGTTGCCTCTAGGTAGCCTGGCACATAGGAGGCAATATATGCTGCTGTACCTATGCAACAACCACTGGATTGTTACAGATGCTGATTACTTGGTTGCCACCCTGCTGGATCCCCGTTACAAGCACAACATACTTACTTCTGTCACTACTTCCAGTTTTTTGGCACAGTACTCCCAGAGGCTTTTTGGTAAGGTAGAAACAAAGGCTTTTTGACACATAACACACAAAGGATTTTGGCAAAGTACTCCCTGAAGCTTTTTTTGGTAAAGTAGAAACAGAGGCTTTTTGTCCAACAAATGGGAAAGAGACGACTGCAGAGTAGAACCTTTTTGTTTAGACACACACTATTCTCAAAAAACAGCGGCAGATAACAATTATTTTTTAGACATACTGGTTACAAAAAAACTCTGCAGAGTAAAGTTATTTTTACACACACTACTCACAAAAAACGCTGCAAAGTACAATTAATTTTTACACACACTACTTTCACAAAACCGCTGCAGAGTATTATTATTTTTTAAAGCACAAAAAAGAGTAAAGAGACATACCAAAAAGGGGAATAACCTTAAATTGACAATATTTATTAATTAAATAAGCAACAAAGACGGATAACACATAATGTTAAAAATAATTTAAAAACCCAAAACAGGGAATCAGAAAAGCAAAATTCTTGATCTGCTCATAATAAAGCTAATGTCAAAAAACCTCCAATACCTTCAATGGAAAGTAGACTATAGCTGTCGATTAAACCTCTATATAAAATTATAATGCATGGTAGAAATATTGCGAAAATTCCATAAATTTTGCATAGATAGAATAGTAGCATAATGTGACAGTTCAGATTATACCATCTGGCTCTACCTATTTGGACAGTGAAAGAAGAAACTTCTAAACCATATAAGAAAAACAAAGAAATGGAGTGCTGACTTCATATATATAAAAGTAAATACATTTTATTAATCACAATCAATAATTGAAACAAACAATAATAGGTGTACATAAAAAAGGAAACAATAAAAGTCACCAAGGGGATGATCAGAAAGATGGGGTTATCACAATGCATGGAAATCAATTGTAACAAATATATACCCAGATATACCAGGTCTTTCACATGGGATCCTCTATTAGCACTTGCTCTAATGCTACCTTTAAGAGAGTCAGACTATATATATTGTGGTGTAGTGACCACTGTATCTGCTAGGGGGTGCTGTGTGGGCGTCCCAGGACAGGTGTACAGGCACATCCAGTGTGGTAACAGGAGTAGGGTGCTTGATTAAGTGCTGATGAGCAGAGCTACTGCTGATCTTCTGTTCCAATGTGTTAGGGAGAAGCCTTCAGGTGATTGATGAGACCGGTGGGATCAATCACCTACAAACCCACCTAGGGGCGTGGGTCTAGAACGCCATAGTAAAGTGTATGTGTGTGAATAGTTATACGACCTGCGATGAGGTCATAGCCATGTGATCCGGTGGGCATGGCTACGGACCATATAAGGTGGGCAGGGTAGGTCACATGAGTGAATGCTTGGACCCGGTTGGTCCATATGGAAGGTCACGTCAGATCGATTCCAGGAAGATGTGTCTACCTTCCTGAGTGCACATGTGTATCATGGCTGCACGTGTCTGAGAGTTCCCAGGAGAGGGAATGAACGTCAGGACTTAGAAGCAGCTATGAGGTACCCCGGACAGGAGAAATAACTGTGAGGCTAGAGAGCCTGCATACCGGACATAGCAAAGCCTGTGTGACCACAGGATTAACAGAGTGGAGCTCTGTCATGGGCGTTATGCTGTTTGGGTATGAACTTTCTGTTGCTGTTGATGGTTTATGCTGCATAATAAACCGAATGGACTGAGTTATGTTGAAAAACCTGTGCTGGACCTGATTTATCGGCTGCCTAACGAGTATCCCCTACCTGAATGACAAGCGCTACCTTACAATATGTACAGTATATTGCATCCATAGCATGTTGGTCTTCCTAGCTTTGCATGAGCAATTTAGAGAGGTGCTTACTGCAAGTAAAGCCCACAAGTGCCACCCATATAATCACTAAATTAATGTCAGTTTCCCTGAGAAGAACTTACCTATGTTAAAGCCCCAACGCGAGTTACAACTGATTGGATGGTTTAGTGGGGTCCTTGAATCAGCCCCGCCGGGGTCCGCCAAGACCCTGGCAGAGAGCTAACATGATCAAATTTGACTATATAGAGGAAGTAAAAGTCGTAACAAGGTACAATGTGGTGTATATGTCTCTTTATTCTTTTTTGTACTTTGATTTAGTCTGACATGCTTCAGGGTGAAGCCTTATATATATTGTTTGGTGGTGTCCTCTGTGTTTTCTCCTTACGATAATTTATTACACACACTACTTGCAAAAACCCACTACAGAGTACAATAATTTTTTGCACACACTACTCATTAAAACACAGTGGTACAGTAAAATTATTTGTTTGGCCTACAAATGGCAATGAGATGGCTAATGCCAATTATTTGTTTCTGAGACTAATAGAATATTTAAGTGTGGTGAAATTGCAAAAAAGTGCAATCCCACACTTGTTGTTGTTTGGCTTTTCTATTAGGTTCACTAAATGCTAAAACTGACCTGTCATTATGATTCTCCATGTCATTATGAGTTCATAGACACCAAACATGTGTAGGTTCTTTTTTATATAAATGGTGAAAAAACATTACAAACTTTGTTAAAAAAAAATTGTGCCATTTTTCGAGACCCGTAGCGTCTCCATTTTTTGTGATCTCAGGTTGGGTGAGGGCTTATCTTTTGCATGTCGAGCTGATATTATTTAATTATACCATTTTAGTGCAGATACGATCTTTTGATCGCCTGTTATTGCATTTTAATGCAATGTCGTGGCAACCAAAAACCCGCAATTCTGGGGTTTTGAATTTTTTTTCTAGCTACGCCGTTCATGCGATCAGGTTAATCCTTTATTTATTGATAGATCAGGCGATTCTGAACTTGATGATACCAAATATGCGTATGCTTGATTTTATTTTTATTGTTTTATTTTGAATGGGGTGTGTCACGGGGTCCTTCTCTGGTATCACACAATCAACAGAGCAAGCGAAGAGTGAACAATTCCAAGACCTTTATTCAGGCAAAAATACGAAAAGGTCCATATTCATTCCACCACACAAAGGATAAGATAGTCCAGAATAAGAATGCAGTCCGGTATCAGGATAAAATGTCCAGGGAACGAGATTCCCAAACTCTAGCACCAGAGGATAAAATGGGTCCTTCTCTCTCTGAAGTGCTGTCTGTGTACGATCCTGTCCAGACTGGAACTGACTTGTCCAGCTGCTGTTCTTCCCCCCACCCCCTTCCTTGTCCAGGGGTAGTCAAACTAGTTGGAGCGGTTTCCAGGCCCCCCAGAGGAGAACAAAGGGCCTTAGGGATTAATGTACTACAGGGGGTCATCAAGAGACAGATACAGTGAGGCTGTAGACTTACAATGTAATAAGAATAACACTATGAAAATAACTGGAATTGTTAAAAATAGGAATATACAAAAAATGATATCCACATAACATATCACACCATCACAACCTCTCCCCCCCATAATAAGTGAGCACGCCATGAAGTCTACACAGACCTCTGGCCTGCTCACTTTAGTCCACATTGCTCAGTTATTTATAGTTCCTTGTACAGTGGCAGGGGTAGGTCGGCCTGGGGAGCCTATGGTTCTTCTTGTCGAGACAGTCCATCGACGTTCTGGTGTTGGCTTCCCCGCTTGTATTGGATGGAGAAGCTGTAGGGTTGTAAGGACAAGCACCACCTCAGCAATCTTCCATTGTCCCCTGATACGCGATTCAGCCATGTGAGGGGGTTGTGGTCTGTAACAATCGTAAAGTCTCTGCCATACAAGTAGGGCTGCAATTTTTTTAGCGCCCATATGATGGCAAGGCACTCCTTTTCAATAGTGGCATAGGCAACTTCCCGATCCAGTAGTTTCCGACTGGCAAAAGCATTAGGATGTTCTTCTCCGGCGGCGTTCACTTGGCTAAGTACTGCCCCAATCCCAAAGGTGGATGCATATGTCTGCACGAGGAACCTGCATTTATAATCCGGGGCAGCCAAGACAGGAGCAGTGACGAGGGCAGTCTTTAACGCTGAAAAGGCATCCTCGCATGCCGTTGTCCACGTCACATTCCTAGGCATGTTCTTGCGGGTCAGGTCGGTTAGGGGCTTGGCCAAGGTGCTGAAGTTAGAAACAAATTTGCGATAGTAATCAGCAGTTCCTAAAAATGCAAGTACCTGCTTTTTAGTCTGGGGCCTACACCAGTTGCTAATGGCTTCCACCTTGGCAGGCTCAGGCCTTAGTGTCCCACCCCCTACTCTATGCCCGAGGTACTGCACCTCAGCCATCCCTATTTGGCACTTATCAGGGCGAATGGTCAGTCCTGCAGTAAGGATACAGTCCAGCACTATGCCCAAGTTTTTAAGATGTTCCTCCCAGGTTGTGCTAAAAATGGCGATGTCGTCTAAGTAAGCACAGGCAAAGTCCTTACATTGTTGTAATAGTCGATCCACCAGTCTCTGGAAAGTAGCGGGGGCAGTTTTCATCCCAAAGGGCATTCCTAGGAACTCATAAAGCCCAAATGGAGTGATGAAGGCTGAGCGCTCCCGAGCGTCCTCCATTTGGGGTATCTGCCAGTACCCCTTGCTCAAGTCTAACGTGGTCACAAATTGGGCACTGGCCAGACGATCCAATAGATCATCAATCCTGGGCATGGGATAAGCATCACTCTTGGTGGCATCATTTAGTCATCTGTAATCAACGCAGAATCGTGTTGTACCATCCTTCTTGGGGACCAAGATGACAGGAGAGGCCCAAGAACTGTGAGATGGCTGAATAACTCCCAGTTGTTTCATCTCCTCCAGTTCGTTCTTTATCATGCCTTGAACAGCCTCTGGAACCCGGTAGGCAGCCTGCTGGATGGGGCGTTGTCCGGGGGTTTCCACATGGTGGCTGGTGAGAGTAGTCTTCCCCGGCTTTGAGGAGAAAGCAGCAGCCCTCAGCCTTAGTACGGCGACAATATCGTCCTTTTGTATATCCAATAAATGGGAGCCCAGGGGCACTTGTTCCAGTGATCCTCCCGCTTGGGCAACCTGGAGGAGATCTGGGAGATACTCGTCGGCGGCGGTATCACTAGGGGGGTGGCAGACAGCTAGAACAGGCAGAGATCGGTCGTGGTAGTCTTTCAGCATGTTAATGTGGATGGTTTTCTGTTGTCGACCACTAGAGTCCAGGGCAATAACATAGTTATTGTCATTAATTTTCTTGACAACCTGATAAGGGCCTTCCCACACTGCTTGAAGCTTGTTGGCAGGGGAAGCAGTAATCATGAGCACTTGCTGTCCTTCCATAAATTCCCGGTTCCTGGCATTACGGTCATATCAGGTTTTTTGTCTGGACTGGGCCATTCGCTGATGTTCTTTAGCAAAGGTAGCTAGCTGGGCGAGATAGTCTCTGAGCTCTAGAACATAGGGAACGATGGGCATTCCGGTATCTGAGATGTCTCCCTCCAAATGTTCTTTCAGAAGAGTGAGAGGCCCACGGACCTTCCGGCTAAACAGTAGTTCGAAGGGAGAGAACCCTGTGGACTCTTGGGGAACCTCCCGATAGGCGAAGAGGAGATGTGGCAGGTACTTTTCCCAGTCTTTTTCAATGTCAACAAAAGCCCTCAGCATATTTTTTAGGGTTCCATTAAAGCGTTCACATAGTCCGTTGGTCTGCGGGTGGTATGGGGTGGTGCAAATGGCTTGAACACCACAGGTATAACATAGGGACTGGACCAGATCTGACATGAACTGAGTGCCTTGATCCGACAATATTTCACTAGGAAACCCTACCCGGGTAAAGATGATAACAAGGGCCTCGGCTACCTTTACTGCTGTAATACTGGACAGGGACACAGCTTCAGGATACCTAGTGGCATAGTCCACCACGGTCAGGATATATTTTTTCCCCGACCTGCTGGGGTGGGCCAGAGGACCTATGATGTCGACGGCTACACGTTGAAATGGTTCCTCAATTATGGGCAGGGATTGCAGGGGTACCTTATGCCGAGCTCCTGGATGCCGCATTCGCTGGCACACATCGCAGGTGCGGCAATAATGGGCTACTGACTGCGAGATGCCCGGCCAGTAAAAACTTTGGGTGAGTCTCTTTTCAGTCCTTTTTCTCCCTTGATGCCCAGCCAAGGGGATGTCATGGGCCAGTTGAAGTAGCTGTGCCCTGTACTTCTGAGGGACAATGAGTTGCCTGGTCGTTGCGTCAGGGTTGCCCTGGTCACTGCCCTTTGTTACACGATAATACAGTCCATTTTCTCGAGTGAAGCCAACCCCATTATCTCCCATGTGCCCAGTTTCTGCCTTTCGCCTAAGGGCTGCTAAGGTAGTGTCTCCCTCTATTTCTCTCCTAAACTCCTCTCTGTCCCAAGACTCTCCCAATGTAGTAGCAGCGAAAGTATTGCTTACCGACTCTGATGCAGTTCGTGGTGGTTGCTCCCCGGTGGGGTCCGGATGACGTAGTGCTTGAAGGGCCTGTAGTCGGGTGACTGCTCCCACAAATTGGCACTGTAAATCCCCATTGTCGATCCCAAGGAGGATATCTGCAGTAAGTCCTCCCATAACTCCAATCCTACACAGTTTTTCTCCACAACCATAATCCAAACGCACAGAAGCTCGCTGTATATATTTGCGGGCACCCCCCGCCAGGACAATGGGAATTCCCAGACCCTGGTAAATTGCCTGGGGTCGATCCACACGGGGGTCAGCGATAGTCAAGAATGCCCCCGTGTCTCTAAATCCTGACACTTTGTATCCATCAGTAAAAACCTCCTGTAGGTGGCGTTGCCGTTGCTCTGAGCAGCTAAAGGACAGAGGCCGAAGTCCGTACACTCCAGGAGGGGTATCTATGGTGCCGTGGTTGGTGGTCCACTCTGGTGGGGGTGGTGGTAGCTCTTCCTCAGGTGTGGTGGAGTGTACAAGATGCACTGGATGAGGTGGGGCTGCGTGGGGCTCCCTCTGAATCCTGGAGGGACAGCCAGACTGCAAATGTCCAGGTTGCCCACACCCATAACACCTCCTCTATGTGATACCCCCAGGTCGTGGTCAGAACTGTTGGGGCCTAGGATTGTGAGGCGTGATTGTCATCGGCTTGCGACTAGGTGGAAGGGCAGATATAATTGGAGGGGGACGGGGCGCGGGAGCTGGCCGTGTTTCATTGTCCAGAAGCCTCCTCCATTGCGGCCGGATAGTAAGGGCTTCATCGGCCAGGGCGGCAGCTCTATCCACGATACACGGCGTGCGCTCCCGGACCCATTCCCGTACCTCTGCAGGGCACTTGGCAAGAAATTGTTCTATAAGGAACGCCTGTATAACATCTTCCACAGTAAAGGCGTTTTCTGCTTCCAGCCATCTCCGACATGCCTCGGACATCTTATGTGCATACATCCTAAATGATCCCCCCATGGTGCATGGGAGGTCTTGGAACTTGGCCCTATATGAGTCTGGGGTGATAGCATGGTAATCCAGGATAGTCTGCTTTACAATGTTATAATCCCGGTTCCGCAGTGCATCAATGGTTCGGTAAGCCTCCGCCATGCTTCCGTTCAGGAGCCCCACTAACAAACGCATCCAGCTAGAGTGGGGCACCTCCATCACAGCACACTGCTGCTCCAAGTCTTTGAAGAACCCCTCCACATCTCCAGAAGCCTCATCAAATGGCTTAAACTCTGTCCGGGTGATCCGTACAGGCTCCCGGATTGTTGGGGTTACACGCCACATTGCGTTACTCCCTTTATCAAGCTCCATTGCTTCCTGTCTCCGCTGTGCCCGGCGGGCAGCCTCCTCCTTGTATTCTTGAGAGACGCCGGGGCCCAGTACCGCCATCTCTTCTTCGTACCACACCAACCACTGGCTTTTCTGGAAGGGGATCCCTGTCTCCAGTGCTCGTCCTTCAGACATCTGGGAGGAGGTGACCGGGCTAGCACCCACCAGCAGATTGATTAAGGCCTCTTTAGTCAGTCCCTGATAGTTCAGGCCCAGGTCTCTGGCTCTCTCTTGTAAACTGCATACAGTCCAATTTCTGTACTCACTCTGTGGGTGGTTCTCCATTGGGTTACGCTCTGTTGATCTCACTGCTGCCACCAGTTGTCATGGGGTCCTTCTCTGGTATCACACAATCAACAGAGCAAGCGAAGAGTGAACAATTCCAAGACCTTTATTCAGGCAAAAATACAAAAAGGTCCATATTCATTCCACCACACAAAAGATAAGATAGTCCAGAATAAGAATGCAGTCCAGTATCAGGATAAAATGTCCAGGGAACGAGATTCCAAAACTCTAGCACCAGAGGATAAAATGGGTCCTTCTCTCTCTGAAGTGCTGTATGTGTACGATCCTGTCCAGACCGGAACTGACTTGTCCAGCTGCTGTTCTTCCCCCCACCCCCTTCCTTGTCCAGGGGTAATCAAACCAGTTGGGGCGGTTTCCAGGCCCCCCAGAGGAGAGCAAAGGGCCTTAGGGATTAATGTACTACAGGGGGTCATCAAGAGACAGATACAATGAGGCTGTAGACTTACAATGTAATAAGAAAAACACTATGAAAATAACTGGAATTGTTAAAAATAGGAATATACAAAAAATGATATCCACATAACATATCACACCATCACAGGGTGAATGGGGGTGATTTAAACTTTTATATTTTTTTATATTTTTAAAACTTTTTTTACTTTTGGAATGCTTTAATAGTCTCCATGGGAGACTACCCGATCGGCTCTGCTACATTGAGGCGATGAGCAGATCGCCTCTATATAGCAGATTTACTCACTTGCTATGAGCGCCGACCACTGGGTGGCGCTCATAGCAAGCCAGCACTTACAACCATCGAGGTCTCCCGGAGACCTCAGGTTGTCATGCCGACATCACGCGACGCGGGTCAATGGTGAGCGTATTTCCGGCGCACTTGAATGCCACTGTCTGCGTTTGAAGGGCATTTAACTAGTTAATAGCTGCAGGTGGATCGAAATTCCGGCTATTGCGGGCACAATGTCAGCTGTTCAAAACAGCTGACATGTCCTGGGAAAAATGTGGGTTTCCCTAATCAAATAAGGGCAGAATGGTTGCAGCACACATGAGATGGCCTTTATACAGGCCGGGTCACATGCTCTTCCATCCAATCACAGCCATGCCAATACATGAATGATACAAATTTATGTGTGGCCATTCTGTTGACATGTCCAGTTGTCATCCATTTGTAATGGAACTAATATGGAACTAATATTACTAGATCTGTTAAAGTTAGTGCAAAAATGGATGCTTACTTTAGACTCTCTTTTTCATTTGTTTTCATTTGTTTTTGTCATGTTTATAGCAAATCTATTTTTACTAAACTTATTTCTGAATACCTCTAGTGTTCTGGGCATGCACAGTGCTAAAAAATTAATTCGTTAACAGATAACATAGCAAATGTCTATCTTTATGATCTATTTTTAGCAGACTTCAATGTAAAAAAGCAAAAAGAACGGATCCAGTTGCCATCTGCTTTTTTAGCAGTACCAAAAATTCATGTAGACTGTGTATTTTGATCCAGCTAAATAAAAAATTGGATCTTCTACTACATAATTTTATTTCCGTTTTTGTTATCCTAAAATGGATCTGAAAAGGAAAATAACTACTGAACATAGTCTTATCTTTAGAGTTATAAATATGTTTAGCTGTTATTAAATCTAGAATTAAATGTTTATTGTATTCCTTCATCTGCTATTTGTAATACAGTATATCACATGTGAATACTAAATGTAAGACAAGTTTAAAGGAGCCCTTATAACTTTAAAAAATTATCTTTACTAAATGTAAGACCAGTTTAAAAGAACTCTTATAACCTCAAAAAATATCTTCCAAAAAGACAACAATTACAGCATCATTTATCAGGGTAGAGATTGGAGGCATAAGGCTACGGCCACACTATCAGTATTTAGTCAGTATTTCACATCAGTATTTGTAAGCCAAAACCCAGAGTGGGTCAAACATGCAGAAATGGTGCCCTTGTTTCTATTATACCTTGCCCTCTGATTGTTCCTTACCTGGTTTTGGCTTCCAAAGGCTGAGAAAAAATACTGAAAGAAGACTGATATTGTGGCCGTAGCCTTATACATATTTACTGAAATAACAAAAGACTGACTGGTACATCCAAACTAGTGTGAATAGGTGCTTATTAAGAGCAGCTACCTCCATATACAATATGCAAATAAAGGGTTGCACTCTATTGGGCTAAAGTAGGTCAATGTGAAATATGAATGAATAGCAATATGGCTTTTGAATATTAGAAAAAAATTAATGAGATGCTTTGCACAAAATTTGGCCAAATAATGTCTGCCCATCAACCATCGTCAAGGTGCTCTCAAAACTGATGGGTCCCTGACCTGTGTGAACACCTCTCTTAGGCCGGGGTCATACTTGCAAGTGTGATGCGAGAAACTCGCGCGAGTCTCTTGCATCAATACCAGGCACTGCCGCCGGCACTCGGACCGGAGTGTGCGGCTGCATAGAAGTACATACTGCTGCATGTAACATTGACCTTGAGGGTACTCAACAGTGCCATGGTGGTGACAAAACATGGAAAAGTTGCTATTACTCCTCCATTCCCTATTCCATCCTTGCAAATGTTTTTCTTTCCAATATTAATATGAGTGGGATGATATTAATGATTCCATGATTCCAAAGTTCTCTCTTCTGACAAATGTAGTAGCCTCTTTGAAGGGCTTCATTAGGCAACACATATCCATCATCAGCTGGTAAATGTGGATTTCAAAGTAACCCAAGCTCCAGTTTGACTGCTTCATGAAATACTCAGAGATCACTTTACACTGTTTAGACACATGCTTCAATATGTACAGAGCATTCAGCTGCATAGAAAGACATGCACACTCCGATCCCGAGTGCCGGCGGCAGTGCCGGGTATTGAGGCAAGAGACTTGCGCGAGTTTCTCTCATTGCACTCGCAAGTGTGACCACGGCCTTATTATGAATCTTTAACACAAGTCTTTACCTACCAAAGTGCAGGTGTTCTATAATCCTTTCACCCCGAAGCCTGTTTTCATCTTCCTGACCAGGCCATTTTTTTCATTTCTGACTACTGTCAATTTAAGAAATCATAACTCTGGAAGTTGCAATAGATCCCACTGATTCAGAGATTCTTTTTCCGTGACATAGTAGTAAAATTTCTTTGATATGACTTGCGTTTATTTGTAAAAAATCGGAAATTAAGCAAAAATTTTGCTGTTTTGAAACTTTAAATTTTTATCCCCTTAAATCAGAGTCATGTCACACAAAATAGTTAATAAATAACATTTCCCACATATCTAATTTACATAAGCACAATTTTTGAAACTTTTTTTTGTTAGGAAGTTATAATGGTTAAAGTTTGAACAGCGCTTTCGCATTTTACAATAAAATTTACAAAACCTTTTTTTCAGGAACCATATCACAATTGAAGTAACTTTGAGGGGCCTATATGACAGAAAATACCCTAAAGTGACACCATTCTAAAAACTTCACCCCTCAAGGTGCTCAAAACCACATTCAAGAAGTTTATTAACCCTTCACCTGCTTCACATGAATTAAGGGAATGTGGAAGGAAAAAATAAACTTTTTTTCACAAAAATTTTCCTTTACTTTCACAGGGGTAACAGGAGAAATTGCACCAAATAAAAAAAAAAATCACATTTTTCCCACAAAAATGTATTTTAGCTGCAAATTTTGCATTTTTATAAGAATAACAGGAAATATTACACAATACAATTTGTCGTTCAAATTCTTCTGAGTATGCTGATACCCAATATGTGGAGGAAAACTACTGTTTGTGTGTATAAGGAGGAAGACCAGGCTGCAGGTGCCTGCATCATCTTGGGTCCGGAACTGCTGAGGCTGCATCCCATGTTGCCTTGGGGGAAAGAATAGGGGACAGGACAGGCCTCATGACCCAGGAAGAGGGGATGTGGCTAAGCCAGGCAGTGAGGAGAAAGCTTGTGAAGAAAGAGTCAGTTCCCCAAGAGCGGAGGCAGTTGTGTGGTGCACTCCGCAGCAAGAAAAGCAGCGTGGAGCCATGCTCCTGCAGAACTTCAGCAGGCGATCTGGTGAGATAGTGTGTGTGCAGAGCACCATGTGCCTGGTTGTGCAGAGTGCGGTGTTCACGTGGAGGAGCGGGGGCTGGGTCCAGAATCCTGAGGTGTGCTCCCCAAGGCAGTAGCATCTGTGATGGTCAGAGTACTCCGAGCGATAGTTGGTTGGGAAAAGCTCCCGGCTGCAGAGCACAGATCTGGGACAGCTGTGTGAGTGACTTACTGTGTGAGACATTTACTGGTATTGGTGGATGTGCAGAGCAGAACAAACTGAGCAGAGCCATGCAGAGCAGCCATTCAGGTGACGGCAGCTGCTCAGAGAGAGAAATATGCACTCCGTGACTGTGGGTACAGTGCTCGCGCCACATCGAGAAAGCTGAGTACTAGACAGACATTTGTAGCCTACCTTGCCAGTTGACATTTGCCAGTCAACGTTGGACTCTGTCAGTGCTGCGACCATGTTTGCTTTGGCCACAACAACTTATGGACTAGGGGCTCAGCGGAAGGTGCTGGAGTCCGACTGCTGCTGCCAGAAGACGGATCGTTGTTTGTAGCACCCACTGGAACAGCACAGTTCCAGCCGCTGTTGGCGCCACTGCCTTCAAAGTTTCAGTTGGGAAGCCTCTGACACCATAAGTGATTTTAAAAAATTGCCGTTATCTTGTTTATTGCTCATCATGTTTGCCTATTGCTTGCCATTGAACTGTGTAACCCTCATTTAGCCATTTATCTCCCTGCGAGGAGTTAACCCCTGTTAAATTATAACTGCTAAATTTGTTAACCCTTGCTCTGCTTTCTATCTGTCACTGCATCCCGCAACCTAACCTGCTTACAGGTGCATGGCAGGGCTTGGAAGGGAGGCGTGCCTTTGACTTTTTGAATGCAAAATTTGCTGAACTAATTAGCGGATGCATGTTGTGCCCCAAAAGTGCCTAAACAGTGGAAAGAACAGAAGTGAAACCATTTTTTAAACTAAACCCCTCATGGAACTTATCTAGATGTTTGAAGAGCACCTTGAAACACCAGGCACATCACAGAAGTTTATAACGTTGAGCCATGAAAATAAAAAAAATCACATTTTTGGCACAAAAATGTTACTTTAGCCCCATATATTGTATCTTTACAAGGCTGAGAGGAAAGTGGACCCCAAGATTTGTTTAGCAATATCTTTTGAGCTCAATGATACCCCATATGTGGTCAAAAACTACTTCTGAGGCACAATGCAAAGCCAGAAGGGAAGGAGCATCATATTACAGTGCAGATTTTGCTGCACTGGTTTGAGGGTGCCATGTCACATTAGCAGAGCCCCTGAGGTGCCAGAAAGGCTGAACCCTCCTAAGTGACCCCATTTTACAAACTACTCCTCTCAATAAATTTATCTAGGGGTGCAATGATCATATTAACACCACATGTTATGAATGAGTCACCGTAGGAGGCAAAAGCAGAAATACAAGCTAAGTCCAGAAAACCAGAGAAGTTGGCAACTATCAGATTGCAGACCCCAGAACCTATCAACACAACTAGCCATGGGGGGTTCCTACGATGCCCTAGACCCCTTGATCACAGCCGGAGAAATACATAGGCCTAAAGAAAGAAAGGGGAAATCTAACACAACAACCACAGGTGTGTCACTGAATTTTATACCATTGGGGAGTGAAGAAAAAATAATTTACATTTTTAAAACCAAGATTGTGTGTTAGCCCCAAATTTTGCATTATCATACTGGGAAGTGGGTTAAAATGGCACCGAAATTTGGCCCACAATTTCTGCTAAATGTAGAAATACTCTATATATGGTTGTACAGTGTTGCTTAGCCACAAGGAGAAACTTGGGAAAAACGGAGTGCTATTTGCCTCCTAGAGGGCAGAATAGTTTATGGACTCCATGTACAGAGCCTTAAGTGCTTGGAAAGCAGAATCCCCCCTCAAGTGACCCCATTTTGGAAATTGTACCCCTTTGGAATTTATCTACATGTGCAGTGACGATTTTGGCTCCATGGGTGTTTTTCCAGAAACAAGCAGTAGTGGATGCTACTGAGTGAAAATTACAATCTTCCCTTGTACTGATCAGTATGTTGAAGTGACCAGTACATTGTAGTGACCAGTACATTGTTGTGACCAGTACATTATGCCCAGCTCATGCTTCTGGAGATGCGCACCTGTAAATTAGGAGTGCTCTCATCACTACAGAAATGTCAAACATGTGGATGCTAAATGTGGTTTAGGCACACTGTGGGGCGTAGAGTGCACGATAAATGTGAGCCGAGCCTTACTGCGATCTTTGGGAGGCAGATTGAACAAATCAACAGCAGACGAAGAATTGGTTTTATTTATTTTTTACACCGTTCATTGTATGGCTTAAGTGATTAGATTATTTTATTCTTCGGGTTGGTGTGATTATAGTGGTACCAGAGTTATATCAGGTTTTTATGTTTGGCTGCTGTCACACACTAAAAGACGCTTTTTATTGCAAAACAAAGTTTTTGCATTGCCATATTTAGACAGCTATAGTTTTTCCATATTTTGGCCGACAAAGTCAAGTGACAGTTTCTTTTTTTGAGAGAAGAGTTGATGTGGCTCAGTGGTTAGCACTGCAGTCTTGCAGCGCTAGGTTCCTGGGTTCAACTCTCACCAAGGACATCTTCAAGGCTTTTGTATATTTTTCCCATGCTTGCGTGGTTTCCTCCAGGTTCTCTTGTTTCCTCCCACATTACAAAGATATACTAATAGGGAATTTAGATTGTGAGCGCCATTGGAGACAGTGCCAATAATGTCTGTAAAGCGCTGTGGAATTAATAGTGCTATATAAATTAGTAAAATAAATAACTGTTTTTATTGGTACCATTTTCGAGCACATGAATTTTATCACTTTCTATTCTGATTTTTGTGAGGTAGAATGCACAAAAACCATCAATTCGGAAATTGCTTTTTTTATACCTTTCCACGTGTGGTGAAATTTATAAGGCAGCTTATAAATAGAGCTGACATTTGCACCCGATTGCCTTGTCACGCAGCGTGAGCCTGCACGATAGCGTCACTGTACATATACTGCTGTTTGTGGGAATGCAGCTCCCATGGTGTCATATATTTATGGGGCATGTTGGAAAGGGGTTAAAATAATTTTTTTAGGTCTCTTCATTGCTCCAATAGTCTAATATTAGACACAACCAGTTGTTCATGCTTTCCATTAAGACTGGATTCAACCTAGATTTTCTGGTCCCATCCTATTTTGGAAAGGTATGGGGTCTTTTTTTCGTCAATGTTAATATAAAATATTTCTTTTTATTTTTGGAATATCTTTTTTAATTGTCTACTCTAGGTACTGTACATCCCAAGACCATACTGCTGTTCTTAATGTATGTTTGTTACCAGTCATGTAGCAAATTTGCAAGCTAGCATTTTAGCTTCCAATAAAGTCCTCTTTGTGTGAAGTATCCACAATCAGTGATGGTTTGGGGAGCCATGTCATCTGCTGGTGTAGGTCCACTGTGATTTATCAAGACCAAAGTCAGCGCAGCTGTCTACCAGGATATTTTAGAGCACTTCATGATTTCCTCTGCTGACAAGCTTTTTGGAGATGGACATTTCATTCTCCAGCAGGACTTGGCATCTGTCCACACTGCCAAAAGCACCAATACCTGGTTTAAAAGCAACAGTATCACTGTGCTTGATTGGCCAGCAAACTCACCTGACCTTAACCCCATAGAGAATCAATATGGTATTGTCAAGAGGAAGATGAGAGACACCAGACCCAACAATGCAGGCGAGTTGAAGGCTGCTATCAAAGCAACCTGGGCTTCCATAACACCTCAGCAGTGCCACAGGCTGATCGCCTCCATGCCACGCTGCATTGATGCCGTAATTGATGCAAAAGGAGTCCCGACCAAGTATTAAGTGCATTTACTGAATATACATTTCAGTAGGCCAACATTTCGGATTTTGAAATCATTTTTTCAAGCTGGTGTTAAAAAGTATTCTAATTTACTGAGATAATGACTTTTGGGTTTTCATTGGGTATAAGCCACAAACATCAACATTAACAGAAATAAACACTTGAAAGAGATCACTCTGTAATGACTCTATATAATATAAGAATTTCACTTTTTGCATTGAAGTACTGAAATAATTTAACTTTTTGATGATATTCTAATTTTGTGAGATGCACCTGTATCTCCATTATTTTTGCCATATAATGTACTCTGTAAATGAAAAATGCAAAAAACAGTTGCGGCACAGCTGTGCCATACGAACAGCTGCCATGGCCATATATTGTACCTCAGCCCCTTATTCGCATCAAAGGGGGACAGTACACGGCCACTATTTCATTGATGGAGCTATGCTGTGCAGCACCGCAACTCATCACATCCGGCCACCACCAGCACAGGGAACAGCTGATTGTCGAGGGTGCCAGGTATCCCACTCTCAGCTGATCAGATATTGATGACCTGTTCTAAAGACAGGCCATGGCCTCCTACAACCCCTTTAAGGCTTCTGTGTTAGAAATGGAAGTAAGAAAGCAAAGGTAAATATAAAGTAAAGATGATATTCTTTATAATTCTGCATAAAGTATGATTAACCCTTTAGATGTTTTTATTGGAAGATTAGCATAATTATGATGTCTCAATAATTTTATGGATACTTACGCCGACCTCCGAATGAAAAATATCTATTTGCAAAGATATTAATGACCAACCAATTTTTTTTCATTTTCTTTCACCGATGTAGCGGAAATTACCATACTGTGCAAATTCTATAATTACACTATTTTATTTTTTTTGCCGAGCATTTTTTAAAAATACTGATCATATTTTACACCAAAGAGAACTAAAATAGGCCTGCAAAACATTAATATTAAATTAATGTACAGGTGCACAAATACGATATGTGTCCAATGTACAGTGCCTTGTGAAAGTATTCGGTCCCCTGGAACTTTTCAACCTTTTCCCACATATCATGCTTCAAACATAAAGATACCAAATGTAAATTTTTGGTGAAGAATCAACAACAAGTGGGACACAATTGTGAAGTTGAACAAAATGTATTGGTTATTTTAAATTTTTGTGGAAATTCAAAAACTGAAAAGTGGGGCGTGCAATATTATTTGGCCCCTTTACTGTCAGTGCAGCAAACTCACTCCAGAAGTTCATTGTGGATCTCTGAATGATCCAATGTTGTCCTAAATGACTAATGATGATAAATATAATCCACCTGTGTGTAATCAAGTCTCCGTATATATGCACCTGCTCTGTGATAATCTCAGGGTTCTCTTTGAAGCACAGTGAGCATCATGAAGACCAAGTAACACAACAGGCAGGTCCGAGATACTGTTGTGGAGAAGTTTAAAGCTGGATTTGGATACAAAATGATTTCCAAAACTTTAAACATCCCAAGGAGCCCTGTGCAAGCGATCATATTGAAATGGAAGGAGTATCATACCACTGCAAATCTCCCAAGACCCGGCAGTCCCTCTAAACTATCATCTCAAACAAAGAGAAGACTAATCAGAAATGCAGCCCAGAGGCCCATGATCACTGTGGTTGAACTGCAGAGATCTGCAGCTGAGGTGGGACAGTCTGTCCATAGGACAACAATCAGTCATAAACTGCACAAATCTTGCCTTTATGGAAGAGTGTCAATAAGAAAGCCATTTCTCAAAGATATCCATAAAAAGTGTTGTTTTAAGTTTGCAACAAGCCACCTGGGAGACACACCAAACATGTCGAAGAAGGTGCTCTGGTCAGATGAAACCAAAATGAACTTTTTGGCAACAATGCCAAATGATATGTTTGGCGTAAAGGCAACACAGCTCATCACCCTGAACACACCATCCCCACTGTCAAACGTGGTGGCAGCATCATGGTTTGGGCCTGCTTTTCTTCAGCAGCGACACGGAAGATGGTTAAAATTTATGGGAAGCTGGATGGAGCCAAATACAGAACCATTCTTGAAGAAAACCTGTTGGAGTCTGCAAAAGACCTGAGACTGGGACGGAGATTTGTCTTCCAACAAGACAATGATCCCAAACATAAAGCAAAATCTACAATGGAATGGTTCACAAATTAACATATCCAGGTGTTAGAATGGCCAAGTCAAAGTCCAGACCTGAATCCAATTGAGAATCTGTGGAAAGAGCTGAAAACTGCTGTTCACAAACAATCTCCATCAAACCTCCCTGAGCTCGAGCTGTTTGCCAAGGAAGAATGGGCAAGAATTTCAGTCTCTTGATGTACAAAACTGATAGCGACATACCCCAAGTGACTTGCAGCTGTAATCGCAGCAAAAGGTGGCGCAACAAAATATTAAGTTAAAGGGGCCGAATAATATTGCACGCCCCACTTTTCAGTTTTTGAATTTCCACAAAAATTTAAATTAACCAATAAATTTTGTTCAACTTCACAATTGTGTCCCACTTGTTGATTCTTCACCAAAAATTTACATTTGGTGTCTTTATGTTTGAAGCATGATATGTTTGAAAAGGTTGAAAAATTCCAGGGGGCCGAATACTTTCGCAAGGCACTGTACAAACATACACGTACATTATGTGTCAGAACACTGAAACTGGTGAATACCAGTGTATATTACTATATACCAGTGTATATTACTATATACGTAAAAACATGATGTACTTGATTAGCATTTTTTAATCAAAAATCTGCAAGGTGGCTATAGGAGAGATAAACCTGGAGAAATGCTTTAGCACATAAAGGACTAAAAGGGGTTAACAGACCATGAAGGTTTCATTGTGAGCAGCTGAAGAGTTAGAAGAGATGACTGGTCACCATGTCTCCACCCCTAGGTGTGGTTCACTTTGTAAATCAAGACCTGTGTGTCTCACATGTCTGTGTGTATGGAGGTGTGTAGATCTCCTGGATTGAGTGCCTTTGCTAATGGACTAAAAAGTAGAGATGGGCGGACTCCTGGATGTTCGGGTCCGGCGGGCTCATCCAAACAGTTATAAAAAGTTTGGGTTCAGGTACCAGAACAGTACCCGGACCCAAACCAGATCCCGAACCACTTTCACTTGAAAGGGGGGCTCAAACATCCAGTGTTTGCCATGCTTTCAGGTGCATGACAGCGTGGCAAACACCGCTTCTGATCAGCGGTGAAATCATCCGTTCCAGTTGGAGAGCCACAGTTCCCACGCTGTCAACTGTGATCGGAGGTAAAAAGTTTACTTCCGGACACTGGTTTCATCTGATGGGACTACTGATCCCATCGTCCGACATCTGCAGCCGCTAATATCAGTGGGAGCAGGACCGGCTAATGGGAGTATTTATCATCCGCTCCTCCGCTTTAAATAAATAATTTAAAAAAAGGCATGGGTCCCCCTTTATTTTTGAAATCCAGCCAGGCAAAACTCACAGCTGGGGGCTGTAGCCCTTAGCTGTCAGCTTCAACAAGGCTGGTTATCAAGAATAGAGGTGTCCCCACGCTGTTTTTTTAATTATTTAAATAAATAATTTAAAAAAAATGGAAAGGGGTTTCCCCATTTTTGAAAACTTGCCTTGCTAAAGCAGACAGCTAGGGGCTGGTATTCTCAGGCTGATAAGGGGTCATGGATATTATCCCCCCAGCCTAAAAATAGCAGCCCGCAGCTGCCCAGAAAAGGCACATCTATTAGATGCACAATTTCTGGTGCTTTTCCCGCTCTTCCCACTTGCCCTGTGGTGGCAAGTGGGGTTAATATTTGAGGGGTTGATGTCACTTTTGTATTGTCAGGTGACTTCAGCCCATGGATTAGTCATGGAGAGGCGTCTGAAAAACACCTATCCATTACTAATCCTATACTTGTGTTGTAAATAAACACACAGCAGAATAAAGTCCTTTATTACAAATAAAACAAAACACAGTTTTCCATTTTTATTTAAAAATAACAAAGAAAGCTATACTTAGTACTCACCTATCGCCTAATTCCACCAAAGCTCTTGATCTCCTGTAATAAACCAAAGATAAAAATAATAATATACCATGTCTGGGGATAAACAGTTTTCTACCTGGACTGTGCCAAGATAAGACCATCCAGGTTGAAAATCACAGGTGACTGAACTGCTGCGAGCGCAGCCTCAGTGAATGGTGGTGATGTCATCGATGTTACCTCTGGTCACTGAGTCTCCGTTCCCAGACAGGCTCAACTGCCGTGACCTCGGTGAGATCTCCCAAGTGTAAAGCTATCAAACCACAACAAGATGACCTCATTTTGGATGGTCCCTATCACTAATGTCCTACCTCTCCATATGCTTAGCCTGGTCTCATCTGGATTGGGGAAGTGAAAGGAAACCAGACGTAGCTCATAATTAAATTCTTGTTGTTTGGGAAAGATGGGTGGACAAGAATGCGGTTTTCCACTAAATAACCAATTAAATTAATTATTTAGGTTGTATATGATTTCGCCGATTCCTAAAATGTGAAGATTTTCTTTTTATATGTAATGTATGTAGATTAAAAATCTTTGCACTAAATATTCACCTGTTTTAAATGTCTTGAGTGAGATTTTTTTTTACATTTTTTTATAACAGTTTTCCTCAATATTTTATACATTTTTTGTTACATAATATATATTCTAAGTGGTCATAAAACATCTTTGTCAGTGCATTTTTATCAATAAGAGCCTTGGTTTTAGAGAAAATGTTTGTTTATGGTGACAGAAGTCATTGGCAGAGCTCACACTCTCCTGTCTGTACAGGAACCAACAGGGTCAGTTGGAGTATTTAGGTTTACCTATTACTCCAAGTGAGTTGCTACTCTAGCATAACAGGATGCTAAAATTCACTACATAGCTCTCATGGAGTGCTGTGTAGATAGCAAATGAGAAGACAGAAGTGGCGATAAACCATTTCTGTCTTCTCCTTAAAGTCCCAAGCTGATAGCAACATCTAGAGACTCAATTTGCTCTAGTAAAGGGCCTGTCACACTAAGAGATATCGCTAGCAATATCGCTATAACTTGTGACGTTATAGCGATATTGCTAGCGATATCGCTGTGTCTGATACTTACCTACGACCCGCTCCCCCGCTGGTTATCGTTGATCGCGCGAGAACAGGCTGGACTGTTTCTCGTCGTCTGCTTCCTGCGGCGCTTCCTGCTGTGACGACGAGCGATGCGTGGAGCCGGGCGGGAGGACGCAGGATCGCCTGGTGTGACAGGTAAGTTGCGAGCCCCATCCCCAGCGATGTCGCTGGTGAGATCTGCCTGTGTGGCAGCTCGCTAGCGACCACTTAGCGATGTACCAGCGATCCTGACCGCGTCATATCGCTGGTCGGGATCGCTGGTACATCGCTAACTGTGACAGTACCTTTAGACTACAAAAAAATTAAAACGGCAATGACTGCAGACTTGAGACCTGCACCAATGATTTATAAATAAATGAAGCACCAAATGAGGGGATATCCTTTATGGAGTTATATAATATGACATTTATTTTATAACGGAGGACAGGATTTTAGTTTGAAACATTCAGACTGAGAAAAGTACTTTTCAAGGTATTTCAAGCATTACACTCTAGGAGAATGCAAACATGCGCTTGGCATTTACTTGTTCTTCAGTCCAATAGTGTGACCTTTAACCCTTATTACCTTTCCATGTGCAAATAGTCTCACTTGTTACAACACTAATATACAGCAGAAAAGTAAACTGGCTGAGAGTTTCACCTTTGCCAAATGTTTGCTGCATTGCACATTTTGGCTCCACTAAAGTCAGGTGTTCCAAAAAGTTTGCTGATTTACAGTAAAGAAGCACTTTAATCAGTTCAACAAACTTAAAATCCACCCTACCATGAAATGTACTGGATGAGCACAGTATGAGGATTAGGACATTCGAGAAGGGAGTAAACCATATCAATGGCACAAAATAATATCCTAGTGCTATGTTTGTAGAAAATACATCTATATTATCTAAATTCTGTGTTGTAATACTCATAATGACATTTATGGTTATAGTACTACAAAAAAGAAAAAATAGAGCCTACACACCTTTAGTATCAAACGATTGTACAGGTGCACAAGTAGAGAATGCTATGTGGCCAATATACTGATTTAATTAATAAATGAACTCCAATATTGCTGTAAATGATAACATCAATGGTCACTATCACTGATATCCTACCTCTCCGTGTGGCAAACCAGACTTCATCTGAACAGGGAGTGAAACAAGTAGAATATGCTATGTGGCCAATATAATGCTAATAATGAATGCATGAACTCCAATATTGCTGTTAATGATAATATGGATGGTCCCTGTTAGAGTTGAGCGAATTTGTTCGGATTCGGTTGCCGAATCTGAATTTGCTATATTTATGCCATATTGGTACCCTATTTGTGCAGAATGTATGTTTGATGATCAGTTCCGAACATATTTGGTAATTTCTACTCCCATTGACTCTAATGATGATTGGCTGTGTTTGACAAATATTGCAAAAACAATATTCACTGACGATCAAACTCGGAACCAAATCCGAACAAATTTGATTAACTCTAGTCCCTATCTCTTATATCCTACCTCTCCATCGGCCAAACCAGGTCTCAGCTGAATGGAGAGTGTAAAGGAAACCAGGCATAGCTCATAATTAAAACATTGCATGGGAAAGATGGGTTAGGAACCATCCTTATTAAAGGGAATCTGTCACCGGAAATTTGCGTGCTATGTAAAAGCCCTGTGTCCGGTCCGATGGGCGGTGATTGTTCTTCTTTTCTCCACCCCATCCGTGGCTGACGTCCGCGATATTATCAGGATTTAGAGTAGTTCTCCATTTTTCACGCGTGCGCAAAGCAATCTTGCCCCACACACGCGCAGTATGCTTTGCCCAACTGCGGGCAAAGCCAAAAATCATTACTGCGCATGCGCCGGTACACTATGTCCCGGAAGTATTTTGCTGTGTTACGGACAGACCTTTCAGTCACCTGTCACTAAATCAACAATCACTAATGATTTTGAATAGCAAATGGGAGCTCCTGATTCTTGACTGCAACACAGGTTTTTCTCAAACGATTTTGACTAGAAAATGGGGCCCCCTGGCTCATCTTCAATATTAGGCCTAACGATTTTGATTAGCAAATGGGACCTCCTGATTCCTGACTGCTACACAGTTTTAGATCAAACGATTTTGATTAGCAGATGGGGTCTCCTGGCTCAACTTCAATATTAGGCCTAACGATTTTGATTAGTAAATGAGGCCTCCTGGTTTCTGATAGCAACACAGTTTTATACCAAACGATTTTGAGTATGAAATGTGAATTCATGTCTGCACAATACTATTAGCACAAACTAATTAGCTGCTGGAAGATCCATTTCTCATAGGACAGGATCCTATCTAACTAAATGACAATTTCACTTGCAGCAGAAGTAGGAGCGGCCCTTCTTTGCGCTGTTAAGCCCCCGTTACACACTGCGATATCGCTAGCAATATCGCTGTAAAGTCACCGATTTTGTGACGTTACAGCGATATTGCTAGCGATATCGCTGTGTCTGATACTTACCTCCGACCGGCTCCCCCGCTGGCTATCGCTGGTCACGCGAGAAGCTCCTGGACCATTCCTCGTCGGTCACTTCCTGCGGCGCTTCCTGCTGTGATGATGAGCGACACGTGGAGCCGGGCTGGAGGACGCAGGATCGCCGCGTCTGACAGGTAAGTAGTGATCCCCGTCCCCAGCGATGTGGCTAGTGAGATCTGCCTGTGTGACAGCTCACTAGCGACCATCTAGCGATGCACCAGCGATCCTGACCACGTCATATCGCTGGTCGGGATCGCTGGTGAGTCGCTAGGTGTAACAGTACCCTTACACTGGGAAAATGGTGCCAGCAACACAAGATGTTCACTTTTATAAAGAGAGTGACATGTGATTTTGGCAGCCAATCAGAGAAGCCTTTGAGCCATGATGTTGTGGATGATTTCTGCTCCCTGATTGGCTGCTGGAATATACACACATTAAGTTATAATAAAAGAAAAAAATACACTCCATGGCTCCTCTGACCTAGACACATGCCCTCCCCTTATAAATCATGTCCCCTCCACTCATACAGCATCACTATCCTAGACAATCTCAAAACAAAAGCATTAGTGGAAATGCGATCATTGACCGATCTTTGACCAAATTTTGCCGACTTTGAAGAAAAATGCTCGGGAAACCGAGCACGAATCCGAATGTGCTATGATCATGCCAAATTTGAGATTGGTGAACGGTTTCCAAACAAGTTTGCTCATCTCTATTCTTGGATGGATAAAGCACTTAAGCACTTTTGCATAATATGAAAATCATGGATACCCATTTAATGGAAGTTGTGGTTGCTGACTGATTCCCTGTGATGAACATTTGGAAAACTACAGTGGCTACTGGCCATGTTGTGGCTGCATAAAAGCCATGGTTTGCCTGTTTTGTTGGGACTGTATTCTCAGGGGCATAATTTGAAGCAGCTGGGCCTGAACAAAAATATGTCCAAGGACTTCACAATTGTCATGTCTATTAAGAGCTCTGACGCCCTATTTCACCCATTAATGCAACTTCACATACTGTATAGTTACAGTTGTGGCCAAAAGTATTGACACCCCTGCAATTTTGTCAGATAATACTCAGTTTCTTCCTGAAAATTATTGCAAACACAAATTCTTTGCTATTATTATTTTCATTTAATTTGTCTTAAATGAAAAAACACAAAAAGAATTGTCCTAAAGCCAAATTGGCTATAATTCCACACCAAACATAAAAAGAGGGTGGACAAAAGTATTGGCACTGTTCAAAAAATCATGTGATGCTTCTCTAATTTGTGTAATTAACAGCACCTGTAACCTACCTGTGGCACCTAACAGGTGTTGGCAATAACTAAATCACACTTGCAGCCAGTTAACATGGATTAAAGTTGACTCAACCTCTGTCCTGTGTCCTTGTGTGTACCACATTGAGCATGGAGAAAAGAAAGAAGACCAAAGAACTGTCTGAGGACTTGAGAAACCAAATTGTGTGGAAGCATGAGCAATCTCAAGGCTACAAGTCCAACTCCAAAGACCTAATGTTCCTGTTTCTACCGTGCGCAGTGTCATCAAGAAGTTTAAAGCCCATGGCACTGTGGCTAACCTCCCTAGATGTGGATGGAAAAGAAAAATTGACAAGAGATATCAACGCAAGATTGTGCGGATGTTGGATAAAGAACCTCGACTAACATCCAAACAAGTTCAAGCTGCCCTGCAGTCCGAGGGTACAACAGTGTCAACCTGTACTATCCGTCGGCGTCTGAATGAAAAGGGACTGTATGGTAGGAGACCCAGGAAGACCCCACTTCTTACCCCAAGACATAAAAAAGCCAGGCTGGAGTTTGCCAAAACTTACCTGAAAAAGCCTAAAACGCTTTGGAAGAATGTTTTCTGGTCAGATGAGACAAAAGTAGAGCTTTTTGGGCAAAGGCATCAACATAGAGTTTACAAGAGAAAAAAAGAGGCATTCAAAGGAAAAAACACGGTCCCTACAGTCAAACATGGCGGAGGTTCCCTGATGTTTTGGGGTTGCTTTGCTGCCTCTGGCACTGGACTGCTTGACCGTGTGCATGGCATTATGAAGTCTGAAGACTGCCAACAAATTTTGCAGCATAATGTAGGGCCCAGTGTGAGAAAGCTGGGTCTCCCTCAGAGGTCATGGGTCTTCCAGCAGGACAATGACCCAAAACACACTTCAAAAAGCACTAGAAAATGGTTTGCAAGAAAGCACTGGAGACTTCTAAGGTGGCCAGCAATGAGTTCAGACCTGAATCCCATAGAACACCTGTGGAGAGATCTAAAAATGGCAATTTGGAGAAGGCACCCTTCTAATATCAGGGACCTGGAGCAGTTTGCCAAAGAAGAATGGTCTAAAATTCCAGCAGAGCATTGTAAGAAACTTATTGATGGCTACCGGAAATGGTTGGTCGCAGTTATTTTGGCTAAAGGTTGTGCAACCAAGTATTAGGCTGAGGGTGCCAATACTTTTGTCTGGCCCATTTTTGGAGTTTTGTGAGAAATGATCAATGTTTTGCTTTTTGCTTCATTCTCTTTTGTGTTTTTTTATTTAAGACAAATTAAATGAAGATAATAATACCAAAGAATTTGTGATTGCAATCATTTTCAGGAAGAAACTGAGTATTATCTGACAGAATTGCATGGGTGTCAATACTTTTGGCCACAACTGTATGTGAATACAGAGGTCATCCCATGTGGAGAATTCAGGAGCTGAGCTCATTTCACAAGCAGTGGATGCAGGCTATATTAAACAGTTGGTATCTGTCTTTAACAGCCATGGCTGTTAAACATTTATTTTTACAGTGGCATTTAAATAGAGCACGCACAAGTGTTCAAGGGTTGTATTGACTTCCCTTTTCACCCCATAATGCAATCGCAGGGCGCTAGGGATTCTATGATGGCAGGAAGCCTGCTGAAGGCCCTTGTCACTGCCATCTTGGTCCTCCTCTGAAGCTCAGTCATGTGATTAGCTTCAAAGGAAACCAAAATTTTCACATTATACTGCAATACAGATCGCAAGTTCAAGCCCTCTGAGGAGATGTAAAAAATAAAAAAACTTATTACAAATCTGAAAATAATTTAAAAATATAAAAGTTTAAGTTATCCCAATATCTCACATTAAAATATAGAAATAATAGAAAAACAAACATATTTTGTATCACTATTTATCAAAGTATAAAATTAATATACACAATTAGTAAAGACTGTAATGAGAAAAAAACAAAACGCTAAAATTTAATTTTTTTGGTCATTACATCTCCATGAGAAAAAATACGATATATTTAAAACAAAGCATCAAATGGACCCCAAATTAATACCAAAAAATGTGAACTCATCACACAAAAAACAAGCTCTCATTTGGCTCAGTTGCTAAAAAATAATAATGCTATGGGTCACAATTTTTTTTCTACAAATTTCTGATTCTTTTTTCTCCACTTAAATGAAAAAAATTTATGCAAATGTAGTATCACTGTGATAATACTGAGTTAGAGAATCATGAATCCGAGTATTTTTTTCACACAGAATGTTTGCTGCGAAAATGAAATTTAAATAAAGATGGTGTAATTACCGTACTTTTTTTTCACAATTTCACTACAATTGGAAGGTTTTTTTTACATTTTTTAATATATTGAATTTTAAATCAAATAGCGTCATTGAAAACTGCAACTTGATCTGCAGAAAACTATCCCTTATATCTTTGGGTTGATGGAAAAATAAATAGGTTAAAGGTACTGTCACACTTAGCGATGTACCAGCGATCCCGACCAGCGATATGACGCGGTCAGGATCGCTGGTACATCGCTAAGTGGTCGCTAGTGAGCTGCCACACAGGCAGATCTCACCAGCGACATCGCTGGGGATGGGGGTCGCTACTTACCTGTCACACCAGGCGATCCTGCGTCCTCCCGCCCGGCTCCACGCGTCGCTCGTCTCTCCACCGGAAGCGCCGCAGGAAGCTGACGACGAGAAACAGTCCATCCTGTTCTAGCGCGATCAGCGATAAGCAGCGGGGAGCCGGTCGTAGGTAAGTATCAGACACAGCGATATCGCTAGCAATATCGCTATAACGTCACAAGTTATAGCGATATTGCTAGCGATATCGCTTAGTGTGACATGCCCTTAAGGCTCTTGGAATAGGGATAGCAAAAAACAAAGGCGCAAAAATGAAAATTGGTTACAGAGGAAAGAGGTTAAAGGGACCATTGGCCACAAAGAACCAGGCTCTAAGCACATCTGCAACTTTTGCACCCCCTGTAGCTACACCCTTGTGTATGTCAGCAAGGGCTTATACTTACTCTGGACAGACTGCATTACTTGCTGACAATCTTACAGTAGCTGACTCTATTCACTCATGAAGTCGCAGCCTTTCTGGTTTGGTTTAGATAATCTCCAAACTATAAGAGAAGTCCCTAAATGTCAATCATGTTTGCTAAATGATGTAATAAAAAACCTTCAACATGTAACAGGAAAAAATAAATCAGTTTTTTTATAGTTAGACTTTAATCCTGAGAAAGTTAGAAATAGCCTGATCTGGATGTTTTTGTGATACGTAAGGATCAAAGTATCTGTATTTCTAATTGTTCTGTCAGCAAGTGTCGTTCGGGAGAAGAATAAACTCTACTACTAGTGTTACTGTACTTTATGACTGTGCAGTGCACTTTAATTCTGTCAAACTCCAGATGTCCCTATCAAAAATTGATGGAGTATTTTTTAAATACATTTTTATATGAATGAAAAGATAACTGTTTCATTGCCAGAGCAGAATCAGATAATTGTGCCGCACCAAGGTAGAGACGAGCGAGCACTAAAATGCTTAGGTGCACATTACCCAAGTAACGAGTATAATGGAAGTCAATGGAAAACTCGAGCATTTTTCTGGCAGCAAACCCCCCTTTCCCCCCGGAGGTCTTGATAGGGTCTAAAAATTGCTGAAATCAATGGAAACAGCGCTAAATAGGGAGGGAAACAGTGTGAAGAAGACCTCTGAAAACATCTCTGAATCCCAGGTCGCTGCTGGGAACATTGTTGTCAGAGTATTACACCAGACTTATGGACTAACAGTAGAACATATAAAACCTAAGTTAAAATGGATTTTACTGGAAAAAATGTTAAGAAACATTCTTTACAGGATAATGACTTGTATATAAGGTAAAATATAAAAGAGAAAAAAATGTTCCTCCACATCTTGGCTATGTTCACACTTAGTGTTTTTGCACATTTGCATTGCTTTCAATAGTGAAAAAAAATTCACCAGGAAATGTAATTTTAACATTTTACTACCTTATCTGGTCATGTGGTGTGTGAGACATGATCAGACACGTCCTGTTTAATTTATGAAGGAGAGACTCTGAAAGTCACAAAGTCTGTTTAAATTATTAATGATCATTTTTGTGCCTTCTAAAGAGCTAATGACAGACTCTTTATGAGTGGGTCCTACTGATGAACTGGCCTCCTTTGTGACAAGTGTCCATGAAACTTTGGCTACAGCCTTTGTGTGCAATAAAGGTGGCGAAGTCTCGCGCTGAGTAGACATGGGAGCTGTGCAAGCATCATTCTCTACCACTTTAGTAAGAGGTAAAGTTTGCCCAAGAGAAAATAAACTTCCAGACATTCCCAGCCTTTTTTGCACAGTGTTGGCAGCTGTGATTTTCATCTTCTTGGTGGGGATGTGGGAAAGTTACAAGTCATCATCAATACCATCCTCATCCATATCTTGTAAAGAGGAAATCTGTGGCTTCCCTGCGTTTATTCACATTACTTTAACATTGTTCATTACACCTGAAGAAAATGTTTTTTGGCTGTGAAGTTTGGATGGTCTTGGTAATATTTATAGACGAAGATGAACAACCTTGTGCCACGGGTGAGTTGATAGTTACGGCAGGTGCACTCCTCTTTAAACTTTGTTTTTCACGAGCATCCATCAGTTTGGTTGGTTTTCCTCAAACACCAATCTGCTGCTTACCCTGACGTAAAAACAACAATGCAGTTTCAGTAGTGCAACGATTTGGATCATCAAACATCATAGACATTGCAGCAAAAAATCATAAAGGTTATTCAAGCGAGGGTGACGAGTCTCAATTAGTGGATTCCCGGAAGTAAGTAGCATGATTATACACAATACTTTGGATTGATCTGTATGAAAGTGGGCAGCATGTACATCAAAATACAAAATGCGTTGATATATAAACCCACTAAATTTTTAGCGATCACCATTAAATCTAAATGGTGGTAACTTCGGAGGACTAGTTGGCAGTAGCTGCCCCGAAGGTGGAGGCGCCCGTGCTGTGATTTGATTATTTAAATCCCACAGCGCCTGCCCTAAATGGGCCTCCCAGTTAGCCACCTTGTCTTGATGCATTTTTGAAGTTGTCATTTTTAAAATGTTCAGTTCTAGTATGGTGGTAGGTTAGTAGTATCAGTTTGATCTTTTTAGGTTGGCCATTATGCTGTTGGGTTACTTAGATTTCAATGCAGTATTTAGGGTTATGTATTACTGGTACTTCTGAGATTACGTATCTCTTTAGATGGTTTGGGGAGATTTGCCTGTCACTGTACATATGGTTTTCGTATTCCTTTTATTTGGTATCAAAAGTGTTCTCTGTGGGAATCAACTTGTAAACTCATTTTCAACTGTGTTCCTTGTGCCTACAAATCCCAAAATAAGGAAACAAAAATTGAGTGGTTTCCAAAACGGAGGTAAAGAAATGTCTCACAAAGATATTGTCTCAGCTTTAAAGACTGGTCTGAATAGGAAGAACCAAAATCCCTCAGCCTTGATAAAGCCAGCAAGATGTGCCAGATATTTTATCTGCTGACAGCATACTATTTGTCAGAGGGAACATTACACTTAGCTTTTCACTGAGTAATTCGCCACATGCTTTCCAGAAAGTATGTTTTTCTCACCTTTCTAACCATGACACCACTCCAGTACATTTTCCCCATCTGAAAGGAAGTGAAAGTATTTTATATTGCATTTCTTTCCTGCCCAGTGTTTTAACTACCCTAAACTACTTCCTATCATCATCGCAACAATAGGATAGAATTGTACCACTGAGAACCCTCCAGGCTACTAGCGGTTTGCTCAAGCTACTCTACCCCATCATTATGTCCTCTCTCTTATCAGTAATTGTTTGTGAATTTGAACATGAAACGCAGAAAAACAGTAATGTGCCACCATCCAATATTGTAACAAAATGAATGGGGGTTTAAATAGGTCTGTCATGTGCTAGTATAATCCTCGAAAATTGACTCTTACATGTGTGTTGATGAATATGAATCTCTACCTGTGTTATCTCCATACAGAAACCATGTTTGTGCCCATAGAAATCCCTGACTTGCACAACAGCAAGAGATATTTGGTGATATTTTTCTAGGTCTCGACTTGAATAGTGCACAGAAATAATTTTCTGAATCTAGTGGAAAGGCAATAGTTTAAAAATATTTGACAAACATTTCTTCTCCACTTTTTCTTTTACTCTGCATAGTCTTAATGTAGGTGGTGGAAAAAGCATATTTTTAAAGGTTAAAGGATTCAGAAAATGAACATACATCAATACCTTGGGTGCATATTTATATGATCTATCTATCTATCTATCTATCTATCTATCTGTCTGTCTGTCTGTCTGTCTGTCTGTCTGTCTGTTTGTCTGTCTATCTATCTATGATGTACTATTTATCTATCTGTTTAAAATTCCCAAAGTAAAGCAGCAATAAACCCAATAAAGTGTGGGTGCAAACCTTCAGGTCCACAAACAATGAGGTCCTAAACAGCAGCACTTCTCTGATGGCATGCTGAAAAGTTAATGAAGCACTCCTCCTCCCATCAAAATTTTTATCCTCTCAATATTCTGCAATCATCATATTACAGGCCAGGGCAAACCGCAGCCCGCGGGCCACATCCGGCCCCCTGAGTGTTCCTGTGTGGCCCGCTGATACTCACAACCAGAGGGCTGAAGTCCTCACGTTTGTATGTGAGAGTTAACCCTTACCTCCCAGCTTGTACTGTTGCATGTCCTATGCTGGATAGGCAAGGGTTAAGTCCCCCATAGTGCTTCCCCCTGTGATCTGTGGCTTATCACATCCACTCCATAGACTGTATTAAGGATTCCCACCCCTGCCTGTCAGCTCCTGCTCATATGTGATGTGGATCTCTGCATGTGGAGTAGAGGTGGGAGAACAACTTTTTTCCAATGTTCCCAATTTATTGCTTGATCAACTGCCATTACTTGTTACGATAAGCCTTATTGCAACAAGTATTGTCAGGCTATGTTCACACAACTGTAATATTTGTCCAAGTGCTGTCTATGAAAAAAAAGAAACTAGACCTCAGACAGAGCACTAGGAGCAATGTTATGGAATTGAGCTATTTAGATTACAGCTTGAAAATGTCTGTGTGAGAAATGTCACAGCACCCATCGGTCTCTTCTGTATTTCAGGTCAGACTCGCCTGTTGAAGTCTATGGGTGAGCAAAAATAAAAAAATTGGATCCCATATGAATCATCCGTATAGCATCCGATTTTTACAAATACATTTCCATTACTAACACAGGACACTATTTCTTCTTTAAAATTTTATTCACTTCTGATGTCTAAAAATGGATGTCATATGGATGACAATTCAGATGGAAAGTCGTATTTTTCTAGATGAAAATAATGATTTTTTTAATGTGCTCATGTAAACTTCATCACATCAAATTAATATTAGGCAGAATTAAGGGTGATCCGAAGCCAAAGGTGAATTTCATACTAAATTTATTTAATAATCTAATCACTTTTCTAATATATTTCAATGAAAAATGTTCTACCTTTCCCTCTCTACTCTAACTTCCTGTCTGCTTGTGTTGTTTTTTTTTTAACTTCCAATGACATTTTGTTTGAGAATCCCAGTGCATTTTGGGGTACTCACACGGGACATCATCAGGGGGCAGAGGATGCAGTCACTGCTACAGCTGCTTTCCCCACTATGAAAAGAAGCATCATCTGTTTCAGAGACTGGACGTCCCTGCCGGGTCATCTCTTCTCCTTAGAGCAAGCAAGGGAGCGCACTGTCACTGTGCATTCAAAGGAATATAGCACAGTGAGCTCATACTGAGTATGAATCAGAATTTTCGTATGACGTATTATCAGGTAAGCAGGACTAGCCGAACCTCCAAAACAGACATCACTGATGGTGCCTAATTTCAGAGAGGGGCAGAGGCTGTGGCAGTGACCGCAGCTTCTGCCACCTGATGACTGCTCATTCTAGTATCCCAGCATGCACTGGTGAATCTCAAACAAAATGTCATGGGACATTTAAAAAAAAAGACAGGAAGTCAGAATGTAGAGGGTATGTTAGGGAATTTTTCATTGAAGTATATTATAAAACAAGATTAGATTATTACACTGAATAGATATACATTTAATATGAAATTCACCTTTGGTTTCGGACCACCCCTTTAAGTTCAGCCAATTGCTTCTGCCCTCCACAGCAGTGCCAGTTTCTCATGTGGCCCCTTGGTATATTTAATTGCCCACCACTGTCATATTAGATAGCACTGTGTACTTACAATTGCTCATTTTGCCTTTCGACCCTGCTAATTCTTCTCTTTTCTCTGCTCTATGTAGAAATAGGAAGTTTCTTGTCACTGCATTTATCATTCCCCTCTTCCTATAGAAATCTACAAATTTAATTCCTTTAAATAAGTATACATTTTCCCAGTAACAATAGTAGTAATAATAATAACGTTCTGGATTTTATTCATATTTAAAGCATATTTTTGTCCCAGATGGCCTGGGAGATATTTAACTATGGATTATTGTGCACACAAGATGGCACATCATGAAAGTTTTGATTTTGCTGAACGTCTCCCATTTTAATCAGTAAGTACCTGACCTTCCATTAGATCTTTCATTTTCTGTTCTCATTCTTTCACTTCATTGGTGATGTTACTATAACATTGTTATGATACCCATGTTTAGAAACAGTCATGAGGTTATCCATTCCAAGATTAACAGATGTTTTTCTAGAAGATCTTTGCACTAAACTACAGTATGTGTTAATTTTCATTGTGATTTAAATCTCCTCTTAGTGCCCACCAGGAAAGCCAGTGCCTTAAAACAAATATCCTTAAAGAATAACTCCACAGGGGTTTGCTTCTGCCAATATGAATAGATGGGTTTGGATGGGAAATAACTGGAATACACTCATAATCTGAAAGTGTAGACAAGTGTCTGTTTACATATACTGCATATAGCAAACTTCTTTATATAAAGTATGTAGGGCTTTGTCTATTTTTAGCAAACCAGGAGCTCAAGGAAAATTCTAATCTGTCTTAGATCAAGATAGTTACTTTTTAAGTATACTGAATTTTGTTTATACCAAATGATTACTTATTAAAACCCTTTGACCACAACTGATTTTAGCCTTAAGGGCCTGTCACACTAAGCGATATCGCTAGCAATATCGCTATAACGTCACTGGATTTTGTGACGTTATAGCGATATTGCTAGCGATGTCACTATGTCTGATACTTACCTCCAACCGCTCCCCCGCTGGTAATCGCTGATCGCGCGAGAACGTCCTGGACCGTTTCTCGTCGCCAGCTTCCTGCTGTGGAGACAAGCGACGCGTGGACGCGGGCGGGAGGACGTCAGGATCGCCTCGTCTGACAGGTAAGTAGCGACCCCCGACCCTTGCGATGTCGCTGGTGAGATCTGCCTGTGTGGCAGCTCACTAGCGACCACTTAGCGATGCACCAGCGATCCTGACCGCTTCATATCGCTGGTCGGGATCGCTGGTGCATCGCTAAGTGTGACAGTACCTTAACTCAGTCAATGTCATCTCACCAAACTGTAATTTAATTTATACAGGTAAATATGATTAACTTTGTATTATATCTTATCAAAGGAATTTGCTTGTTTTTCCAATTTTCAGCCAATTGTTCCTCTCTCCTCCTGCCTTCTCAACCCACCATTCACAATGAAAAAAACATGGTAAAATCCATTGTGGTCAATGCAAGATGGACTACCAGCAGAGTGAGGTGTCAAGTTAAAGAGCTTACTATACTTTATGGAGAGGGAACGAGGAAGAATAAAAGAGGAGCATTCAGCATAAAAAGACAAGAAGGCACAGGCAGCAAGACTTCAACCTCATTACAGTGCCGAATTCACATGTACACTGTTCGGTACTGCTATGAAATGTCTTCAGTTCTGCTTCTTCTGCCTTTGTGATACAGGAAAAGAAATGCAGCAAACAATCTCTCTTTTTTGCAGTGTACAGGAAATATCTTAACAGTTAGTCTCCATCCACCAGTTCGGAAAGAAGTGAAAATTAGAGATAGAGCCTGTGGAAAATGCAGGTTACAAGTAGAGATGGGCGAACTTGAACAGTGAAGTTTGGGTTCCGTACCAAACATCTACTGTCTGTGCACAATCCCCAAACGCGGACTTATCCCAGAAGTTCATGTTACTGTTTGAGTTCGGTAGCCCCAACAAAACTTGCTGAAAGGTTTCAGCACAGCCAATCAACAAGCTTTTCCTGTGTGAGCACTCCCAGCCCTATTAGAGCGACATCAAGTATTGGCATGGCTGTGATTTGCAGGTGCAATATGTAAAAAAAATAATAATAAAAAAAGATGTGGGGCTCCCTATTCTTGATAAGCAGTGCAGTAAAGCTGGCATTTGCAGGCTATATCTTGGCTGGTTATCAAAAATAGATGGATCCCCATGTCATTTTTTTTAAATTATTTAATAAATAATTAAAAAAAAGTAGTTGGGGGCTGGTATTCTCAGGCTGCGAAGGGGCAATGTACAGTATTTTGGTCTTCCCCAGCCTAAAAGTAGCAGCCCGCAGCTGCCCCAGAAAAAGGCGCATCCATTAGATGCACTAATTCTGGAGCTTTGCTTGGCACTTCTCACTTGCCTTTATGCATTGGCAAGTGGAGTAATGGTTTTGGGGTTGATGTCAGCTTTGTAATGTCAGATGACATGAAGCTCAGGGGTTAGTAATGTAGAGGCGACTATCAGACTCGCCCATTACTAACACGCAGTAAAGAGACACACAGAAAAAAGTATTTAATTTGAACAAAGCACTCCCCAACAATTACCCTCTTTTTACCATTTATTAACATAAAAATAGAAATAAAAGATCTTAAGTTATACTCAACTGTCAACCAATAATCCATATTGCGGATGTATCACGATAGTCCACAACTCTGCTACATCTGGATTCTTTGCTGAGCGCTGACATCAGTAATGTTAAGGCTCGACCTGTCAACCATCTCACACTGAGTGGAGTGTGAGAATGCGGCTGCATTTAACCGGGGGTGACAAGATTAAGGTCACTGCCGATCACATGCACCCACGTTCTCATGCTCAGCTGAGTGTCATCTGGCTGTCTTGCTGAGTGGTAACATTACTGATGTCATCGCTCAGCAATGCAACCAGATTGACAGCATGGGTACCACTGAATGTTAGAAGCACAGAATGTTAGAGTTGGAATGGACCTCAAGGGTCATCATGTCCAACCCCCTTATCAATGCAGGATTCACAAGACCATCTCAGACAGATGTCTGTCCAGCCACTGATTGAAGACTTCCATTGAAGGAGAACTCACCACCTCTTGTGGCAGCCTGTTCCACTCATTGATCACCCTCACTGTCAAAAAGTTTTTTCTAATATCTAATCTCTATCTTCTCACTTTCATTCCATTGCTTCTCATGTTTCCATATGCAAATGAGAATAATGATGATCCCTCTACACTGAGATCTATTCAGATAGTTGTAGACAGCTATTAAGTCTCCTCTTAGCCTTCTTTTTTGCAATCTAAACTTTCCCAGATCCTTTAACTGTGCCTCGTAGGACATATTTTGTGGTCTGCTCACCATCTTGGTAGCTCTTCTCTGAACTTGCACCAGTTTTTCAATGCCTTTTTTAAAATGTGGTGCCCAAAACTGGACACAGTATTCCAGATGAGGCCTGAGCAAGGAGGAGCAGAGGGGGATAATTACTTCACGTGATCTAGACTCTATTCTTCTCTTGATACATCATAGAAGTGTGGTTACCTTTTTTGCTGCTGCATCACACTGTTGACTCATGTAGTCTGTGATTTATTAGTATACCCTAGTCTTTTTCACACTGTTGCTTACTTCTATTCCTCCCATTCTATAGATGTAATTTTTATTTTTCTTGCCCAGATGTAGAATCTTGCATTTCTCCCGGTTAAATACTATTCTATTAGTCACTGCTCATTGTTCAAGGGCCCCCCATTTATTTGAATGGGTTCCAGGTTTGGAAACCCGGAAGCAAACTTTTTTTTAAAGTTCTACCTAACCCGACAGACCCAAACATCCGTGGTTGTGACCTTCCCTAGTTACAAGTCATATAAACGGGAAAAAGTGTGTTATTCCATATGACAAATTCCAACTGTCTTATGTATTTGCTTCATAAATATATAATTTATAACTTTTAAATCTTTGTATATTATATTTATTAAAGTTACAGGAGAAATATAGACAAAAAAACTATTTTGATATCTTTTTTTAATGTCATTTACAAAACGTGTAAAAATGATGTGTTAAATTTATTTAATGAGATTTTCCTGGAATGAGAATGCCAGTTATACACACTACACTAGAAAATGTTTCACCATTTCTTCCTCAGGGGTCTTTTGTAATGTCAATAAATGTATTTTCATTTAATTTTTAACAGATCTATTTCCTCTTGTTCCCATTGACAAGCTTTAATGTTCCTGATTGTCATCAATGGCATCATTTGAGTCAAGAATCTAAATCCACATGTGTGTTAGCTTATATTATTAGGAGAGCACGTAGCGGGATAATGGAAAAGGAACATAATATGGACTGTGATTTGATTTAGGATTGAGCAATGCTATGGAAGCTCAATGTTAGATCTGTCATTTACACAAGTAAATGTGTTGATCTCTAATGTATATTCACATGGCTTTCACATCATACATACTAAATATTATCTAGGATGGAAGTATTTTTGTTGAGTCTTCTATTTATTTTCTAAAACTTTTTTTAAATCAGGTAACATTTGAGCAGACCATTACTGCTCAAAATTTCCTACGAATGTGAAATCTTTAAACAATAATAGAAATTTGCAACCTTTTTCGAAAATAATTAAAAGCTTAGCGTATATTATTGGAAACAATTGTTGATTTCTTAGACATTCTTGTAGGTTTACCTCCATTTTCTTCACAGTTCCATCACCCTACGATGCTTTAGATGCTTTGGCTATAACTGAAAAGCTTCAAAGAGAAAATGTTATAAACATATGTCTAATATGTGAGTTGGAGAGATGATAACATCTCCCAAGAATTCATGTTGGACAGATTCACTTGGCTCAGTCAACAGTTTTTAGTTTCTGAGTTGAAAATGCCAAAATTGGCATAAAAATATGTTAATTATGCTCTGAAGTCTATCCAGACTCAAAGGTATTAAAGAAGGAGGGTCTAGAAGGGGTTAAAATGCATGCCCTTAAAGCACCACTCCACTGTTTTTTCAGCACTGGAGTGGTGCCACTAATCTAAGTTCCCTGATCTTAGGGTATCGTTAAACTTAAAGATGCACCAGCGATCCCGACAACGATACGACCTTGTCAGGATGGCTGGTGCATCGCTACATGATCGCTGGTGAGCTGCCAAACAGGCAGCTTCACCAGCGATCAGCACCAGCGAGGATGCTGGTAACTAAGGTAAATATCGGGTTACTAAGCGGTGCGCGTCACTTAGTTACCCGATGTGTACCTTAGAAACCTGCTTGCTCGCGCCTGGAGCTGCGAGCACGCAGGTTTCTAAGGTATACATCGGGTAACTAAGTGACACGCACTGCTTAGTAACCCGATATTTACCTTAGATACCAGCTCCCAGTGCTTGCTTTGAGCGCTGGGAGCCTCGCTGATCGTTGGCTCCCTCTGCCACATAAAGCGATGCGTGCTGGCCAGCGGGAGAGCAACGATCAAAAAATGGCCCAGGACGACAGTGCACGATCAGCGGTACCTGGCGGGGGGGTGCTCGCTGATCCCCGTCACACACAGTGTTCTCGCTGGCGAGATCGCTGTGGCGTCACAAAATCAGCGATCTCGCTAGCGAGATAGCTGTGTGTGACGAGGCCTTTAGTATATTATACTTATACTTATCAGCCACTGTCATGATCCATGCTGGATCATGACTGATATAATTCAAAGTAACCTTTTTTTCTTGAGCTGTGTGCTCAGAGTTGGGTTTGCCCCCGGTGGCCATTAGGATTATTACACGGTGGTGTCTTTTGTTGTGTTTGCCCCTGGTGGCAAGTATGGTCATCGCACTGGTGTTGTTAGAGATAGTTTTGCCCCCGGTGGTGGTTAGTGTATTTGCACAGGAATCACTAGCAGGTGTGTTTACTCAATAATGGTGTGTCAGTTGTGCTTCACTGACGTGGGTGATATTGTTGGTCTTTTCCAACCATGCTGGGTGAAGGAAGGAGCTGAGGAGAGTCCAGGACAACTCAGTCAGAGTCCTGGAGTGGCAGCTTTGGTGTCAGTGAGGAGTTCATGTAAAGCATGGTGGAGTGGCAGCTATGGTGTCAGTGAAGAATTCTTGCAAAGCTTGGTGGAGTGGCAGCTATGGTGTAGAGCTGCACTCAGTTGCTGGACTCTTTTGCTGGAAGCTGCACTCAGGTGCTGGACTCCGTTGCTGGACAGCTGCACTCAGGTGCTGGACTCCATTGCTGGAAAGTGCACCCAGGTGTTGGACACGGTGGGAGGAAGATGCACTCAGGTGTTGGGCTCTGTTGCCTGGAGCAAGTGCATCAGAGCAAAGCTAAGTGTTTCCCTGTTTGTCATTTTTCCTCATGTTGATGTTAGTACAGCGGTGGGGCCAGTGCCTGCACCACCCTGCTCCCTAGTAAGGAATAGGTGTAGGGTGTGCTAGCGTGACAGGTATCCTGATCGGCGACAGGTGAGGAGCCTGTATAGGCAACGTTAGGAGTGTTAGGGACACTGACTCAGGGGAGTGCAGGAGGTCTCCACATCCCCCGTTCCCTATCGCAAGGCCCACCATTGTAAATGTTTCCCTATCCCCTGTGTCTTGTTGTATTAGTTACCAGCCTGCGGGCCGCATCACACTGGACAATTACACGTGCCGTGTCCTGTTGTATTAGATACCGGCCTGCTGACCATGTCACACAGGACGGGGCACGTGACAGCCACCATCTTCTGCTGTTCAAGGCAACGCTCTTGTCCCATGTCACCATCTTGTGACTGTAAATTTTGACGGACTGGAAGTCAGAGGTAACCATCACAAGCTCTCAGTGTAAGTCTATGAGAGCCTTGTTCTGGCATTGTCCTTGCTCTCATAGACTTACAGTTGTGACTTCCAGATTGCCCAGCAAATACTGGAGGGAACTGGCAAGTCCCAAACTACAGAAGATTTACTTCAGAGGCACCGATAACAGATGAAGATGGTGAGTATAATACAAGATGCTTGGAGCTTAGATTAGTGGCACCACTTCAAAAATGCTGGAGTGGTGCTTTAATATCAATGATGTGTATTGGCCCTCCATGTGCTAGTGTGAGGTCAATCACTGGTCTCAATGCCGGAGAAGCTGAAGTCCACTAGAAAACATTGGGGAACAGAATTGTCAGAGGAGGCAGCACATGGACAGATGAGTACCAGGGTGAATATAATGTACATTTTTATTTTAACCTCTTCATGATACTCAGGGTAAGTCATCAAAATTGCAAATGCTTTGCCATCATTTTGATGAACATGTGCAAATCGAATACTAAAAACTTTAGATTCACCAGATGTTAGCATTTCTGGGAAATTTGTAGCAAATTCGATTTGCTATGAATTGATTAGCACATCTCTAGTGATTTGTTTACCTACCACTCTACTCTACAGAAACATTTTTAGAACTTATATTATGGTTATTTATGAGTCAATCTTATTGAGCTCCATTTTTATTCATCGACAATTGTATAATTATAAACTTTAGACAGGAAACAATGAGAAGTAAAATTTTAAAGATTTGAACCTGTGTATAAATGGCAAACAATTGGACATCCCACTGTTCCAAATATGTGACAAACGATTCAAACCATAGTTATTCTGAAATATTAATGTCTAAACATTGAAACTTGATGGCCATTTGGATGTGAAATCAGATTCACACAGTAAAATCTGCACCTTGATTTGGGTCATTGTACAAGCCATCTCACACAATGTAGCTGCTGTTTCCACCATAATTAAGCTTAAAGTCATTTTTTAGCACCAAGAATGGTTGTCAAGGTACAATTCACAATTCTTTTCATTCTTGTCTTCCTAGCAATGAGTGGAAATAGTGATTGCTTAGCTTGAGCTAAGGAACTTTGCAGGCTAGGAAAGTTTGTGCTATATACTTTGCTGAAAACTATGAAAGTCTTGAACTTTGGCACCATAAAAGTTTTTTTTTAATGTTATTTATATGGATGTGGATTGCATCCCACCGTATATCTGTAGCAAGGAGAACTGTCCTTTCATAATGGCCTATCCATTCAGACAACATAAAATGTTAATTTATAAAATAACGAAACAATATTCACATACAAATATAAAAAGTTAATGCAAAAAAATAAGTTAGTTAGTCATTTAGTTACTTATACATTTGGAGTTTAGTTGAGACCTTAGAATAAATTAACATGACATAACTAGATTTCCGGAAGTAACAATTAGCACACGTTTATGAGAATAAATTTACACAAAATTGTGGTAATTTATGGCCATTCCCATTGAAATCATCATGCAGCAGACATTAATTATATCCAGCTAATCATTGTTGTTCATCCTCTTGTGCAACATGGCAGACTCACTCAACAGTAATGACATTTTTTTAAAGATCCTCAATCAAGGGTGTAATTAGAATTTATGGGATGGTGCAAAATGTTCAGTGGATTTCATCCATAACCTGACAGGTAGCAGATGTCAACACATTGCAGCATATTGAAAAGAAGTATAAAGAAAAAGAAGAAGTTAGGAGTAGGTATATAATGTTATTGTCATATATGATGAAATCCATAAAATAAAGGATATTATTAATTACCAGTTAGTTACAATTCATTCCTCGCAGGTATAGACCTTGATGGGACCACAGTCTGCATCACCTGCATAGTTATCAGTAAATGCCATTACCAACCACAGCTAGAAGCGCACTTTTGGGTTGATAAGGTTTGGTTCTGGAAAGATCTCATAATGCAAGCGATTATCATTTATTATAAGGGCCAACTTTCATATAATTTGAGATAGGCCTTTGTGGAATTGATTGATGTGAACTCTTTAGAGACCGGGAGATTTTTTTTTTTTTGTGGTCTGGCTGTTTCCTCTCCTTCGCCCTAGAGCTATACCTTTTTTATATTTACACCCACATAGCCATGTGAAGCTTGCTTTTGTGTAATGAGTTGTACTTTTGAACAATACCATTCAAAAATTTTATATTTTGATAAACCAGACCATTGTGGACTCAAAGATCTTTACTTTAAATTAGGCAAAAAGGGAGATTGGATTTGTATTTTTTTTTTTTTTTTTAATTTTTAAAACCTTTTTCATTCCACTTTTTTATTGTTCAATTGCTTGTACTATACACAGCAATACAACACTATATAGTAAACAATCACAGTCTCATATGAACATCAGTCAGTAGATAGAGTTCACAGGAGTATTGTACTAATACACACGGGAGTCTTCAGCAGACCTTCGGCAATTATGGTAACCCATCTGTGGTACAAGATTTCATAACAGCGGTGCCAATAAACGATTAGAACAGAACACCCCCAGGATGTGTGCTGTAAATTCTGCTGTCAGAGAAGAACAGTGGCACTTAACTGGTCAACAGTCACAAGCAGAGCTAAACTCAACTGGTGGTACTGAGCCTTCCTCATTAATTCTCTGCTGACAAACGTTTGAGGTTTTAAGGGTCAAAGTCAGGTCCAAATAAGGTTTGGTTGCTGCTGGATCTTGGGTCCCTGTTGGATCACATGCCTGAATCTAACAAAGGATTTGATGCTTTGGTAGGCTATTCTCAGTCTGTATGCATTGACCAGAAAAAATTTAAAAAGTTATAGTTACTTACCAGTAATGGGATTTCTCAGAGCCCATGACAATACCATGGAGAGAGAAACCTACAGATAAAAAGGCCGGCACCTCTCCCTCGCATCAGTTGGTTTACAGAGCATAGGAGGACCTCCAGGTTAATGACAACAATTATATATCTTTATCTGCTTATCAGAAAACACATATCCAGCCGATAGTGCTTGAAAAAGGTAGAAGGTGATGACCAAATGGCAGCCTTACAGATCTGCCCTATTAATACCTCCATCCTTTCTGCCCGAGAGATTGCCACTGCTCTTATAGAATGAGCTCTCAGACCCTCTGGGGCAATATTCCCGCTAAATGAGTAGGCCAAAGCTATTGCATCTTTTATCCATCTCGCCAAGGTACTTTTGGAGGCCTTGAGTCCCTTCCTAGGCTCCTGAAAGCACATAAACAGAGATCCTTCCTTCCTACACCCCTGGGTGGACTCTAGGTACTGAGCCAAACATCATCTAACATCTAAGGTGTGGAATTTTTCTTCTTCCCTATTCTTAGGGTTAGAACAAAAGGAAGGAAGGACTACTTCTTGGGATCTGTGGAAACAAGATGCTACATTGGGCAAGTAAGCCAAGTCAAGTCTTAAAATAACCTGATTCTCTAGGCTTCTAGTGAAATCCAGAACCGTCATGAAACAATTTGGAAACAGTATTTTGACGGTCGACTTTATTGACTCCATCTTGAATTTTTGAGTTTTTAAATAACCGTTCAGCCCCCTCAAGTTTATAATTGTTCAGTAAAACCCATCTGATTTGTATACCAGGAACAACGGGGAGTAGAATCCTTCCCTTCTTTCTCGAGGAGGAACTTTCTGGAGTATGGCTTTGCTTACAAGGTCGAAAATCTCGCCCTCCAGGGCATCTTGTTCCTCTGGAGAGGACTGTTGGGGAGTCACAACAAAGTTCTGAGGAGGGAGTGAATGGAAGTCTATCCAAAGGCCTCTCCAAGATTTACTATCCAGGTGCTGTTTGAAATCTTTTCCCAGGCCGGAAGGAAATGAGATAGTCTGCCCCCACCTGGGAAAAACCGTCACTTCGAGGGCTTCCTATTCTGAGAGGAGTTTCCGAAGAGGAAACCTTTGTCTTTCTCCTACGGAAGAATTTTCTGCTCCGAAAGGACTATTTGAGCTTGGAGGTGGCCAGGTTAGGGAACACTTTTTTATTGTCCCCTGCCTTCTAAAGGATGTCATCTAATGTTTCTCCAAACAAAAACTCTCCTTCACATGGGATTGGGCATAACTTTAATTTGGCCTGCAAATCTCCTGGCCAGCATTTGAGCCAAAGTGCTATATGGGCTGCGTTGGAGAGAGCTGCAGACTTGGATGTTAATCTGACTGTGTCAACTCATGAATCCGCCAAGAAAGCAGCTGTCTTCTGTATCAAGGGGATGGACTATAGCACTTTGTTTATTGATATCCCATCCTGGAGTTGCTTCTCTAGCTGTTCCACCCATATCATAAGGGATCTAGAGATACAGGTAGCCGCTATAGCGGGCCTAAGATTATCCCCCGATATTTCCCATGTCACTTTAAGAAAAGCATCAGCCTTTTTATCTAATGGGTCTTTCAAGGTTCCCATGTCTTCAAAGGGGAGGGCAAATTTTTTAGAGGCCTTGGCAACCACGACATCTAATTTTGGGGCTTTATCCCATGATGTTGATGCCGCATTCTCGAAGGGGAAATGGTTGTATTATAAATATCTTTCTACATCAAATAAATTAAATCTCGTTTTGCACCTATTTAGTAACTGAGGCAATGCAACATATTCATTGATTTTTTTCTATAATAACTTTGTGCAGGAAAGAAAATGTTAATGAAATACAGAAATAGAGATCAAAATATACAATATACACTGGCTTGCAAAAGTATTCACCACCTTGACATTTTTCATGTTTTGCTGCCTCACAATCTGGAATTTCACAGTTTTTTTGAAGGTTTGCATTAGTTCATGTAAAGAACATGCCTACAACTATGAACATTTGGTTTTCTTTTTACAAACAACAAGTCAGACAAAATAACTATAATCTTCAGTGTGGATAACTATTCACTCCCCTAAGGTCAGTACTTTGTAGAGCCTCATTTTCAGCAATTACAACTGCAAGTCACTTTGGATAAGTCTCTATGAGCTTTCTACATCTGGCCACTGGGATTTTGGCTCATTCCTCAAGGCAAAATTGCTTTAGCTCCTTCAAGTTAGATGGTTTCTTCTGGTGAACAGCAATCTCCAAGTCTGACCACAGATTCTCAATTGTATTAAATTCTAGGCTTTGACTAGGACACTCCAAAACATTGACATGTTTCCTTTTAAACCATTCAACTTTAGCAGTATGCTTTGGGTCATTGTCTTAATGGAAGGTGAACTTCAGTCCCAATCTCAAATCACTGACAGACTGATACAGGTTTTTGCTCAAAAATATCCCTGTATATTGCACAATCCATCTTCCCCTCATCTCAGACAATTTTCCCTGTCCCTGCTGCCCCAAAAAATGCTGGTGTTCTTGGGGTGATGTACTGTGTTGGTTTGATGGTAGACATAACGTTTACCTTGGTGGCCAAAAAGTTCAATTTGGTCTCATCTGACCACAGCATCTTCCTCCATACATTTGAGGAATCTCCCACATGTCTTTTGGCAAACTCAAAACAAACCTTACAATTTTTGTGTGTTAGTAAAGGCTTTTTTTCTGCTCACTCTTCCATAAAGGCCACCTCTATGGTGTGTACGGCTCATTATGGTCATATGGTCAGATGCTCCAGTCTCTGAGAACACTGTAGCTCCTTCAGGGTTATCTTTGGTCTCTGTGCTGCCTCTCTGATTAATGCACTCCTTGTCTGGTCTGAGAGTTTTAGTTGGCGGCCTTCTCTTGGCAGGTTTGTTGTGGTACCATGTTCTTTGATGGTGCTCCGGAGGAACATCAGAGATTGGGATTTATTTTATAACCCAACCCTCACATGTACTTCTCAACATCTTTGTCCCTGACTTGTTTGGAGATCTCCTTGGTCTTGATGGTGGTGTTTGGCTAGTGGTGCCTCTTACTTAATGGTGTTGCAGCTTGTGCAGCCTTTCAGAAATGGTGTGTATATCCTGACAGGCCATGAGACACTTAGATCGCACACATGTGGACTTCCTTGTACTAAGCTTGGGACTTATAAAGGTAATTGCTTGTACCAGTAATTTTTAGGTGCTTTATAGCAAAAGGGGTGAAGACATATGCACATGAAAATTTTTAGTTATTTGATCTCATAAATTTAATTTATGCCTAGATTTTTCTCACTTCCCTTCACCAGCTTAGACTATTTAGTGCTGATACATCACACACAAATCGGATTAAAAAAATATTTAAACACAGGTTGTAATGTAACAAAATAGGTAAAAAGCCAAGAAGGTGAATACTTTCTCAAGCTACTGTATAATAGTGAAAATACAATGTATCTTGTAATGCCCAAAATATTTGTTAACAGTTTAATTGCTATTACTTGTAGAATGTAGCCTTTTTTTTAATTAGGATACTGTAAATTGTGAGTTCATAAATAGTTGTCCCGCACTTTAAAAGCTAATGTTAATGGGCCTTACAGTGTGGCTAATAATAATAATAAAAAAAATTGCTGTAGTTAAAGCTGTTTCTGAACACTCGCCACTTCTTCCCCTGCTGTTCTGGCATCACCATCTGGCAGGAGGCATCACAGGACTTCTGCAGCCAATCAGTTGATGCCAATCCTCTGCAGACCGCATATTTTGTCTGAACCAGAAATGTATGCTGGGTTCCGGGATGAATGGATGAATGAAAAGAAAGTAGTATCTAGCATTGCTTGTGATTTTGGCTGGGTTGAGTGCACACAATAGCATCAACCATTCCTGAGGAAAGTGACAGAAATTATGAATTGCTTCTTACACAACACACGTCTGTCTGACATACCTGAGGTAGTTTTGTGCGATGATGGACTAACATGAAAAGCAAACCTTAAACAGGTTAATCTTCTCCAAAATCTGCTGGATTTGCACTGCTATATAGAGACAGCAAACATTGTGGGCTTGACTTTCTCCATGATTAATTTGTGTGACAATATGCACTAGTCCAGCTACCATTCAAGATGAACAAATTAAATTTTCTTGCCTTTGATAATATACAAATTCTCAACACGAAGCAAACATCTGGTATTTGTCTTGAAAAGCCTGGGGTTAATGATGAGCAAGTATACTCGTTACTCGAGATTTCCCAAGCATACTCGGGTGGTCTCCGAGTTTTTGGATGTGCTCAGAGATTTCGTTTCTGTCTACGTAGCTGCATGATTTGCGGCTGCTAGACAGCCTGAATGCATGTGGGGATTTATTAATGAACAGGCAATCCCCACATATATTCAGGCTGTCTAGCAGCCGCAAATCATGCAGCTACATAGACAGAAACTAAATCTCCGAGCACATCCAAATACTTGGAGATTACTGCTCTGGAAATCACGAGTAACGAGTATACTCGCTCATCACTACCCAGGGTATATAGTATGAAAACCACGTATTGGGTGGTCCTGGAGGACAGCCTCATAGCAGGATTGGATCGTCCACACTGTCACTTCTCCTGATAGTGGTGGTCTCAACTGATTGAAGTGGAAACCATTTTATGCTTCTCACAGTCTGATTTTCTCCAAGGAATTGGAATTTAGAAATGGTTGTGTCCAAACCATTTGCCAAGACCATTAGCAAAAACAGAGCGAATAGTCAAGAACCACAATGCTTATCCAGACACAATACTCGTATATGTATCTGTGTTGGGCATTACACTTTCTGACCTGTATTTTTATTTTTTAGTCAGGAAACCTACAGAGCAGACCTCCTCCCAACACACTTTATTGTCTTTTCCAAGGAGACATAGATGTGTTTTCATGTGTTCGGACTTGTTCACATGCTGCTATTTGAAACTTTTTTTTTCCACGCTTTTCAAGGGTAAAAAATGTTGCGTTTTACAGTACCAGTAAAGTGAATAAGATTTCTGAAATTTCATGCTCATGCTGCTTGTTTTTTTCTTGCGGATTTGAACCATCAATTTGTTTTTTCTAATCTGCAGGGTTTCAAGTCTTTCAGCAAATTTGCAGTGTTCTTCAGCCATTCAAATGAATAAAAAAATGCAAGTAAAAATATCAAAAGCACACATAAAAACACAGAAAAGAAAAGTTTTCCCTGAAAACATTGTTTTTTTGGTACAGAAAAATCTGGTGCAAATACCCATCTGCAAGTAATTAAAAATAAGAAAGGTTAATACAGCTTCCAAAAATAATCCAAAATTTATTGCAGCATGATAAAAACAGAATATAGCAGGACTGAGTTCACATAGCAGCTACCAGCAACGCGTTTCGAACAATAAGTTGTTCAGGTGGGGAAGTCACAATGCAGTGCACTAGGTTTTCCATTGCATGGCCAACTGACTATTGAAAGTATTAATATAAAAAACTGGAAACTTTTTTTGTAAGCAGAGATGACTGGATCAATCTATGGAGAATCGAGTTTGAGTCAAATTCCATGAAATTCAAGTTTGATGCAAATTCAAACATTTTGAGATTCAATTTGCATTTCAAAGAAAAGAAAACTTGCCTGGCATCATTACCCACACTGCTGGCATCAGAGAGTGGGCTAATGTAATTTTGTGTTGCTTCAAGGGCCTCCCTATATTGATGTGCTGCTATCACATCTAGTGGCTGTGGCTTAACTGGAGTCGTATGGGCCACATTGCAAACTTGGATCTGGGATCCCACCAGTATGTTGATCAGACCTATGGGCCTCTGTGTTAATCTCCTCTGTCCTGGCTCCATTAAATAATAATGTCCTCCATCCTGTACTAATGTCCCTAGTCTAGCAATAATGTCCTCATCCTTTAAGAATGTACACTGCCCTGGCCCACATCCTGTAATAATGTGCCCTATCCTGGCACCTATCCTGTAAAATTTCCCCATCCTGTATTGATGCTCCCTGACTTGCAATAATATGCCCTACCCTGACCCCTGTCAAGTAATAATGCCCTGCAACCTGTTATAATGTCCCCCATCTTGACTTCTTCCAGTAATAATGCATCCTTTCCTGAAATAAAGTCCCCCGTTCCTGTACCCTATATTTAATATTGTTCCTCAAATACATTTAAACACAAAAAAATAAACAATTATTGTTACCTTTCTTCGCTCCTGTGATGAGCAGTGTCTGATTCCTGTTCCATAGCCCTTATCCGACATAGGGAGATGTGTGGTGCATGACAGTGATGGGCACACCGACATTGCCTGCAGACCTCTGATGGGTCCACGGTCACTATTGAGGCACCAGGAGCTGATGGATCTCTGCACTGCAATATATTTCAGTGCAGACGTCAGTGGGCCGCTTTACTCCTGTACAGGCCTGGTCGTGGTTGCACTCTTTACAATACCAATCATTACACCCTTGTTTAGCAGATTAGCATACTTTGTACAGTGGTGGTCAGTACCAGAACCATCACAGATCAGTGGATCCCATGGGAGCACAGATTACACAGCAGAGTCATTTTCCATCTCCAGAGTCATTGGGTAAGTCTCTTTCTTCTATAAAGTGTAAACTTGTAGGGTCAGAAGGTCCCTTTCTCTCTTTTTCTATTTCCTATAAAGTGGAAGTTCTTATGATCCGTGGGGTCCTCTCTCTCTCTTGTAAAGTGTAAGCTCTTAGGGTCAGTAAGGTTTTCTCTCTCCTCATCCCCCAACCAACCCATTGTATTTTTCGGACTGAGACCCGTTGATCGATAGAAGCGCAGTAGCGCAAAACAGCAATCATCGCTCGTACACTCCATTACCCATTCTCCCGTTGAAGATGTTTTAACTGTTTTCAATAAAAGGATGGAATTTCAAGACTGGTGAGTGCCACCTATCTTTTTTCTTGTGTCAGGACTTCAAGTATTGTTTATTTTCCTTGGTGGGCACCCGAAGTCTCAGGTTTATATGCCGGCAGCATAATTGCACACCTGATATATCTGGCTACATCAATATTAGCGGTGCGGATCACTTTCTTACTTTGGTGGACAAGCTTTATAGTATTGAGATACACAGGAATTTATTTCCACCCTAATAAACTTTTGGGGTAAAATTCAAAAACGTTTACAAATTTTAATTTCAAAAGATCCATTTATCTCTACTTGTGAGTTATGCAGAGTCAATGATCACATTTATTTCCATAGAGAGAAAATTTGATGCATAATCTAAAGTTCAGATCACATTTGATCATTCAGAGCAAGCAATTACCCCATAACTAACAATACTTATCTAACATTATTTTTTATTAATGCTATAATATTTACATGTCACTCTATAGGGGCATGTTGTGCTTTGGGTCTTGTTGGTTTATATAAATTTATTATAATAAAATATTTTTTTTACACCAATGCTACAATGAAATCCCCCAAAAATGCTCCTGTCTATCTCAATTGTGCATCTGGTGTCTTGGCAATAAATTCTGACAGTTATAATTTTGCAAGCTCATCTTAAAGAGACAGATACATTAACATACAGAATACTCATGTTGGCCCTGTGCCAGTTAAATAAAGCAATTTAGTTTTCCGTTAATTTTCCAGAATCCTGTGTGTCTTGTTGAAACAAATCGTTAGCTAGATTAATTTTAAAGTTGGGCATTTATAAGTCTCAAATTAAGCTGTCAGCATGTGTAATGATACAGTGGAAGATGTGTTACAACATACACAAAAAAAGACGATTCTGTCTATTTCTGCTTCCATGAAGTCTTCGAGAGAGTGAGGCCCAGGAACGACATTTTCGAGCAATTCTTTTCTATTTATGTCAGATTTCCAAGATGCTATTAGACACATATGTGTCATTCTCACCATCATCCAACATATTATTGCTGTTTCAAACTGTTGCAAGAGCTGTTGACACAGAATATTGTCTGTCGACAGGCCCAATTAGTTGGCGTGTCTGACTCGTGACAGCACAGTCTGCTTTTGTTTATGAAGATGGTGTGAGCGGTATCTCACTCTCACAACCTCCAGCAGCAGACAGATGGATAGAGCTGTGTAATCATCAACGGAAGCCTGTGATATTCTGCCTTCACGTATCATCATGGGGAGAAGCTCCAACTGCCTTTTGTCTGCTTGCTGAAATGGTAGCAATATTCCTCCATCTGTCAAATGATGAGCCTGAAAATCTATTAGAAAAACAAATATAGTGAGCACGGGTGCCATGTCTTATAATGTTTCCCCAGACGAGTGAAACATGGGCACGTAGCAGGTAGTTGCACATGTCAAAGAGGAGATCAATTGGAGTCCATTTAGACAAACTGACATGCGGTATTAAATGACTGCCAATCAGTGACTTTCTTGTTGATGGGTGTTTTTTTCATAGCCCCTTTAGCCAGGCAAACTAATCTTAATGCTACATACTGAGTAATCTTTAAGGCTTGAGTCACACAGTCATATGTTTTCTCGTGCGCCAGAATCGAGGCTAGTTATTCAGAGAAAGTAATATCTTCATCTTGTCCATTGCCGGCATCAGAGATAACATCCGAGTGCAATCCAATGTTTCACATGCACCCATAGACTTGTATGTGTGAGTGTGAGCCAGTTCCCAGATGCAATCTCAGCATGCTGCAATTGTTTTCTCGTGACGAATTGGCATGAGAAAATAATCGCAGATCTGGGCTGCCGCGTAGAATAACTCCGAGCAAAGTGCTATGCGATAAAACATCTGTGTGCTACGCTCGTATGAGCAAGTCCTAGTAGGTCATTCAGTGTTCATAAGCTGCCATTGTTTTTGGCAGCACGAGTCCTGTTTACACAGGATTATGCGCTGCTGAGAATGATGAATTTTTTTTGTAGCAGAAAAGATCATTTCACTAGACAAAGTAGCGATTTACTCATTTTGGGGGTGATCGGTAGCTTGTTTAGACTCTGAAGAGTCATCAGTAAATATTCATTCCTAGGATTTCTCACTCATGGTAATGTTGTAATGTAAATGAAGAATAATTAACAATTCCCAATACCAATAGCATATAGACATCAAAAGCGAGAATCCTCAACTCGGGACCTCTCTTGATTAGCTAAAAGAGTTAAATAAAAATGTTCCGTATTTGGATCTAAATTGGGAAATAATGAAGGCTTATTGTCTACATAAGATGATAATGTCTATCACTTTCACATATTACATATACTTATTCATATAAAATGTATTTATTAAAGTGTCCTTCCAGGTAAGGTCAGAATGGCCCTATCAGGTAAGTCAGGGCTTACAGATGGAGAATGGGCTCTTAGAGTTATTTCATTATGTAAGTCCAAAAAAACACTTTTTGAAGTCACTCCAATATTTCCCTACACTAAGCTAAACTAAATTCACATCCCACTTGTGTATTATAGTTTACATTGAGATAATTCTGTGCACAGCATTGCCAGATATGTTGATGTACTTTAAAGCGGGCACTTTAAAAGTCAGATAATTAATCTGCAGACACAGGGTTAATCTGCAGGTTAATAGCATTATGGAGGTACCAAGCCTCAGTACTAAAAGAGCGGCATGCAGGAGAAATTGAGCTTTAATTCTTCCGGGAGCCGCCAGCTTTCAGTAATTTAGTCAGGTGTGTCCAGAGTAATTGCAGTCACCGTTTAGAGATTGGTGGCTATACATGCTCGGCATTTTGATTGATGGCTCCCTCTGCACTGATACACTGCCGATCTGGGTGTCAGTCACAGTGTTGGAGGGTGCCCACAGCCGCCGCTCACAGTGCTCTGAGCAGTAACTGTTATTGCTCCAGTCACACCTGTTATTATTTACTATGCTTTGCTTATAGCTCGCCATCATATTTCTCAGCGCTTTACAAACATCATCATCACTGTCCCCACTTGGGCTCACAATCTAGATTCCCTATTCATTGTGTTTTTGGAGTGTGGGAGGAAACCGGAGAACCTAGAGGAAACCCACACAAACACGGGAGAACATACAGACTCCTTATAGATGTCTCCTTATAGATGTTTGCCTTGGTGGCATTTGATCTCAGGATCCCAGTGCTGCAAAGCAACAGTGCTGTCCCTAAAATCTGTATAACTGAAAGCCGGCAGCTCCCGGCAAGAAATAAATTCATTTTCTCCCAGGCACCAAACTTTCAGTAAGGCCGGGGTCACACTTGCGAGTGCAATGCGAGAAACTCACGCAAATCTCTCGCATCAATATCCGGCACTGCCGCCGGCACTCGGGACCGGAGTGTGTGACTGCATGAATTTCTATGCAACTGAACGCTCCTTTACCGAGTGTCGGCAGCAGTGCCGGATATTGATGCGAGAGACTCGCACTCGCAAGTGTGACCCACGCCTAAAACGACCAAGCATGATGCTTTTACACTGCAGATTAACTTTATATCTGCATGTTGAGCGCATCATGGAACAGGACATGTTTTAAATATTGGGTAATATGAAAAAATAAATACATGAGTAAATAATAAATAAACCTTTTTTTTGCGAAAATATTTCATTTCTGCCAATGTAAGTAGAAGTTCTGGAAGAGAAATCATTGACAATAAACAATTATTTTTTATTATTTTTTTTTATAATTAATCACTTATGGCAATAAGTCATTACCATATATAGTTGATATAGCAGTGTCCAGAAAGCAATTTTATATTAAAAACAAATTCCCAAGCCTGCAGATAAATAGTCAAGCCTGAACTTAGGGCAATATCAGCAGGCGGACTATTTCTATTCTGCTACTTCAGTAGCTGACCGCTGACTGATGGTGTGTAGTCTACATGAGTGACCTGGAGATTTCTACGCTGGAAGATAAGCAAGGTGTTACATCCTGTAATAAGGGGCTATGGGGTCTCATGCTGACTTTTATTGCTCCATGTAAAGAGCTTCCTGATCTGTCCCAGCATAATGCTTCTGACAATTCCTTGTCAGTGAAAGGTGCTAAAAAAAAATCTACCCCTTCTTCTGATTCATAAAATTCTCCTCTGTGTTGCATTGGAGGGCAACCTGCATCTTGTCTCTGATCTATTAATTGAATAATTGAATAAACTTGTTTCCCTAACAGTGAGAACATATTGTTTGCACACAGTGTCATCCAAAGCCCTCCAGCTATCAAAAGATTGCCAGATATGTTTATTAAACCCCCTGTGCTTGGAATGAACAAAGAAAAGTGTCATCCAAAGCAAAGGAAAGAGCCTATCGCAGCTGGAGATCTCTGTGTTATGAATGAGGAAGAGTTCGTGGTACAGTTTTAAGACATAGAAAGAAAGGCTTCCCTATTGTGCAAATGTGTTGTAACCCCGAGGCGAGAGGAAAAGTGAATTGTTACTGCCGTACAATATAATTATTCATTTAACTATAAAATAATATTTCATCTCTGTAATCTGGAAACACAGACACTGCCCCTGAATTAAGACTCTTCTCCTTCTTGTTTCTCCTTTTGTTTCCTATGAAGAAGTGGAAAGGAAGAAGCCAATGATGTGTTGACCTGTAATTTAATTAGTGGATAGTAAATCATTTCTCAATTGCTTAACATTACCTGATGGATGCGAACTAACTATAGGTGTAAAAATACCACGGGGGTATGAGGACAATCCGGTGGAAGATCAGATTGAGTCAAGTGAAGCGAATGTTTAGGGCTCGTATTTTCGGTCCAAGTGCGATCCAACACAACATCGGATGGCACACGAACCAATGTTATTCTATGGGGTGATTCACATGTTCGATTTTTTTTGTCTCTGTCCGAGGAAAAAACTGCAGCATGCTCAGTTTGCATCTGATATTTGGATCACAATCAGCCATGCAAATCAATGAGGCCAGGGAAAAAATCAGACTGCACTCAGGTAACTCCAATTTTAACGGACTGACTGAATAGAGAAGACGGAGAATTTTTTTTCACATCTCCTTATCTGAGAAAATCACACCACACTGTGATCACACTCTGAGCAAACTCTGATCAGAGCATGATTACTATAATCTGCCCAATTTTCTAGGAAGAATGTGACCCTAGCCTTAAGGTCCTTTTACATTTAGCGATGCACCAGCGATCCCGACCACGATACGACCCGGTCAGGATCACTGGTGCATCGCTAAATGATCGCTAGTGAGCTGCCACACAGGCAGATCTCACAGCAATGCAGCAGTGATACAGCGGATGATACTTACCTTTCAGACGCGGCGATCCTTACGTCCTCCCGCACGCGTCCACACGTCGCTCATCGGCGCCAGCAGGAAGCGCCCGACGAGAAATGGAGCCAGCCGATCTCGCGCGATCAGCGATGGACAGCGGGGGAGCCGGTCGGAGGTAAGTATCACACATAGCGATATCGCTAGCAATATCGCTATAACGTCACAAAATCGGTGACCTTACAGCGATATTGCTAGCAATATCGCTATGTGTAAAACCCCCTTTAGGGAAAGTCACGAGACATCTTGTTATCATACACACATTTGAGACTGGTAGTAGAAGTACAGTTGTATTCTAACTTCTCATAAATTATTACTTAATGACTCCATTTAACAAGCCAAGACTGGCAAAACATTGTACAATCCTAATTGTGTGTCTGACTGCCAGCTAATATTCACCATTACATAATTTACAAGTCATACTGTACACCTGTTATCCTATGTAACACATGCAGCCTCTGTGACGTGGCTCAAGAATATGCTCTGTCAGTGCCACGGTGGTGCAGGCATTAGGGAGCCTATGTGGCAATAATCTATGTCCTATGTCTCAAAAAGGAAAAAAATCATATTTGAAGTAAATCTATGTTGGTGCAGTTTGCTGCACTTTTTAATATCTTCAGTTTATAACAGAGCTATGGCAGCTATGCAGAATCGATTTGCCCATATTGACCAAACCTGACACACTATAAGACTGGAGTCACACACACTGCCGTATTTCTCGTGCGATAATCGCATCGCACTGCACGGACTGGCCGGCACCTCTCCTGACCTGAGCATGACAGCATGATGGTCAAGAGAGCCGACAGCCAGTGCGAGTTTAACGATGCGATTCTCACACGAGAAATATGGCAGTGTGTCTCTGCCCTAAGGCTACGTTCCCACGATGAGTTATTGATGTTGAAGCTTTTCTGCATCATTTCTGCCCAGTTCACGCACTCAGTATTTGGTCAGTATTTCACATGGAAGCCAAAACCAGGAGTGGGTGATAAAAGCAGAAGTGGTGACAAGTTTCTATTATACTTTCCCTCTAAGGCCGGGGTCACACTTGCGAGAAACTCGCACGAGTTTCACACCTCAATACCCGGCACTGACGCCGGCACTCGTTACCGGAGTGTGCAGCTGCATGTGTTTCTATACAGCTGAATGTTCCATTTCAAATGCCGGCGGCATTTTTGAGTGAATTATTTTGCATACATTTTTATCAATTTTTGGCTCTTTTTGGTGTGTCATGTTTTAAATAAAGCTGCTTAGTTTTTGATACTTCCTGGTATCGACAAAACTTTATTGACATAGTCATGTTTTTTTGATGGGTTTCTTCTGCGGAAACACACTGAAAACGCATGTGCATATTTTACTTGCAGATTTTCTATGGGGAAAATCCACATACAGTCATGGCCAAAAGTATTGACACCCCTGCAATTCTGTCAGATAATACTCAGTTTCTTCCTGAAAATGATTGCAAACACAAATTCTTTGGTATTATTATCTTCATTTAATTTGTCTTAAATGAAAAAACACAAAAAGAATTGTCCTAAAGCCAAATTGGATATAATTCCACACCAAACATAACAAAGAGGGTGGACAAAAGTATTGGCACTGTTCGAAAAATCATGTGATGCTTCTCTAATTTGTGTAATTAACAGCACCTATAACTTACCTGTGGCACCTAACAGGTGTTGGCAATAACTAAATCACACTTGCAGCCAGTTGACATGGATTAAAGTTGACTCAACCTCTGTCCTGTGTCCTTGTGTGTACCACATTGAGCACGGAGAAAAGAAAGAAGACCAAAGAACTGTCTGAGGACTTGAGAAACCAAATTGTGAGGAAGCATGAGCAATCTCAAGGCTACAAGTCCATCTCCAAAGATCTGAATGTTCCTGTGTCTACCGTGCGCAGTGTCATCAAGAAGTTTAAAGCCCATGGCACTGTGGCTAACCTCCCTAGATGTGGCCGGAAAAGAAAAATTGACAAGAGATTTCAACGCAAGATTGTGCGGATGTTGGATAAAGAACCTCCACTAACATCCGAACAAGTTCAAGCTACCCTGCAGTCCGAGGATTCAACGGTGTCAACCCGTACTATCCATCGGCATCTGAATGAAAAGGAACTGTATGGTAGGAGACCCAGGAAGACTCCACTTCTTACCCCGAGACATAAAAAAGCCATGCTGGAGTTTGCCAAAACTTACCTGAAAAAGCCTAAAACATTTTGGAAGAATGTTCTCTGGTCAGATGAGACAAAAGTAGAGCTTTTAGGGCAAAAGCATCAACATAGAGTTTACAGGAGAAAAAAGAGGCATTCAAAGAAAAGTACACGGTCCCTACAGTCAAACATGGCAGAGGTTCCCTGATGTTTTGGGGTTGCTTTGCTGCCTCTGGCACTGGACTGCTTGACCGTGTGCATGGCATTATGAAGTCAGAAGACTACCAACAAATTTTGCAGCATAATTTAGGGCCCAGTGTGAGAAAGCTGGGTCTACCTCAGAGGTCATGGGTCTTCCAGCAGGACAATAACCCAAAACACACTTCAAAAAGCACTAGAAAATGGTTTGAGAGAAAGCACTGGAGACTTCTAAGGTGGCCAGCAATGAGTCCAGACCTGAATCCCATACAACACCTGTGGAGAGATCTAAAAATGGCAGTTTGGAGAAGGCACCCTTCAAATATCAGGGACCTGGAGTAGTTTGCCAAAGAAGAATGGTCTAAAATTCCAGCAGAGCATTGTAAGAAACTTATTGATGGTTACCGGAAGCGGTTGGTCGCAGTTATTTTGGCTAAAGGTTGTGCAACCAAGTATTAGGCTGAGGGTGCCAATACTTTTGTCCGGCCCATTTTTGGAGTTTTGTGTGAAATGATCAATGTTTTGCTTTTTGCTTCATTCTCTTTTGTGTTTTTTCATTTAAGACAAATTAAATGAAGATAATAATACCAAAGAATTTGTGTTTGCAATCATTTTCAGGAAGAAACTGAATATTATCAGACAGAATTGCAGAGGTGTCAATACTTTTGGCCATGACTGTATAAAACTAAGCGTGACATGTTGCAGATTTGAAACTCGCATCGCAGGTCAGTTTACACTGAGTAAAAAAGAAACACTGTGGGCAGGAGATTTCTATAAGGTCGGGATCACACATGCAAGGAATACAGCCTAGTCTCGCATGTTAATACTTGGCACTGCCTCCGGCACTCAGATCGGAGCGTGCGGCCGCATAACAATACATGGAGCCACACACTCCTCTCCTGAGAGGGTACTAACATGCGAGACTCGGCCGTATTCCTCGCATGTATGATCCCAGCCTAAATCTCATCCACTTTGCTGGAACTGTAAAACACTGGATTTTTTACGGAAAACACTTATTGTAAAAAACTCATGAGAAAATCATCGTGTTCATGCAGCCCGGTAGGATACGTCAGGAATCAAGTATCATTGTGAGCAAGAAGAAATGGCAGACTGCACTACTAATCTGAAAAGTAAAGGCAATCGTTGCCTCAATGAAGGTATTGATTCTTTATATAAAAAAAAGAAAAGGGATGCTAAAACTGAGTTGTCACACTTGTGTGAATGTGTCATTGCTCTGGGGTCCTGTTCTCTTATGCTGGTATATAGGGATGTCCAGACTAATCAATAAAAGTTGATTTTTATAGACATTTAATACAATTACTGTATTGCAAAATCAATTTTATTGCCTCTATGCTAAGCAGCTAATAGGCGGAAATAAACCCTTTGTGTCATACATCCCTCACTGAGCCTAATACATAATCTGCATCAAAGGATGCTATGGTGGGCTGTCTGTGTCTTTAGATTTCAAATTCTCATCATAGGAAAAAGAACAATCAGTCATACAGTAGTAGAATCCTAACCTATTCTTCAAGTTCACCTTGGCCATGTCGTGTCCATTCACTTGTTGTTGATTTCATACTGTAACACAGCCCTTAGGCTGGTTTCACATTTGCGTTTTTTTTCGCGGTAATTTAGCGCTAAATAGCGCATGCGTTTTTTTTCCTATACTTTGCATGGGATGCGCTTATGTGCGCATACACATGCGTTTGTACGCGTTTTACCGCGCATGCGTTTTTTTGCGGTATGCGCTCGGGCGCACAAAATGCAACTTGTTGCATTTTTTGTGCGTCCGATTTGCCTCAAAAAAACGCATGCGCGCGCAATGCGTTTTTTTACAGCAAGACACCCATTATAAGTCTATGGTGAGCATATGTGCGCATTGGCATGCTTATGTATGCGTTTTTTTGCACATGCGTTTTTTTTTTTACCATTAGTTTAGACAATGGAATTTAGGGGTTTGGGTAAAGTTAGGGTTAGTTAAGGGGGTTTAGGGTTAGGGTTAGGGTCAGGGTTAGGGTTAAGTATGGTTTGGTTAAGGGTTAGGGTCAGGGTTAGGGTTAGGGTTAGGGTCAGGGTTAGGGTTAAGTATGGTTTGGTTAAGGGTTAGGGTCAGGGTTAGGGTTAGGGTTAGGGTTAGGGTCAGGGTTAGGGTCAGGGTTAGGGTTAAGTATGGTTTGGTTAAGGGTTAGGGTCAGGGTTAGGGTTAGGGTTAGGGTTAGGGTCAGGGTTAGGGTTAGGGTTAGGGTTAGGGTTAGGGTCAGGGTTAGGGTTAAGTATGGTTTGGTTAAGGGTTAGGGTCAGGGTTAGGGTTAGGGTTAGGGTTAGGGTCAGGGTTAGGGTCAGGGTTAGGGTTAAGTATGGTTTGGTTAAGGGTTAGGGTCAGGGTTAGGGTTAGGGTTAGGGTCAGGGTTAGGGTTAAGTATGGTTTGGTTAAGGGTTAGGGTCAGGGTTAGGGTTAGGGTTAGGGTCAGGGTTAGGGTCAGGGTTAGGGTTAAGTATGGTTTGGTTAAGGGTTAGGGTCAGGGTTAGGGTTAGGGTTAGGGTCAGGGTTAGGGTCAGGGTTAGGGCTAAGTATGGTTTGGTTAAGGGTTAGGGTCAGGGTTAGGGTTAAGTATGGTTTGGTTAAGGGTTAGGGTTAGGGTAAGGGTTAGGGTCAGGGTTAGGGTTAGGGTTAGGGTTAGGGTCAGGGTTAGGGTTAGTAAAGTCATGGTTTGGGTTAGTGTGAGGGGCCACCTAATGTTGGAAAAAAACGCAAATGCGGTAAAAACGCACTAAAAACGCATACAAACGCATAAAAACGCTGCGTTTTTTTCATGCATGCTCATAAAAATGCTTGAAAAAAACGCAGCAGTTGTATGCTTTTGTATGCGTTTTTCAATGCGTTTTTTTGCGGGAAAAACGCGCTGCAAAAAAAAGCAAGTGTGAAACAGGCCTTAGGCTACGTTCACACATTGCATTTTTGCTGCAAATTTCAAACTGTGTTTTACAGTACCAGCAAAAGCTATGAGATTTCAGAAATCAAGGTTTTTTTCCCTGACTGAATTGGAAAACTGCTGTTTTTTTTAAAAAAAAACCTGCAGCATGTCACTTCTTTCAGCATTTTTTTTCAGTTTTCTTTCACCCATAGAAAACAATGAGTAAGTGCAAAACACAGCCAAATTGCAGATATCAGGTTTTGCTCCATTTTTCATACATAAAACTTAGGGACAACAGGCTGTAAACTGTACCAACGTGAAAAACGCAGCAAAACCTGTTTTTTTTAGGTGGCTTCTTTACTGTCAAGAGAGCAGGTCTTCCCTGTAGAAAAGCAAAAGCTGCAAAAACGCAACATGTGAACATAGCTTAAAGGAATTATCTGTTTCCGAACCTAAATTTTCTAATTATGGATTAGTGGGTTTTGAAGTAATAGATGACATTTATTAAAGTATTGTGAACCTCTTTATTTTAATGGCCAGCCTCAATGCAAGGATCATCACCAGCGCAGTCTCTGGTCTGAGTAATGCTTGGCAAATATATCTGATTACCCACAATTGGGTCTGAGGTGTGCAATGTTACCGTGTGGCACTGAGGTTTAAATAGGGGGGGAAGCCAGCACTGCTTAAGGTTAGAACGCATGAATTGGAGTGCATATGCACATAATGTCTAGCTGTATTCAAAAATGAGATATTTAGCAAAAAAATTGATCAATTCAATTGAGCCACCCCGCCGCGCCAAGGCAATCTCATATGGGGGGTCCTACTCTATATATTTTTAATAAATACTGTGCCATTACGGCCTCCTAAATACACTTAGAGCATGACCACATCAAGTGCAATCTGTACCTGAACATTACTGGATCGCTCCCATGAAGCCAGATGAAGCAAGTGCAGATGAACGCCAACCAGGTCTGAACACAGACATATCAGGAATGGCCTCCACACATTGCCCGACCAGCAAACATAGATGAAGGGCGATGTTGGTCCAGACACAGGTGCACAATTAAATAAAGCTTGGGGCAGGGTGGGGCTGCCGTGTGTGTGCACAGCAGCCTAATCAGACCTGGTTGGCCTTCATCCGCACTTGCCTTTTCTGGCATCATGGGAGCGATCCAGAAATGCTCAGGTACAGATTGCATTTAAAGTGGTCTTGCTTTTAATGTATCTAGGAGGCCGTAATGGCACAGTATTTATTAAAAACGTAGAGTAGGGCCCCCCACATAAGATTGCCTTGGCGCGGCGGGGTGGCTCAATTGAATTGATCAATTTTTTTGCTAAATATCTCATTTTGAATACAGTTAGATGTTATGTGCAAATGCACTTTATGTTATGCGTTCTGACCTTGGCAACGCTGGCTTCTCTTCTCTTTTTTTGTACATTGGTATGTGGCTGACCACCACTGTTGCCGTGCGCGCTGGGTTGTGTTCGCCATTTTTTCTGTTTTCACTGTGATGGATCTAGGCTGCTGTGCACACATACACAGCAGCCCCACCCTGCCCCAAGCTTTATATAATTGTGTACCTGTATCTGAACCTGCATTGCCCTTCATCTATGCTTGCTGGTCAGGCAATGTGTGGAGGCTAAACCTGACACGTCTGCATTCAGACCTGGTTGGCCTTCATCCGCACTTGCCTTTTCTGGCATCATGGGAGCGATCCAGAAATGCTCAGGTACGGATTGCATTTAAAGTGGTCTTGCTTTTAATGTATCTAGGAGGCCGTAATGGCACAGTATTTATTAAAAACGTAGAGTAGGACCCCCCACATGAGATTGCCTTGGCGCGGCGGGGTGGCTCAATTGAATTGATCAATTTTTTTGCTAAATATCTCATTTTGAATACAGTTAGATGTTATGTGCAAATGCACTTTATGTTATGCGTTCTGACCTTGGCAACGCTGGCTTCTCTTCTCTTTTTTTGTACATTGGTATGTGGCTGACCACCACTGTTGCCGTGCGCGCTGGGTTGTGTTCGCCATTTTTTCTGTGTTCACTGTGATGATCTAGGCTGCTGTGCACACATACACAGCAGCCCCACCCTGCCCCAAGCTTTATATAATTGTGCACCTGTATCTGAACCTGCATTGCCCTTCATCTATGCTTGCTGGTCAGGCAATGTGTGGAGGCTAAACCTGACACGTCTGCATTCAGACCTGGTTGGCCTTCATCCGCACTTGCCTTTTCTGGCATCATGGGAGCGATCCAGAAATGCTCAGGTACGGATTGCATTTAAAGTGGTCTTGCTTTTAATGTATCTAGGAGGCCGTAATGGCACAGTATTTATTAAAAACGTAGAGTAGGACCCCCCACATGAGATTGCCTTGGCGCGGCGGGGTGGCTCAATTGAATTGATCAATTTTTTTGCTAAATATCTCATTTTGAATACAGTTAGATGTTATGTGCAAATGCACTTTATGTTATGCGTTCTGACCTTGGCAACGCTGGCTTCTCTTTTCTTATTTTGTACATTGGTATGTGGCTGACCACCACTGTTGCCGTGCGCGCTGGGTTGTGTTCGCCATTTTTTCTGTGTTCACTGTGATGGATCTAGGCTGCTGTGCACACATACACAGCAGCCCCACCCTGCCCCAAGCTTTATATAATTGTGCACCTGTATCTGAACCTGCATTGCCCTTCATCTATGCTTGCTGGTCAGGCAATGTGTGGAGGCTAAACCTGACACGTCTGCATTCAGACCTGGTTGGCCTTCATCCGCACTTGCCTTTTTTGGCATCATGGGAGCGATCCAGAAATGCTCAGGTACGGATTGCATTTAAAGTGGTCTTGCTTTTAATGTATCTAGGAGGCTGTAATGGCACAGTATTTATTTAAAACGTAGAGTAGGACCCCCCACATGAGATTGCCTTGGCGCGGCGGGGTGGCTCAATTGAATTGATCAATTTTTTTGCTAAATATCTCATTTTGAATACAGTTAGATGTTATGTGCAAATGCACTTTATGTTATGCGTTCTGACCTTGGCAACGCTGGCTTCTCTTCTCCTTTTTTGTACATTGGTATGTGGCTGACCACCACTGTTGCCGTGCGCGCTGGGTTGTGTTCGCCATTTTTTCTGTGTTCACTGTGATGGATCTAGGCTGCTGTGCACACATACACAGCAGCCCCACCCTGCCCCAAGCTTTATATAATTGTGCACCTGTATCTGAACCTGCATTGCCCTTCATCTATGCTTGCTGGTCAGGCAATGTGTGGAGGCTAAACCTGACACGTCTGCATTCAGACCTGGTTGGCCTTCATCCGCACTTGCCTTTTCTGGCATCATGGGAGCGATCCAGAAATGCTCAGGTACGGATTGCATTTAAAGTGGTCTTGCTTTTAATGTATCTAGGAGGCCGTAATGGCACAGTATTTATTAAAAACGTAGAGTAGGACCCCCCACATGAGATTGCCTTGGCGCGGCGGGGTGGCTCAATTGAATTGATCAATTTTTTTGCTAAATATCTCATTTTGAATACAGTTAGATGTTATGTGCAAATGCACTTTATGTTATGCGTTCTGACCTTGGCAACGCTGGCTTCTCTTTTCTTATTTTGTACATTGGTATGTGGCTGACCACCACTGTTGCCGTGCGCGCTGGGTTGTGTTCGCCATTTTTTCTGTGTTCACTGTGATGGATCTAGGCTGCTGTGCACACATACACAGCAGCCCCACCCTGCCCCAAGCTTTATATAATTGTGCACCTGTATCTGAACCTGCATTGCCCTTCATCTATGCTTGCTGGTCAGGCAATGTGTGGAGGCTAAACCTGACACGTCTGCATTCAGACCTGGTTGGCCTTCATCCGCACTTGCCTTTTTTGGCATCATGGGAGCGATCCAGAAATGCTCAGGTACGGATTGCATTTAAAGTGGTCTTGCTTTTAATGTATCTAGGAGGCTGTAATGGCACAGTATTTATTTAAAACGTAGAGTAGGACCCCCCACATGAGATTGCCTTGGCGCGGCGGGGTGGCTCAATTGAATTGATCAATTTTTTTGCTAAATATCTCATTTTGAATACAGTTAGATGTTATGTGCAAATGCACTTTATGTTATGCGTTCTGACCTTGGCAACGCTGGCTTCTCTTCTCCTTTTTTGTACATTGGTATGTGGCTGACCACCACTGTTGCCGTGCGCGCTGGGTTGTGTTCGCCATTTTTTCTGTGTTCACTGTGATGGATCTAGGCTGCTGTGCACACATACACAGCAGCCCCACCCTGCCCCAAGCTTTATATAATTGTGCACCTGTATCTGAACCTGCATTGCCCTTCATCTATGCTTGCTGGTCAGGCAATGTGTGGAGGCTAAACCTGACACGTCTGCATTCAGACCTGGTTGGCCTTCATCCGCACTTGCCTTTTCTGGCATCATGGGAGCGATCCAGAAATGCTCAGGTACGGATTGCATTTAAAGTGGTCTTGCTTTTAATGTATCTAGGAGGCCGTAATGGCACAGTATTTATTAAAAACGTAGAGTAGGACCCCCCACATGAGATTGCCTTGGCGCGGCGGGGTGGCTCAATTGAATTGATCAATTTTTTTGCTAAATATCTCATTTTGAATACAGTTAGATGTTATGTGCAAATGCACTTTATGTTATGCGTTCTGACCTTGGCAACGCTGGCTTCTCTTCTCTTTTTTTGTACTGAGGTTTAAATGCCACCAAAGAAAACATCTATTTGTATGCCAATTGTTTGCATGGGTGCAGCAATTTGCTTCCACATCATATAAAGGATTGGGATCAATTAGTGTCCTATAAAATTGTCTGTGGGTCCTAATTCGAACAGTGAGTGACTTAGGGTACCGTTACACATAGCGATGCACCAGCGATCCCAACAACGATATGGATCGCTGGTACATCGCTAAGTGGTCGCTAGTGAGCTGCCACACAGGCAGATCTCACCAGCGACATCGCAGGGGACGGGGGTCGCTACTTACCTGTCACACTAGGCGATCCTGACGTCCTCCCGCCCGCATCCACGCCTCGCTCGTCGGCACCACAGGAAGCCCAGCAGGAAGTGGCCAACGAGGAATGATCGAGGACCTTCTCGCGCGACCAACGATGAGTAGCGGGGGAGCCGGTCGGAGGTAAGTATCATATGCAGCGATATCGCTAGCAATATCGCTGCAACGTCACAAAATCGGTGACTTTACAGCGCTTTTGCTAGTGATATCGCAGTGTGTAACGGGAGCTTTATGCACATGATGAGAATCTCAGTCTTATATGTTGGCGCTTCAAAGTCGACAAGAAATAAACACATTTATTCACAACTTGATGGTGTAAGTGATACAGCAGATAATAATAAAATAACAGAAGAAATAAACCATGCAAGGCAATTGTTTGTTTTTATCTGCCATTTAGACGTGAATAAGAAGGAAGGTTATGTAGACTCCGTCGTAAATTCCTTATGTCACATAAATACAGACGAGGAATTAGAACACAGGTGAACATTGCAAAGTGAATTACAAAGAAAGGAAGCACAAATATGATACTATACATATATATCTTCTAGTCCTGAAAACAGGCTTAAATCAGACACTATGCAGAGCTAATAAGAAGACGTAAGCTGCATCATCGTATTAAGCCATAAATGACCAAAAGTCTATAGAAATGTTTTGATGATGAGTGGTTTTGTTTTGGGCTAAAACAAATACTATGCAACAAAACTTTATCATTATCAGGTAAAGAAGATTTTATTGGACAGCCTGTCCCTAATCTGTAAGGGCATATTTATACGACAAGTCCAAGTGTGACTTTTTCCTCTACATTTTCAAACCCTCTTTTATGTCTACTATTAAGTTCTATAATATTTTTTCTACCTTCTGTAACAAGTTTCATTTTTTTTATATAGTTGAAATAAACATGATAATCATGGTATTATTGTTCAACTTTGTGGACTGGCCACTAACTGCTGTCTATGACCTGTTTAAGATCTGTATTTTGCATATAAGTGATCCATCGCTAGACGAAAAGTTTCTATATTTGCATATGGGAATCTTATTCATTTTTAGTTGCATCAATATGAAAAAAAATCTGTTAACAGATTTCCCAACACAGACTACATAAATTATTAAATAGATTTCTTAGACCTGAAGTGGCTGGCATATTTACATAGAAATGCCATGTTAGAATGGCTGAATCCTGTCTATCTACACAGGATTCAGACATTCTAATAATAATAATAATAATAATCTTTATTTATATAGCGCCAATATATTCCGTAGCGCTTTGCAGTTTAACAGTTTCAAAACACAAGTCATAAGTAACAACGTTAACAATACAATAATTAGAGCAAAATAAGAAGAAACAAGACAACCCTGCTCATGAGAGCTTACAATCTACAATGAGGTGGGGGAGATACAAAGTACAGGTGTGTATTTACAATGGTGTATTTACAATGAAGGTGCAGCCATCTTGAGGGAGTGAGGGATGGATGGAGATAGTGAATGGGCTACACACGCACACTTACACATAGAATGACTTTGATTAGTGAACGTGATAGGCCGCTCTGAACAAATGTGTTTTGAGGGAGCACCTGAAACTATGCAAATTGTGGTAGTCCTGATTTCTTGGGGTAGAGCATTCCAGAGGATAGGAGCAGCACGGGAGAAGTCTTGGAGTCGGGAGTGGGAGGTACGGATTAGTGCAGAAGTTAGTTGAAAGTCGTTTGCAGAGCACAGCGGTCGGTTAGGACTATGGACAGAAATGAGGGAGGAGATGTAGGGGGGTGCTGCACTGTGGACGTGTCCGAGTACTGATTAGTTAGATAGATGACTCTGGCTGCTACATTAAGTATGGACTGGAGAGGGGATAGTCGAGTGACGGGGAGGCCAATTAATATAGCATTGCAGTAATCCAGGCAGGAGTGGATCAATGCTACAGTGAGAATTTCTAGCATTTAGCATGTAATAGTAAATTGTGCATCAGATGCGCCTGTTTGGAGCGTACTCAAGAGCTGAGCCTGCACAATGACGGGCAGATGCATTTTCTCCATATAGTGCAATACATTAAAAAATGCAAAAAATATAAAAAGGGTATAAAATATAAAATTTTTAATCACACATTTTCCCCTTTTAAAAATAAAGAAACTGAAAAATAGCATATTTGGTACAGCCACCTTGTCGAAGTCAGATCTATCAAAAGAAAATGGAAAAATAGAAAGAATATTGAAATACAAAAATTCCAAATTTTTGGTTGATACACCTCTCTAAAAATGTGGAAGAAAAGCAGACAAAGCAATCTATGTGCCCAAATATAGTACCAATAAAAATGTTACATTGCAAGGCAAAACCAAGCCCATATACAGATCCAGTAATAAAAAGTAATGGGTTTCTGAAAATTGTGACATAAAACCAATTATTTTGTTTTACAAATTTCAGAATTTTTTTCACCACTTAAATATAAAAAAAAAACTACAGAAAGTTTCTTTTGGCATCATCAAAATCATAATGACCTAGAAAATGAAATTACCAAGTAATTTTTGCTCACAAAATGATCACTGTAAAAACAATTTTTTTCAATCATTTTATTCCACTTGAATTTTCTTTTTCTGTTTTTCAGCACGACTGTTAGAAGAAGAGGAGAGAAAAATCACAGAGCAAAAGATAAAAATGGCTGCAACTTTTTGGGGGGTTTTAACAGCAACTTTTATTGAATAGCAACAACAAGAGTAGTGGTTCAGTATACTGGAGACTAGACACATGATAAGAATGGGCAAACGGGTCAAAGCATGGGCCTGAAAATAGTGGTATATAAGCTGTATAATCAGTGCAAAAGGTGACATGGCGAGCCATCAAATTGAAGCCTAAGCATCTTACTAGAGCAGGTCAGCAACAAAGGTAACAGCCTAACTGAATAAGGCTCACATAGCTGTCACGCAACAAGAGGGAGTGCGGTGAGTGGAAATGCAAACATGATGAAAAGTCAAAATCTATATGTCATATGTGAGCGAGACCAAACTTTTTCATCATCAAAGAGGTTTTCCATACTTTTTTTATTTCATGGCTTTTCTGCCGCTATCCCCAGTTATTAATGATGTACTGCAATGGTGACATTAAGGATACAGCATGTAACTACTGCAACCAATCACTGGACTCATGGTGATGCTGAAGTAGACGTTACTCACCACTACAGACTATCAGAACTGAAAAGTGGCAACAGCATAGAGGCAGTGCTGGAGCAGTGGTGGGGGAGTAAAGTTCATTATGTTTCTAATCTTGTCAAACCTGTGGAATAAAAATAGTATTATTTGGAAGCCCTTTTGATGAAACATTTAGGTCTTCCTCTGAGTCCCAGTATTTAGACCCTAAGTTCCTTATAAAGGTACTGTCACACTTAGCGATGCACCAGCGATCCCGACAACGATATGACCCGGTCAGGATCGCTGGTGCATCGCTAAGTGGTCGCTAGTGAGCTGCCAAACAGGCAGATCTCACCAGTGACATAGCAGCGGTCGGCGGTTGTTACTTATCTGTCAGACGAGGCGATGAAGACTTCCTCCCGCCCACGTCCACGCGTCACTCGTCACCACAGCAGGAAGCCCAGCAGGAAGCAGACGACGGGAAATGGCCCAGGATGTTCTCGTGCGATCAGCGATAACCAGCGGGGGAGCCGGTCGCAGGTAAGTATCACACATAGCGATATCACTAGCAATATCGCTGCTACGTCACAAAACCAGTGACGTTATAGCGATATTGCTAGCGATATCGCTTAGTGTGACGGGGCCATTAGATCCATACTTTGCTTTGCCTTCTTGGGTAAATCTATTGTTGAAGCTTTGGTCTAAAGGGGGTAAGCACTGGACTTTTAGCACTTATAATCATAGAATCATAGAATGTTAGAGTTGGAAGAGATCTCCAGGGTCATCGTGTCCAACCTCCTGCTCAATGCAGGATTTACTAAACCATCCCAGACAGACGTCTGTCCAGCCTCTGTTAAAGACTTCCATTGAAGGAGAACTCACCACCTTACATGTCAGCTTGTTCCACCTCTGTCTCTCTCCATTCTCCCTGCTTCTAGCCTCTGACGGGAAGGTCACTCTACTCTCTGTGACTTGCCTCCACCAACTGAGATATTGTGCAGGTGGCATCATTGCCTTGGGGTGGTCTCCCCAGGAGGGGCGGTGCATGTGCAATAAACTCCTAATTATGTTGCGAGAGCTGGGCAATTAATCTGTCTCCGCCCTCTATGAGCGCTCAGGCGCCTGTACAAAAATCTCAGTTGAAGGAGTCAGGTCGCTGAGACAATAATAACTGGGCTGTCAGAGGCCATAAATTGGCGGCAGGCAGAGACAAAGGAGAGAGGCAGGAGAGATGGAAGTGCAATACCCACCCACTGCACCTGTGACTAAAACTTCAACACTGGATTTCTCTAAGATATCAAAAGAAATGTTACAAGCAAGGTGTGGATCTAATATGGCTCTTTACTCACTAAAGTCTCTTTACTCAACTGCCATTTGTTAGGATTGTAATATGCTGATGACATGTTGCTTTACATACGTTACACTAATGCCGGTTGCACTTGCGGGCTCCGCCAACAGTCTAATGTGTATGGGGGCTTCTTCTTCCCTGACAGATGATGTCAAGGTAAATAAGGATTTGACATGTCTGATTTTAGATTGCTGATTCCTTTTGTTCTCAGTGAGATTATGCACTGTCTGGAGTCCGGCAGCTTCTCTCTCATAGAGAATCCAGAAAATCAGCAGAGTGAGTGCTCCGGAGTATGGAGGACTCAGGAGAGGTAGCTGCTCGCTGGCCGAACAGTCAGCTCTACATTGTGTAAGAAGCCCCTTAGGTTGGTGCTATATGTAAAAGTAGATCACTGAGTTTTGTTGAGAGCCACTATGGGAAAACAGGGACATTATGCAGTAATACAACACTAATAGCTGAAGTCCCAAGTAACTGAATTTGTGAGCACAGGGTTCATCATGTATGCACATTCTTAGCGACCCGTACTGTTGTGTAAATAGGAGAGGTAAATTACATCTACATTAATTGCTTTTTGATGTCATTTAAATCCCAGGAGTAATATGCCCTCCCTGCTCAGCCACTTGTAATGGCCAGGGCACATATATGGAACTGAGATGATACTCGAATATCCACCTTGAATATCTTCTCTAGACCTAATGTGCCTACATTATAACATCACAAGCGTCCATTGTAATTATCTCCCATCTCTGCTTTATGGTGTAAATGTGGGCCTGTAAACCCTACAAAACAATGCAATTAAACAGAATGCTAGAACATAGGTAACAGGTTATTCATTCAATAGGGACCTTCATTAATTGGATTAGGGAGAGAAATATGAGAAATTAATGAGACTTTGAAAAATGTAACTCTACTGCTAGGGTTCATGAACATAAACATATTAGGGCTTTGCAAGGAGCCATACCACGGCTGCCATGGAGGTATATAAGAAAATTGCAAATCCCATTAATTTTGTTGGAAGCCTTAAACTCATATGCAGAAGCAGGGAACATGGAGAAGGAGTCAATAAGTCCTAAATGTCTCCAGCTACAAATCATTTTAAATTTACTGCCACTGACTAATAAATCAGACTCCGAATTTTATATTATTAATTTTTAATTTTGTTTATTTTTTTTATAAATTTCTATATTCAATTTTTTTGTGTTAATATTTAAATAAATATTAATCAAGGGGAAAAATAATTATTTTTAAAAAATGATATTTCATGCTAATGATCTTTTCTGAATCAGTTTCTACATTCAGGCTCGGATTCACAAAGACTGGTGAACTTCATGTCGGTCTTGATAAGTTGGTGGGGACAAAGTGACGTGCACCTCCATGTACAGGTCATCATCACAAATCTTACTGTAATCCTTGCTGGAAGAAGATTTGTGGCACCACTCATGATAAGTTTGACGAGCGGCGGCCGCCATGCCACCATACCGCTCCCATCCACTTTCTTGGTGCTGGCCAAGAACAGCATGAGAATACCAAAATGTTACTGCAGCCTCAAGTTACCCCAAAATGTTGTGACTTTGTGATGCTTTTTCTGCCAGAATACTGGTGTAATAAGCTTTAATGAATGATATAATAAATGGCGTATAGTATGTATACGCTACGGTGGCCATGTGGATTGGCAGAGACAGTATTGTACAACGCGTTGCAATGATTCATTGCAGCCAAATGGATTACATGTAGAGTATGACACAGAGGTGTTTTAAAATAGGCCTCTATACTAATATATGTGACAAAATAGGATCTTCCACATAAAACCAAAAAAAGCAGAGCCCGCTATGAATCTATTATTCTACAACATGCGACATACTTATACATGTAAGCTATGCATAGTGTATCTCCTATGCACTTATAAGATGTCTTCATGACAAATAAAAGAGAAAGAGTGAAAGAACGAATATCTTTCAGAAAAAAAAAATAATGATCATCCTGAATTCAAGATGTAACTGAGGGAAGCGCCATCTGCTGGCCAGTCATTGACTTAACATCGGTGCTTGCTCATTTGTTATCCTTAATATACTTTATGCTTTACCCCAACCGGTATTCTCATCAAATAATATACTGTACTCTGACATTATTAGATATTATTATCATTCCATGGTATAAAATATAACATATTATATTTATATATAATAATTAAAATATATTTATCTATTTTTATTTTTTAGATCATTGAAAAGTGACAAATCCTGCACATTTTACCAGTCTCATTTAAGTTTAGTCTCACTTCATTTTTTATCGATAGGATGCAAATGCTGCACAAATGTACATTAGTCTATTATTTTCTGTGACAAACTACGTACAGCGTGTAAAACGCCGTTGGTTAAATTGGGTTACATGTATTTAGATTTATGCATACTGGATACTATACAACCTGCTCACATTTCGAGTCTTTTTAATGCATATTTGCATAGCAAAAAAACAGTTCAATTTAATGTGTGAATTTATTGATCATGAGTATGGCTACAACATCAAGGAGGGTCTCACAGCAAAGTAAAAGCCACCTTCAATCCCAGTCTTGTAAGTATAGAATAATATCAGAAATTGGTTTGTAATCTCAATACCGTAATATCCACTTGTGACATGCCTGCCTCTGGTCTGTAAGAAACCATATATAATAATTGGGGATCTTGTGGAACAAACGCTCACTGGTAATTAGATCATAATGTGCAAAATTTATCAAGAGAGAGAAAAAATGAATGAAGTCTTGGATATCAATGTCTCATTTTCTGCCCAAAGGGACCATCATCATTGTAAATATGGACAGACGTTATAACCTTTCTGCTTCTTTAGTTCACAGGTCTGGTCACTTTATGAGGGCATAACATGGGAACGCTTCAATGGATCCCACTGAGTCTGAGACTTTTTTCTCGTGACATATTGTACTTTGTGATAGTGGTAAAATTTCTTTGATATGACTTGCGTTTATTTGTTAAAAAAAAATGTAAGTTTGGCGAAAATTTTGAAAATTTTGAAACGTTTAATTTTTATGCCCTTTAATCAGAGAGTCATATCACACAAAATAGTTAATACATAACATTTCCCACATGTCTACTTTACATAAGCACAGTTTTGGAAACATAATTTTGTTTCGTTAGGAAGTTATAAGGGTTAAAAGTTGACCAGCGAGTTCTCATTTTTACAACAAAATTTGCAAAACCATTTTTTAGGGACCACATCACATTTGAAGTCACTTTGAGGGGCCTATATAAGAGAAAATACCACAAAATGACATCATTCTAAAAACTGCACCCCTCAAGGTGCTCAAAACCACATTCAAGAAGTTTATTAACCCATCAGGTGTTTCAGAGGAATTTTTGGAATGTGGAAGAAAAAATAAACATTTACTTTTCTTTCACAAAAATTTTCCTTTAGACCTAATTTTGTTTACTTTTGCAAGGATAACAGGAGAAAATGGACCATACTTTTGTTGTACAATTTCTCCTGAACATGCTGATATCCCATATGTTGCGGAAATATACTGTTTGGGCATACGGCAGGGCTTGGAAAGGAAAGAGCGTCATTTCACTTTTTAAATGTAAAATTTGCTGGCATAATTAGCAGTCGCCATGTCGCATTTGAAGAGCCCCTGATTTGCCTAAACAGTGGAAATCCCCAGAAATGTAAACTAGACCCCTTTGGGAACTTATCTAGATGTGTATTGAGCACATTAAACCCCCAGGTGCTTCACAGAAGTTTATAACGTTAAGTCGTCAAAAAAATCTGATTTTTCCCTGATAAATCTTTTCTAGCTCCAAATTTGCATTTTCATTAGGGTAACAAGAGAATTTGCTTCATACAATTTGTGCAATGTCTCCATTTCACCATTTGACTTTTTTGAATGTAAAGTATGCTGGAATAACTAACAGTTGCCATGTCTCGTTTGGAGAGCCCCTGATGTGCCTAATCAGTGGAGACACCCCACAAGTTACACAATTTTGGAAACTAAACCCCTTAGGGAACTTATATAGATGTGTATTGAGCTCCTTGAACTCATAGGTGCTTCGGAGAAGTTTATAGCATAGAGCCTTGGAAATAAAAAAAATTTTTTTTCCAAAATAAATCTTTTTTGGCTCCATATTTTGCATTTCTATACGGGTAACAGGTGAAATTGCTGCATACAGTTTGTTGTGCAATTTTTCCTGAGTACACTGAAGGAGCACCATTTGACTTCTTGAATGTAAAATTTACTGGAATTATAAGCGGATGCCATGTAACGTTTGATTAGACCCCTTTGGAGTTTATCTACAGATCTGGTGATGATTTTGACTCCATGTGTGTTTTTCAGAAACAGGCAGCAGTGGATGTTGCTGAGTGAAAATTGCAAACTGACGTTGTAGTGACCAGTACATTATGCCCAGCTCATGCTTCTGGAGACATGCATCTGTAAATTAGGCGGGCTCTCATCACTACAGAAATGCCAAACATCTGGGTGCTATATATGGTTTAGGCACACTGGGGCTCAGAAGGGAGAGGGGCATTTGGATTTGTGAGCACAGAGTTTGCTGAATTTCTTTTGGAGAGCATGAAGCCATTTCACTTTTCCATAGCCTTTGTACTACCAGTAATGTGGAAGGCCCCTATGTTTGCATTACCAGAAGACTGACCTGAGTGAGATCTTGCTTTGTGGATTGAGTTGAAGCTTTTATTGGGAACATTTTACATAATGTTTGGGATCACATTTATCGGGTGCTCTATGCTGAGCACTTTGGGGTAGAGTTGAGCGACTTTGGTTGGATCGGGTTTCATGAAACAAAATTTGTTTCAGATGAAACTGGTCCGACTAGGGCAAAAAAAGTCGGAGTTTCGTCCGAAACCCGACCCCAATGCAAGTCAATGGGAAATAAAAGTCGGCATTGAGTGGATGACATTCATCCACTCAATGCCGACTTTTATTCCCCATTGACTTCACTTCACTTTTTGTTCGGTGACATGATGAGGAAGCATTGTTTTTTGACTCGGTTTTTATTAATTTTCATATGGTGTTCACTGAAGGGGTTAACTAGTGGGATAGTTTTATAGAGCAGGCCATTACGGACGTGGCAATACCAAATATGTGTACTTTTATTTTTTTTATTGGCATAAATAAATGTATTTATTGGAAAAATATTTATTTATTTATTTTTTCCTTATTTAGGAATTTTTAAAAAAAAAAACATTTTTACAAATTCTAACTTTTTTTTTAACTTTTTTACATTGTTCCAGGATGGGACAGCACTATATAAATGTCAAATCGCTGTGCTGACACTTTTCACTGCTTAGTATCAGATCAGCGATCTGACAGGCAGGGAAGGAGGTATGCCAGCACCTGCTCTCAGCAGGTGCTCACAAGCCACCTCCCTGCAGTACCCAGAAGGACCCCGTGGTCATCTTGGTACCGGGGGTCTCCATGGAGATGTCCCGATGGAAGCGCGCAGGGAGCCCCCTCCCTGCACACTGCTTCTCTCTGCTGCTGTCACTTATGACAGCAGCATCAGAGGGGTTAAATGCCCAATATTGGTGCTAGCACCAATAGTGGTCATTGCAGTGCGGTGTCAGCTGTCACATACAGCTGACACCCACACAGGATCGCCGCAGCACTCAGTATGAAGCAGCGTGATCGGTGCGCCGTACTAGTACTGCTGTTTTCAGGAACGCACCTCCCACAGAGCCGTACTAATACGGCGCATGTCGGGAAGGGGTTCCATACTGACCCAAGTCTGTGAACAGCTCATAGCAGGTGGAAATTTCATTTTCTGGGAAATTGGTCCCAATTATGTTAGAATTATTAAATAATGCATGTATTTCAATAAAACTGACACAATTGCCTAGAACTATAATGTTTAGACTGGCTTGTGAAATATCGGACTTAGCAAATGTCTGGGTGTTACGTTTGACACCAATCTCTCCTTCACCTCCCATGTACAATCTCTAGAATTCGCCCTTTTCTCACCATGGAAACAACAAAAACCCTCTCTGTCGCCTTGATCCCTCCCGTCTGGACTACTGTAATGCTCTATTAATTGGCCTCCCCCTTACTCGATTTTCCCCTCTCCAGTCCATCCTTAATGCAGCAGCCAGGGTCATCTATCTGGCTAATCGGTACTCGGACGCGTTCGCTCTTCGCCAGTCCTTACATTGGTTGCCCATTCATTATAGGATCCAGTTCAAAGTACTTGTTCTCACCCACAAAGCTCTCCACAGTGCAGCACCCCACTACATCTCCTCCTTCATTTCTATCGGCCTAACCGACCGCTGCGCTCTGCACTACCCTCTGCACTAATCCGTACCTCCCACTCCCGACTCCAAGACTTCTCCCGCGCTGCGCCATTCCTCTAGAATGCTCTATCCCAAGAAATTAGGACCATCTACAACTTGCACAGATTTAGGCGCTCCCTCAAAACGCATTTGTTCAGTGCGGCCTATCACGTTCCCTAATCAAAGTCGTTTTATATGTAAGTGTATGTGTAGCCCATCCACTATCTCCACCCATCCCTCACTCCCTCAAGATGGCTGGACCATCATTGTATGTACACCATTGTAAATACACACCTGTACTTTGTATCTCCCCCACCTCATTGTAGATTGTAAGCTCTCACGAGCAGGGTCGTCCTATTTTGCTCTAATTATTGTATCGTTAACGTTGTTACTTATGACTGTTGTGTTTGAAACTGTTAAACTGTAAAGCGCTGTGTAATATGTTGGCGCTATATAAAGATTATTATAGTGCTTGAAAAAGCACTATCTTGCAATCTGAACGCTGCTAACTTCTTCTTCTTATTATTATTATTATTATTCAGTTGATTTCTACAATTAATGCGGCCCAAACCGCTACACGCACAGACTCAGGCTCCGTTGAGGTGTTGTTTCGAAGCCAGCGTCCACGAGTGGTGTGCTAATTTTCGTGCCGATCGGATTTGCAGTTTTTGCGCAATTTGCGTTTGAAAAAACACTTTCCTCAATGCATTTCAATGGGAAAATGTTGCCACAGGGAAAATATGCCCTGAAGTGATTCAAATGGCAGTTAAGCTCATTGATATGCGCAGGCAGACCCAGTTACTATGCCAACACCTACGAACTATACATGACCTCTACAGGACAGAGTTTCTGGCAGATAATATCAGCTCTTAAAGCGAAACCCACAGCACGAATGTAAATCTAGCTTCATCACATGACGCATGCCCCTGAGAGAGAATGTGCGCCAAAGTGGATTTAGAAGCCCAGTGAGCCACCCTGGCTCTTAAAGGGCTGACGCGCCTAAGTGATTCTTAAAGGGCCGGTGCACCAAAATGTGTCTTAAAGGGCCGGCCCGCCAAATCGAAAGCTGAGTGACCCCAGGCTCCAAATCGGAGGCTGAGCCACCCTGGCCTCCAAATGGGACCCAGAGTGGCCCCGCCCACCAAATTGGACCCTGAGGGGCCCCGCCCACCAAATCGGACCCTGAGGGGCCCCGCCCACCAAATCGGACCCAGAGGGGCCCCGCCCACCAAATCGGACCCAGCGGGGCCCCGCCCACCAAATCGGACCCAGAGGGGCCCCGCCCACCAAATCGGACCCAGAGGGGCCCCGCCCACCAAATCGGACCCAGAGGGGCCCCGCCCACCAAGTCGGACCCAGAGGGGCCCCACCCACCAAATCAGACTCAGAGTGGCCTCGCCCACCAAATCGGTCCCTGAAGGGCCCCGCCCACCAAATTAGACCCAGAGTGGCCCGCCCACCAAATCGGACCCTGAGGGGCCCCGCTCACCAAATTGGACCCTCAGGGGCCCCGCCCACCAAATCGGACCCTGAGGGGCCCCACCCACCAAATCAGACCCTGAGGGGCCTCGTCCACCAAATCGGACCCTGAGGGGCCCCACAGGCCAAAGTGGCCCCTGAGAGGCACCCATAGTTAAAACGGATCCTGAGTTGCAAGTCTTGCAGGGGCAGCAGGCAAGTCTCTCTTGAAGGGGCAGCCTGGGCACCATTTCAAAGCACTATCTGTACTTCCTTCAGGAAATACACATTATTATTATTATTATTATTATTATTAATGTTGTACAGTCGACAGACTGGGGTATGGTCTAACTATCAACTATCAGTGTTGGCTATGTTGAGTTTCCAAGATATTAAAATATGTTATTTCATGAGCTCAAGTGTGTGACCATGTTCCTGAGATGGTTATGTTTGTTTTATATTTTTCTTTGTGATGTTTTATTAAAGTAGAAAAATGTTTAAAAAAACTTAAATATAAAAATGGACCTGATCTGTTCTTGATGTATATGCAGACTTTAAATACCTATTCTTTAAGTTTTTTCTTTTCTAAATGATAAGTACAACTTAATATGTGCAGTAGATCCGTGGTGACCAGGTTTTGAGCACCTCACCGATCACCCAAAAAAATGCTGAACACCTGCCAGACTGGTGTACGTTCTTAATAAAAAGTATAAGAACCTCTACTCCTCTCTGTGTACAGACTCATTGCCTTTCTATGGAACACGTGCACTGCTCTGTCTGTGCTCAGGCAAGAGGTTAGCATTTCTGCCTGATGAGCTGCTCATTTCAGAGTGGTTTTTGTAAGCAATCAGTGGGGGTCTCAGGATCAGGACCCCACTAATCTACAGAACATATTAAGTATTACCTTTCATTGAAAAAATAGACACTCTTTAAATTGAATCATGATGGCGCCAGTGGTACTGGTGAAACATGTTGGGGAGGCTTAGGGCAGCTTTTAATAGCACGTCAGTGAATTATATTGGGGAATAGATGTGGTATACAGGTAGCGGCCGCACCTGGATCCACATGCCTAAATGAAATGATACAAGTATATAGGTAGGACTGCTTAGTGTTAGATACAATACAGAAATTAAGGGATTTGTAGCATAATATAGGGCACTAGACCCTAATTCTAGGCATGTGTCACTTATTAGGCTGTGTGTTGTACGTTCAATAGTTCAATACAAGCAGTATTTTATCAGCTGGAGAATTACACTGCTGGACTACAGCTCACGTGATCAGCACTCAGCCTAATATATGTAACCTCGCCCCCACCCCACCACTCAGTAGCAGCTTGCTCACATTGCACATTGTCCACAGGAGGCTGCCAGCCATAGGTGGGAGCGGGGTTGTATTCAGAGCAGGATTATGCTCAGAGCAGAAGACTTCGCACTGCTACATCTACATTTAACAAGACAGGTATTCTATGAGACATAGATGTACAAGGATAGGGGAGACACCAAAAATATGATAATATATTTATACATGCGAGTTATAAATCCTTAGTGGTGTCAGTATGGACACAAATGAAAAAAAAAACATAATAATGATGTTAGGGGTATATATAATTAGTAGGAGGGTTGCCACAGAGGATTCCTCCCATCAATAGAGGGAATATGGCTGAAAGTAGGTAAATTGCATTTGTGTGCTGCAAGGCATGCGTGCTAGTGAGGGTACATACCAGGAGCATGATGTGCCGTGCTAGAGATTGCATTGCCAAACCACAGGTATTCTATGAGAACAACACCAGCAGCCCAGTAAGTGATACATCTCTGGAATAAGGCTTTCTTACCCTATTTTAAGCTGCTTTCGGATTATATAATGAAATCCTTTTGCCATCAGTAGGATCAATCTTCCTAAGCCATTTTTATGAGCATATAGGTCATGGGGAGCTGAATAAATTGATACCTGATATCAGTGATCCGATGTCTTATTCTAGAGAATTCCACTTATTTCTTATATGTAAATGAATTGTACAGGACTGTGGGCCGGACACTGATCTGCATGAGAATCTGCCTCCAGTGCTTATTTCTAATAAAAGAAGGCGTTAACAGTATGAGACATGTAATGACTGACAGTCTGCTCTCCTTATCTACATTTCTCACATTGGTAATGTCCCATGTCATGTAAAATAAGCTCTAGAAGTAGGTTCTTGGAGAGATCTGTGTGCAGCCAACAGTTCCTAACAGTTCATTTACATATTAAGAAAAGCATGTATTTCTCTGGAATAAGACACCAGATCACAGATATAGAGGTTTCAGTTTATTCAACTTTCTATGACTTAATAGACAGATTAACAGACAGATGTTGATTCCTTTTACACATCTCATGTTTTTGTCCATTAGATTATCCTGGTAGATTGTGTCACACACTCACACATTTAGGAGGAGGCCTCATCTAAAGGTTCTCTCTGATGAAGCTCTATATACAGTATGTAGATTGACAGTAGAGGAAGGAATGACATGGACTAGACAGTATTGCTAGAATGTTTTAGATGTGCCTGAAGTAATGTGACAGATTTCACTGCCTGTCATAAGTCTCGGACCTGAAATAACAAGAAGTTTTATATTTTACACCTGAGTACCATACTCAGTGACTATGATATTGTATATATGGAGTAGACATAAAAGAAACCTCCGCAGCTATTATTTCTCTCTTCTGCTTGAATTGCTTGTCAGCATGCATTCATATGTATGTTTAGTATTTTTTCTGCAGCCCTGTATGCGTGCACCTCCCTCCTGGTTCAGCGTTATATATGGCAGAGTATCTGGCCGTCATTCAAGTTTAATCTTACAGAAAGTGAATGAGGATATGGCAATGATTTACACAAAGCCCATTGTACAGGGCACACAAGCGGATGTCCAGTAGTTTATTGTCAAAAAGAGCAGGAAGACAGTGAATACAGCCCAGGGAGTGCACGGCGTATCACATTAGGTCTTTTCTTTAAGCAAAACTGCTGAAAAGGTGTGTAAGATATCAGGTAGCAAGAAAGTGTCAATAGCCCTCCTTTATTAAACTTTATAACTAAATGTATCCAATTTGCCCGGAGGTGTTGTATATTTTTGGCTGACCTTCCAGTCACCACTTTTGTTAAATGCACACTTATTGTTTCCAGGTTTGTACATTCAGAAAATATATTTCAGTCATAATGTTGCTTAATAAATCATTATGAGTTTTCTTTAAGACCTGATTATCCAGATGTCACATAGAATAATTTTCTAGTTTTTTGGTCTGACTCATCAAGACAGGTGAATTTCTCAGACACTCCCAATTGATGAAGAGGTGCACGTCTCTTCATGAATTTGGAGCGTCTGACGAGTGGCGTACACCTTTGTGTGCCACGCCAGAAATCTCTCTCAAGTCAGGGACTGCAATGAGAATTTTAGCGTTTGGAACGCCACAGCTTGTCATAAATTATATGAGCTGTGGCATCACGCCCCCGATCCATCCATTTTGGCGGAGCTGGAAGAATCTGACGTCAAAACACCAAAAGTCGCAAAATTTTGCTGCAATTTTCAGGTCACTTAAAATTTTTTGACTTTTAAAAGCTTTTACACCACTTCTTTGGAGTTCAAGCTTTGATGAATCGGGGGCCATAGAGTACGCAACAAAAGTTTTAGGCAGGTGTGGAAAAATTGCTGGAAGGTATGAATTCTTTCAAAAATAGAAGTGTTAATAGTTTGTTATTATCAATTTGGAAAATGAAAAGTATATGAACAAGAGAGAAATTTAAGTAAAATCAATATTTGATGTGACCATGCTTCACTTTCAAAACAGCATCAATTCTTCCAGGTACACTTATACACAGTTTTTGAAGTGACCTGGCAAAGAAGCTGTTCTGAACATCTTGTAGGATGATTGAGGTGTAGATGAGGGCACCACCTAAATAGATAGAGATCAACATAGCACATACTTAGATAGGTATAGACAAACAAAAATAAAGAAGTATGCATATGCTAAGGGATAAATATATTTTCTTACAATGGGTTGGTAACAACAAGGTGTCAATGCAAAAACAATTTTAAAAACAATTAAAAAGACCAAAAGCAACTGAAAGATAAAAGCATTAAAGGCCCCATCTCACATAGCGAGATCGCTAGCGAGATCGCTGAAGCGTCACTGATTTTGTGACGCAACAGCGACCTCGCCAGCGATCTTGTTACGTGTGACACTTAGCAGCGACCAGGCCCCCGCTGCGATGTCATTGATCGTGCTCGAATGTCCTGGGCCATTTTTGATCGCTGGTGTCCCGCTGGCCAGTGCGCATCGCTGTGTTTGACACCGACGAGCGACCTCGTTAGCGACTCAGAAATCATGGACGCAGGCGGGAGTCGTCAGAATCGCTGCTGTGTGACAAGGTCCCAACAACCACCGAGGTTGTTATACAGATCGCTGGATCATTGCTGCGTCGTTGGGTAAATCTGACTGTTTGACAGCTTACTAGCAACCACCAGCGATCCTTACCAGGTCATATCATTGTCGGGATCGCTAGTGTGTCGCTAAGTGTAACGGTACACCAAGTCTATAATAAGACCGACACCTGTCCTGATAAGCCACAAAGACTAAGAATTTGCAGGTTATCTGTAGGTCAAAGGAAAGGCGTATAATGTATAATAAGTAACAATTACAATGCACAAAAACAACATAATATTCAATTATACACTGTAATAGTATTATTATCAGCTTGAATAAGCAGAAAAGGTGGTACACAATGAAGGAACGAGGTGATGAAACTTGTGCATGTTAATATAGATATGACAAAATAAAAAAATGAGGTATAGAGACCCACTATATGCACAGAACCTACAATATGACAAGAAATAGAAGCAAGAGACCAAAAGCCCAAAATGGAACCTGAAAAGTGGCAAAGATAAATGAGGGCCAGAGACTCAACGCATATTGCCACACTTGTGGTGGCTTCTTCGGGGGTAAGGGTAAATGTGCATGCCATAATGTTCCTTTTGTATGTACATAAAACATGATAATGGAGAGCACTAGAGTAAAGTAAAATGTTAGTTACCAGGAGGGAGGAATGGTGAGAGTCAGAGAGGTCTCGTCAGTGTCAAGATATGCGCGAATGCGCATGCACGGATACAGCAGTGTCAGTGAAGACATAAACCCTGATGTTGTGAATAGTGTGTGCTGGTCCCTGAGAATAAATCAATGCATTAAAAGGCATGAGCGCTGGCAATAGAGGTAAGCTCCAAAGTACCAGAAAATACATTGCATGCATGTCGTATGAGGAAGCGCAAAAATGGCAATTGGAGCGCTAGAAAAAGTATGATAACAATGAAAAAATAGACAGTTGTATATAACAAAATACGATATCTAGTCTATAAAGTCTAGGTTTTAAAAGCCAAATTAGGAGGAGATAGTTAACATGTCAATGGTGGCTCAATTGGTATGAACAAGACCTATAATATATAAAAGGACCTTAGGCACATATAGAATTTGGTGGCACATAGCTAAGGTGGACATACTGTATGAAAAGCATGCACTTAGGTGATATTCGAAGTTAGAAGATGACACGTTAATCATAAAAAGAACAGGTATGATGTTAAGAGTAATCTAAGGATATCATTATTGCCACAAAGGATGATGAAAAAAATGGGACGCTTTAAATAACGCATAGTGCAGAAAACCTAGCCAAAATAGATAGGTCCAAATCCTGTGGGTACAAATGATTTCAATATAATATAAGATGAGTAATAAGGATGTGTGAGGCAAAGCAGATGGCACATGCAAAAAATCCTTTATAAAAAAAATATATTCAGTACAGACCAAAAGTTTGGACACACCTTCTCATTCAAAGAGTTTTCTTTATTTTCATGACTATGAAAATTGTAGATTCACTCTGAAGGCATCAAAACTATGAATTAACACATGTGGAATTATATAATTAACAAAAAAGTGTGAAACAGCTCAAAAAATGTCTTATATTCTAGGTTCTTCAAAGTAGCCACCTTTTGCTTTGATTACTGCTTTGCACACTCTTGGCATTCTCTTGATAAGCTTCAAGAGGTAGTCACCGGAAATGGTTTTCACTTCACAGGTGTGCCCTGTCAGGTTTAATAAGTGGGATTTCTTGCCTTATAAATGGGGTTGGGACCATCAGTTGTGTTGTGCAGAAGTCTGGTGGATACACAGCTGATAGTCCTACTGAATAGACTGTTAGAATTTGTATTATGGCAAGAAAAAAGCAGCTAAGTAAAGAAAAACGAGTGGCCATCATTAAGAAATGAAGGTCAGTCAGTCCGAAAAATAGGGAAAACTTTGAAAGTGTCCCCAAGTGCAGTGGCAAAAACCATTAAGCGCTACAAAGAAACTGGCTTACATGAGGACCGCCCCAGGAAAGGAAGACCATGAGTCACCTCTGCTGCGGAAGATAAGTTCATCCAAGTCACCAGCCTCAGAAATCGCAGGTTAACAGCAGCTTAGAGACCAGGTCAATGCCACACAGAGTTCTAGCAGCAGACACATCTCTACAACAACTGTTAAGAGGAGACTTTGTGCAGCAGGTCTTCATGGGAAAGTAGCTGCTAGAAAACCACTGCTAAGGACAGGCAACAAGCAAAAGAGACTTGTTTGGGCTAAAGAACACAAGGAATGGACATTAGACCAGTGGAAATCTGTGCTTTGGTCTGATGAGTCCAAATTTGAGATCTTTGGTTCCAACCACCGTGTCTTTGTGCGACGCAGAAAAGGTGAACGGATGGACTCTACATGCCTGGTTCCCTCCGTGAAGCATGGAGGAGGAGGTGTGATGGTGTGGCGGTGCTTTGCTGGTGACACTGTTGGGGATTTATTCAAAATTGAAGGCATACTGAACCATCATGGCTAACAACGCATCTTGCAGCAGCATGCTATTCCAACCGGTTTGCGTTTAGTTGGACCATCATTTATTTTTCAACAGGAGAATGACCCCAAACACACCTCCAGGCTGTGTAAGGGCTATTTGAACAAGAAGGAGAGTGATGGGGTGCTATCTCTGACAGCAGGATGCTAAGCCCCACCCCCTTGCGGTCACATGACTGTAGGTCCTTCACTGCTCACTGACTTTAGCTTCTCTAGGTCCTGTTTGCCTGGACTATCCGGCCGTGTCTGACCCCAGGCCCCTCTGCAGTGTGGGTGAGTCCTTGCTCAGTGGTGGCTGCACGCCGACCTTAACAGGACCGTGACATTATAACTGACCGTTAAGTTTTTTGGGGGGTTTTTTCTCTGCTGATAAATATGGATCCCATACAATCTCTGGCTGAACAAATGAAAAATCTGAGTCAGATGTTTCAGGGTTTATCTCTGGAGCAGCAAGCTCTGGCTCGTTCTCAGCAGCAGGTTTCTGAGACAGTGCGGGGGTCTTTAGCTGTTGGGTCTCTGTGGACTGGGGCGAGTGATGTTGTTTTGGTGTCCCCAGAACCACCTGTTAAACTGCCTGACTTCTTTTCTGGGAACAAAAAGGAGTTCAGGGTCTTCATGGAGGGGTGTAAACTCTTCTTTAGTTTGAGGCCACGTTCCTCTGGGGAGGAAAGTCAGAAGGTTGGGGTCATTATGTCGTTATTAAGAGGGTCCCCACAAGCTTGGGCTTTCTCCCTTCCTCCCACTGCCCCTGAGAGAGTGTCTGTGAATGCATTTTTTGAGGCCCTCGGGCACATATACGATGAGCTGGACCGAGTGCAATTGACAGAGGAAATGGTGATGAGTGTCTGTCAGGGGAAACACTCAGCTGATTGGTTTTGTATGGAATTCCGCTGCTGGGCCGCAGAGGTCTCTTGGGACGACGACGCACTCCGAGGACTCTTTCGCAGAAGCTTGTCCGAGCGGTTACAGGATTCCTTGGCATTACATCACCCACCTAACTCACTCGAGGACGTCATGACCCAGGCCATCCGGATGGACCGCAGGCTGCAGGTCAGGGGGGTGATGCAGGCGGAGACTCCATTGTTCCCTAGTAGAAAAGAGACTGTTTCTGTGCCCATGGACATAGGGGCTCTCTCCCTGAAGGAAAAGAAGAGACAACGCCAGAGAGAAAAGCAGTTATGCTTCTACTGCGGTAAGACGGGACATTGGAAAAGGGAGTGTCCTGATTGTCCATCCTCGACCCGGTCGATGGGAAATGACTAGGCCTGGGTAGTCAGCAGGGAGACTACTCAGACCCTCAGGTACCCTTTTCCTCATTTTTTAAGGTGTTGCTTCATGTGGAACTGTTAGTGGACAGTTGTTTTTTTCCCTCTACAGCTTTCGTGGACTGCGGATCATCCATCAATCTTATTGACTCCCAATTGGTCACACGCTGTAAGATAGGGACAGTTAGACTTAAGGTTCCAATTAAAGTGGTGGCCATTGACTCCTCCCCCCCTCACTAAAGAGGGCATTCTCTTTATGTCTGACTTGTTTTCGCTCAAAGTGGGCGCTACCCATGTGGAAAACTTAAGTTGTTTGGTTCTGGACAATCTACCAGCAGGATTGGTGTTGGGCATGCTCTGGTTGCAACGCCATAACCTAGTCATTAACTGGAAAACGGGGGAGATTGTTCAGTGGGGGTTTAATGATTTGATGTTATGTGATAAGTGTTGAGCATTCCGATACTGCAAATATCGGGTATCGGCCAATATTCGCTGCATCGGAATCCCGATACCGAGTACCGATATTTTTACAATATCGTATACCGGAATCGGAAGTCCCCATAATGCAATGAGCCACTGTTGTGGCTGTGATTGGCTGCTGAAATGATGTCATCATGATGCGCGGTCTGTGCACATCATGATGCGCGGTCTGTGCGGGCCTGCCGGGGGTCTGTGCGGACTGCCGGTGGTCTGTGCGGGCCTGCCGGGGGTTGTGTGTGTGTGCAGGCATCGTCCGATGGGACTACAAGTCCCATCGGGCTATGCCTGCTACAATGACAGTGATCATCATCCGGCTAATGTGCTGAATGTAAAAAAAAAAATATGCATACTACATACATACTACATATATACAACATTCATATAACATACATACATACTACATACATACTTCATATATACTACATTCATACAACATACATACATACTACATACATACTTCATATATACTACATTCAGTGCCTACAAGTAGTATTAAACCCCCTGCAGATTTAGCAGGTTTGATAAGATGCAAATAAGTTAGAGCCTTCAAACTTCACACAAGAGCAGGATTTATTAACAGATGCATAAATCTTACAAACCAAAAAGTTATGTTGCTCAGTTAAATTTTAATACATTTTAAACATACAAGTGTGGGTCAATTATTATTCAACCCCTAGGTTTAATATTTTGTGGAATAACCCTTGTTTGCAATTACAGCTAATAATCGTCTTTTATAAGACCTGATCAGGCCGGCACAGGTCTCTGGAGTTATCTTGGCCCACTCCTCCATGCAGATCTTCTCCAAGTTATCTAGGTTCTTTGGGTGTTTCATGTGGACTTTAATCTTGAGCTCCTTCCACAAGTTTTCAATTGGGTTAAGGTCAGGAGACTGACTAGGCCACTCCAACACCTTGATTTTTTGCCTCTTGAACCAGGCCTTGGTTTTCTTGGCTGTGCGCTTTGGGTCGTTGTCTTGTTGAAAGATGAAATGACGACCCATCTTAAGATCCTTGATGGAGGAGCGGAGGTTCTTGGCCAAAATCTCCAGGTAGGCCGTGCTATCCATCTTCCCATGGATGCGGACCAGATGGCCAGGCCCCTTGGCTGAGAAACAGCCCCACAGCATAATGCTGCCACCACCATGCTTGACTGTAGGGATGGTATTCTTGGGGTCGTATGCAGTGCCATCCAGTCTCAAAACGTCACGTGTGTGGTTGGCATCAGAGATCTCGATCTTGGTCTCATCAGACCAGAGAACCTTGAACCAGTCTGTCTCAGAGTCCTCCAAGTGATCATGAGCAAACTGTAGACGAGCCTTGACATGACGCTTTGAAAGTAAAGGTACCTTACGGGCTCGTCTGGAACGGAGACCATTGCGGTGGAGTACGTTACTTATGGTATTGACTGAAACCAATGTCCCCACTGCCATGAGATCTTCCCGGAGCTCCTTCCTTGTTGTCCTTGGGTTAGCCTTGACTCTTCGGACAAGCCTGGCCTCGGCACGGGAGGAAACTTTCAAAGGCTGTCCAGGCCGTGGAAGGCTAACAGTAGTTCCATAAGCCTTCCACTTCCGGATGATGCTCCCAACAGTGGAGACAGGTACGCCCAACTCCTTGGAAAGGGTTTTGAACCCCTTGCCAGCCTTGTGACCCTCCACGATCTTGTCTCTGATGGCCTTGGAATGCTCCTTTGTCTTTCCCATGTTGACCATGTATGAGTGCTGTTCACAAGTTTGGGGAGGGTCTTAAATAGTCAGAAAAGGCTGGAAAAAGAGATAATTAATCCAAACATGTGAAGCTCATTGTTCTTTGTGCCTGAAATACTTCTTAATACTTTAGGGGAACCAAACAGAATTCTGGTGGTTTGAGGGGTTGAATAATAAATGACCCTCTGAATAAACTTTTCACAATTTAAAAAAAAAATAAACAAAGAAATAACATTCTTTTTTGCTGCAGTGCATTTCACACTTCCAGGCTGATCTACAGTCCAAATGTCACAATGCCAAGTTAATTCCGAATGTGTAAACCTGCTAAATCTGCAGGGGGTTTAATACTACTTGTAGGCACTTACATACATACTACATACATACTACATTCATACAGCATACATACATACTACATATATACAACATTTATACAACATACAGTACATACATACTACATACTACATATATACTACATTCTTACAGCATACATACTACATATATATTACATTCATACAACATACATACATACTACATACATACTTCATATTTACTACATTCATACAACATACATACATACATACTACATTCATACAGCATACATACATACTACATAATTCATGCATACTACATATATACAACATACATGCATACTACATAGATACTACATATACACTACATACATACTACATACATACTACATATATACAACATTCATACAACATAAATACATACTACATACATACTTCATATACACTACATTCATACAACATACATACATAATACATACATACTACATACATACTACATATATACTACATTCTTACAACATACATACTACATATATACTACATTCATACAACATACATGCATGCATACTACATACTACATACAAACTACATGTATACTACATTCATACAACATACATACATACATACATAGTACATACTACATACATACAACATGCTACAGACGTACAACAAACATGCTACAGACATACAACATACATACTACATACAATACATTCATACATTCATACAATACATACATATAGACATACAGTACATTTAACATAGAGTACATACTCACCATCACTTGTCACTTTGATCCCCGAAGCCAGTGTCATCTCACTATAAAAAATATGAAAAAAACAAACAACCGATATACTCCCTGATCCACAGAAATCCACGAGTGTCCCACGACGATCTCCTGCACTGCATCACTGAGAGGTTACTATAGTTCACTGGTCTCACTTTATGGCAAAAGCTCCCTGGGAACTTTCTCACACAGCAATGCTAAAAGTGAGACTAGGGACTATTTTTTTACAGTGGCTGAGGAATACAGTGCAGAAGGATACCTACCTCCCGTCATGGTATTCCTGGGGCCCCTCTAGAGCGGTAGCATCAGCTGATGCTGCTGTTCTCCACGGGAGATCGTCGTGGGACACTCGTGGATTTCTGCAGATCAGGGAGTATATCGGTTGTTTGCTATTTTCATATTTTTTATAGATGACACTGGCTTTGGGGAACAAAGTGACAAGTGATGGTGAGTATGTACTGTATGGTATATGTACTTTATATCTATATGTATTGTATGAATGTATGAATGCATTGTATGTAGTATGTATGTAGTATGTATGTTGTATGTCTGTAGCATGTTGTATGTATGTTGTATGTAGTATGTACGTAGTATGTACTATGTATGTATGTATGTATGTTGTATGAATGTAGTATGTTTGTAGTATGCATGTATGTATGTTGTATGAATGTAGTATATATGTAGTATGTATGTATGTTGTACGAATGTAGTATATATGTAGTATGTATGTATGTTGTATGAATGTAGTATATATGTATGTTGTATGAATGTAGTATATATGAAGTATGTATACTGTATAGTATGTAGTACGCATGTATTTTGCATGAATGTTGCATATATGTAGTATGCATGTATTATGTAGTATGTATGTAGTATATATGTAGTATGTATGTTGTATGAATGTAGTATATATGAAGTATGTATGTAGTATGTATGTATGTTGTATGAATGTAGTATATATGTAGTATGTATGTAGCATGTATGCTGTATGAATGTAGTATATATGTAGTATGTATGTAGTATGTATGTATGTATGCTGTATGAATGTAGTATATATGTAGTATGTATGTATGTTGTATGAATGTTGTATATATGTAGTATGTATGTAGTATGTATATTTTTTTTATTTTTTTTTACATTCAACACATTAGCCGGATGATGGGACTACTACTGTCCCATCATTGGCTAATGTGTCAATCACTGTCATTGTAGCAGGCACAGCCCGATGGGACTTGTAGTCTCATCGGACGATGCCTGCACACACACACAACCCCCGGCAGGCCCGCACAGACCCCCGGCAGTCCGCACAGACCCCCGGCAGCCGGCACAAACCCCCGGCAGGCCCGCACAGACCCCCGGCAGCCGGCACAGACCCCCGGCACCCCGCACAGACCACCGGCAGGCCTCTACAGACCCCCGGCAGGCCCGTACAGACCCCCGGCAGCCGGCACAGGCCCCCGGCAGGCCCGCACAGACCCCTGAGAGGCCCGCACAGACCCCGGCCGCACACACAGACACGCACAGTGTCCGCCCACACTCTTCCCCCCTCCTGAACAGGATGTGCAAGTAAAGAAAGGTTTTTTTTTAATTCCGATATTTCTGTCCCATTGACTTGAATGGGGCTTCTTGTATCGGAATCGGCGATACCCGATACTTTTTGGGTATCAGTCCGATCAAATCCGATCCAATATTTCTCAATATCGGAAAGTATCGCTCAACACTAGTGGTAAGTCTGCACTATTGGTTGAACCTGTTAAATCTGTATCTGTGTCATCTGTCGAGCTGGAAGGTATTCCGGAGTACCTGAAAGAATTCGAAGATGTCTTCTCTGAAAGCGAGGCCAAGACGTTGCTGCCATATAGACCCTTTCACTGCGCTATCGAGTTAGTCCCGGGGGCTAAATTGCCTAAAACCCGTCTGTTTAATTTGTCTGGCCCTGAGTGCTTGGCCATGAAAGATTACATTGCTGAGAGTCTTCGCAAAGGACACATACGTCCCTCAGACTCACCTGTGGCTGCAAGGTTTTTTTTTGTAAAGAAAAAAGATGGCGGTTTACGTCCCTGCCTCGATTTTCGTGAGCTCAAAAATATTACAAAGATCGGGGATGAACAGAAGGGGGTACATATTTCGTACAGTAACCAACTCTCAGGGGCAAAATGGTTCTCCAAACTGGATCTTCGGGGGGCATATAATTTCATAAGGGTCCGGGAGGGGGATGAATGGAAAGCCACGTTCCTCACGACCGAGGGGCTGCTTGAAAATTTAGTCATGCCGTTTGATCTTACCAATGCTACAGCCGTATTTCAGAATTTCATCAACGTGGTCTTCTCGGATCTCATTGGTCGTTTTGTTGTCATTTACTTAGACGATATTCTGATATACTCTCCCGACAGTCAATCTCATCTGAATCATGTACGAACCGTTCTCCAAAGACTGAGGGAAAATCATCTGTATGCCAAATTGGAGAAATGTGTGTTTTTTGTTCAAGAATTGTCTTTTTTGGGATTAATTGTGTCCCGTGAGGGTTTTCGTATGGACCCCAAGAAGGTGCAGGTCATTGCGGATTGGGTGCAACCCCGAGACCTTAAGGGTCTTCAGTGCTTCTTGGGGATCGCCAATTATTACCGCAAATTTATTTGGGGGTTTTCACAGGTGGTCAAACCACTCACAGATCTTACATGTAAAGGTGCGTGTTATGATTGAGTCACCGAGGAGGAAAAAACAAAACACAAGCTCAGCCCAGAAAATCAGAGAGGTTGGAAACTAGCGGATTGCAGACCCCTAATCCTATCACACAACTAGCAGTAGCTGTGGAGTGTTCCTACGGTGATCCTAGACACCTCGTCACAGCCAGAGATCTACATAAGCCTAAAGAGAGAAAAGGGAAAAACTGACTGCCCCAGAGCAGACCCCAAAGCAATAGGCAGCCCCCAACAAATAATGACGGTGAAGCAAGATGAAAACACTATCACAGACAGAAAGATAGCTTGAGCAAACGATGGGGCCCAAGCTAACTAAAAAGGACAGGACAGAAAAGCTGCTATCTGCAATCCGAGAAAACCCTGCTAAAAATATTACCAACACAACTGATAAGCAAAAAGGACCCTGAAGTCACTAGACTTCAAACCCTATATCAGCACTCAGAATATTCTGGGAGCAGAGCAAAAGAGAACACTGATCAAGGAAAAAGAATCCAGCACACCCCCTGGCCAGGGATGGCTGAACTCCAAAAAACAAGTTAAGCAAAACCAAAACTAATAAGTTCAATAGCAGAGCAAAAACTTATCTTTGGGAAGCAGGAATCAGACTGGTCTCCAAGAATCGAGCAGAGAAATCACCAGCGACTCAGAAGGGCGTCGGCTGCCTTATATCCATTCTGAAGTTCCCGTTATCCAGTTACCATCCACCTGATCAGGTGTTTGGTTTCTTTCATCCAAATCAGCCTCACTACCTTCCTTCACCAGAAGAGGGAGATCCTCAGACACAAAAGGTGAATGTACAGATGAGCTCACAACAGTACCTCCCCCTTGAGGAGGGGTCACCGAACCCTCATCCAAGCCACCAGGCCGATCAGGATGAGCTCGATGAAAAGCACTCACCAATCTTTCGGCATGAATATCTGAGGCAGAGACCCAGGAATTATCCTCCTGACCATAACCCTTCCACTTAACCAAATACTGGAGTCTCCGTCTAGCCAGACGGGAATCCAGTATCTTCTCTACCTCATATTCCATGTTACCTTCAACCAACACAGGATCAGGAGGTGCCGCCATAGGAACCACTGGCTCAACAAACCTCTTCAACAAGGACTTATGAAACACATTATGAATCTTAAATGCGACAGGAAGAGCCAACCGAAAAGAGACCGGATTAATAATCTCCAAAATCTTGTAAGGTCCAATAAATCTAGGTTTAAACTTTGGAGAAGCCACTTTCATAGAGATATTCTTTGATGACAACCAGACCATATCACCCACCTTAAACCGGGGACCAATGGTCCTATGCCAGTTAGAAAACCGCTGGACCTTTTCCTGGAAAAGAGACAACTTATCCACCACTTGGTCCCAAATCTGCTGCATTCTTTCCACCACAGTGTCAACCCCTGGACAGGCAGAAAACTCCATCTGCCCTGAAGAAAATCGAGGATGAAACCCTAAGTTACAGAAAAAGGGTGACATCAAAGTGGCAGAACTAGCTCTATTATTTAAAGCAAATTCGGCCAAGGGTAAAAATGAGACCCAATCATCCTGATCAGCAGATATAAAACATCTCAAATAAGCCTCCAAAGTCTGTTTTTTTCTCTCCGTCTGCCCATTGGTCTGAGGGTGAAATGCAGAGGAGAAGGACAACTGAATTCCCAACTTGGAACAAAAGGTCCTCCAGAATCTAGAGACAAACTGAACTCCTCTGTCCGATACAATGCTCTCAGGGATCCTGTGCAAGCGAACCACCTGTTGCAAAAACAAGGGCACCAACTCTGAGGAAGATGGCAACTTAGGGAGTGGTACAAGATGGACCATCTTAGAGAATCTTTCACAAATCACCTAGATAACAGTCATCCTCTGAGAGACAGGCAGATCAGAATTAAAATCCATTGAAATATGGGTCCATGGCCTCCTGGGCACCGGCAAAGGCATCAACAACCCACTAGAAAGAGAACAAGGCTTAGATCGGGAGCAAGTCCCACAGGACTGCACAAAATTTCTGACATCACGAGACAAGGCAGGCCACCAAAAAGACCGACTCACCAAATCTCTAGTACCAAAAATACCTGGATGACCAGCCAACGTGGAGCAATGAACCTCAGACATCACTTTCCTCCTCCACTGGTCAGGAACATACAACCTACCACTGGGACAACGCTCAGGCTTATCCTCCTGAAACCTCTCCAGAGCACGTCTCAAATCAGGCGAGATGGCAGAAAGAACCACCCCCTCACCTAAGATGGTAGCAGGCTTGGTCACAATAGGAGAATCAGCCAAAAAACTCGTAGAGAGGGCATCAGTCTTAACGTTCTTAGTGCCCGGGAGAAAGGAGACCACAAACTCAAAAAGTGTGAAAAACAAGGCCCACCTGGCCTGTCTCGGATTCAAGCGTTTAGCCAACTCAAGGTAGATCAAATTCTTGTGGCCAGTGAGGACCACAACTTGATGTCTAGCTCCCTCCAACCAATGTCTCCACTCCTCAAATGTCCACTTCATGGCCAACAGTTCTCGATTCCCCACATCATAGTTGCATCCCGAAGGAGAGAACTTTCGGGAAAAGAAGGCACAGGGGTTCATTTTAGATGTTACAGGATCTTTTTGAGACAAAACAGCTCCTGCACCAGTCTCTGAAGCATCCACCTCCACCTGAAATGAAAGTGAGACATCGGGTTGTCGCAAAACCGGAGAAGAAGTGAACCTCAGCTTCAGCTCCTGAAAAGAAGAAACAGCCTCTGGAGACCGATTCAGCAAATCAGCGCCCTTCTTAGTCAAATCAGTCAATGGTTTGGCAATAACAGAAAAACTGGCTATAAACTTACGATAAAAATTAGCAAAACCCAAAAACTTCTGGAGAGCCTTCAAAGAAGTGGGCTGCACCCAATCATAAATGGCCTGTACCTTGGCCAGGTCCATTTCAATAGTTGACGGAGACAAAATAAATCCCAAAAATGAAATCCTCTGTACACCAAAAAGACATTTCGATCCCTTAACATACAGGGAGTTTTCCCTCAAAATCCGGAACACAGTCCGAACATGTTCCACATGAGAGTCCCAATCCCTGGAAAAGATCAAAATATCATCCAAATAGATGATCAGAAACTTATCCACAAAGTCCCAGAAAATATCATTCATGAAGCACTGGAAGACAGAAGGGGCGTTAGTGAGCCCAAAAGGCATCACCAGGTACTCAAAATTTCCCTCCGGAGTATTAAACGCTGTCTTCCATTCACCCCCATGCTTAATGCGAATAAGATTATACGCCCCCTGAGGTCAAGCTTGGTAAACCAGCAAGCACCTTCAACTCTAGAAAATAGGTCAGAAATCAGGGGTAACGGATACTGATATTTAACAGTAATTTTGTTAAGGGATCGATAGTCAATACAGGGCCTTAATGAACCATCCTTCTTGGCCACAAAAAAACCCCCAGCACCCAAGGGTGAAGAGGATGGTCTAATATGACCCTTCTCCAACGACTCCTTAAAATAAGAACGCATAGCCTCATGTTCGGGTACATATAAATTAAAAAGTCGACCCTTGGGAAATTTACACCCCGGACTCAGCTCAATTGCAGTCTTAACTCCTATGAGGAGGCAAAGATGCAGACTTACTCTCACTAAACACATCATAAAAATCAGCCAAATAGTCAGGAACCTCATGTGACTGGGGAGAGGTGGAGAAAACAGGAGTGTCACTAAGAGCACACCAACAACCCCAACTCACCACAGGCACAGATTTCCAATCCAAAACTGGATTATGGATTTGCAACCAGGGGAACCCCAGCACGATGGTATCATGCAAATTATGCAACACCAAAAATCTGCAATTTTCTTGATGGTCTGGGGCGACCGGCATTACCACCTTGGTCCAAAACCGAGTTTTATTCTTCACCAAAGGAGTAGCATCAATACCCCTCAAAGGAATAGGCGTCCGCAGGGGTGTCATAGGGAAATCACAGCGTTTAGCAAAATCTAAATCCATTAGGTTCAAGGCTGCTCCTGAATCCACAAAGGCTTTAGCAGAAAATGTTGACAGGGAGCAGATCAGAGTAATTGCCAGAAGAAACTTAGGTTGTACACCACCTACAGCAAATGTGTGTGCAAAACGTTTCTCTCGTTTAGGGCAGACAGAAATAATATGAGAGGCATCTCCACAGAAAAAACACAGCTTATTACGCCTTCTGAACTCCTGACGTTGCGCCCTAGACAAAACTCTATCACATTGCATAGGTTCAGACATTTGTTCAACAGGTGGCAGCATTTCCCGTATAATTTTACATTCACATAAACGCCGATCAACCTGAATGGCTAATGACATAGAATTGTCAAGACAGAGAGGGAACAGGAAATCCCACCATAGTATCTTTTACGGTTTCTGACACACCCTTCTGAAAGAGAGCTGCCAAGGCACCATCATTCCAAGTGGTGAGGACCGCCCACTTTTGGAATTTTTGACAGTACAGTTCTGCAGAATCTTGACCCTGGCTCAATGCCAACAGGGTCTTTTCAGCTTGATCAATCGCATTAGGTTCATCATACAACAACCCCAAGGCCTGAAAAAATGCATCCACATTAGTTAGAATAGGATCATCTGGAACTAAAGAAAAAGCCCAATCCTGGGGATCGCCGCGCAGCAAGGAGATGACAATTTTAACCTGCTGCGCAGAGCTCCTCGATGAGTTAGGCTTCAAGGCAAGAAATAATTTACAATTATTCTTAAAATTCAAAAATTTAGACCGATCCCCAAAAAACACATCAGGAGTGGGGATTTTTGGTTCAGCAGCGTGTGAACGAGCAAGATAGGCGGAAATTCCTCTCACCTCAGCAGCAAGCTGCTTCACACGATCAAACAATTGCTTAAACTCCATAAAAAAAATATAAATATTCCTCCTTCGGCCTCAGAGAAAAAGAGGAAAAAATATACACAACAAAAAAAAATTCTGACACTTTTTTTTTTTTTAAACAATTCCTTCCTGCTTTTGAGTACCCTAGAATCTGCGGTATGGCTGGTGATTCTGCTATGATTGAGTCACCGAGGAGGAAAAAACAAAACACAAGCTCAGCCCAGAAAATCAGAGAGGTTGGAAACTAGCGGATTGCAGACCCCTAAGCCTATCACACAACTAGCAGTAGCCGTGGAGTGTTCCTACGGTGATCCTAGACACCTCGTCACAGCCGGAGATCTACATAAGCCTAAAGAGAGAAAAGGGAAAAACTTACTGCCCCAGAGCAGACCCCAAAGCAATAGGCAGCCCCCAACATATAATGACGGTGAAGCAAGATGAAAACACTAACACAGACAGAAAGATAGGTTGAGCAAACGATGAGGCCCAAGCTATCTAAAAAGGACAGGACAGAAAAGCTGCTGTCTGCAATCCGAGAAAACCCTGTTAAAAATATTACCAACACAACTGATAAGCAAAAAGGACCCTGAAGTCACTAGACTTCAAACCCTATATCAGCACTCAGAATATTCTGGAAGCAGAGCAAAAGAGAACACTGATCAAGGAAAAAGAATCCAGCACACCCCCGGCCGGGGATGGCTGAACTCCAAAAAACAAGGTAAACAAAACCAAAACTAATAAGTTCAATAGCAGAGCAAAAACTTATCTTTGGGAAGCAGGAATCAGACTGGTCTCCAAGAATCCAGCAGAGAAATCACCAGTGACTCAGAAGGGCGTCGGCTGCCTTATATCCAGTCTGAAGTTCCCGTTACCCAGTCACCATCCACCTGATCAGGTGTTTGGTTTCTTTCCTCAAAATCAGCCTCACTACCTTCCTTCACCAGAAGAGGGAGATCCTTGGACACAAAAGGTGAATGTACAGATGAGCTCACAACAGGTGCGGATGTGAGAAACTGGTCATTGCTCACAAAAGAGGCCTTTGCGACCCTGAAAAGAAGCTTTATGTCTGCTCCCGTGTTAGTACAGCCAGATCCTTCCAAACCATTCGTCGTGGAAGTGGACGCCTCTGAGGTGGGGGGTGGGGGCGGTGTTGTCCCAAGGGCCTGCCACTCTAACAAACCTCAGGCCATGTGCTTTCTTTTCCAAGAAGTTCTCTGCTGCGGAAAGAAATTACGATGTAGGCAATAGAGAGCTTCTTGCGATCAAATTGGCGTTTGAAGAATGGAGGCACTTTTTGGAGGGGGCCAGTCACCCGGTTACGGTGATCACGGATCACAAAAATTTGTCATACATTGAGTCTGCTAAAAGACTAATGCCCAGACAGGCCCGTTGGTCACTTTTTTTTTCCCGTTTTCAGTTTACTATTACATTTCGTCCAGCGTCTAAAAATGTCAAGGCTGTCGCCTTATCGCGCAGTTTTCAGCCGGTGTCTCCCACTGAGCCACCGTCCTCCATTCATCACCCTGGGGTTGTGTTAGCAGGGGTCTCATTTGAGTTGGAATGGGAGATTCAGGGGGCCCAGTCGCGGACTCCGGCGACCAAGCCGGGGGGTAAGTTGTTTGTCTCAGAGCAACTTCGCCTGAAACTCTTGCAGGAGTTCCATGAATCCAAGCTGAGTGTTTTCCCTGGTATTTCAGCCATGCATCTGGCGGTGGCTAGGATCTTTTGGTGCCCTACCCTTGGTTCGGACATAAAAAAATTAATTGCTGGTTGTGGGATCTGCGCTCGTTCTAAAAGCTCTCATAGCCGGCCGGCAGGGGAGCTGATGCCCTTGGCAGTGCCCAAAAGACCATGGACTCACTTATCCATGGATTTTGTTACCAATCTCCCTCCATCTAAGGGTAATACGGTGGTATGAGTAGTGGTGGACAGGTTTTCTAAGCAGACTCATTTTGTACCCCTGTCCGCACTACCGTTAGCTGAGACGTTGTTCAGGTTGTTTGTGCAGCATGTGATCCGGTTGCATGGGGTACCCCTGAATGTGGTGAATGATTGTGGTGTGCAGTTTGTGGCTAAGTTTTGGTGTGCTTTCTGCAAAAAATTTGTGATGTCTCTGTCCTTTTCATCTGCATACCATCTTGAAGCAATGGTCAGCCGGAACTCCTATCCCCGTCAGTTATTCTTTCCCCCTTGGCATAGTGTGGTGACCCCTGAGTGTGTTTGTGCTGTGTTCTTGTTTATCTGATACTCTGTGTATGACTCGGTCTGTTCTCTGGATACTGCTTGTTGGATTCTGCTTGGTACCTTCTATGTCTGTTTGGCTTTGACCACTGCCTGGCCCCGACTCTCCGTTCTGTCTCATCCCTGGTACTTTACTGTTATCTCTGTGTATGACCCGGTTTGTCTGACTTTGAGAATTCCTGTATTAGTGTTCTGCCTATCTCTGACAGCAGGACGCTAAGCCCAGCCCCCTTGCGGTCACATGACCGTAGGTCCTTCACTGCTCACTGACTTTAGCTTTTCCAGGTCCTGTTTGCCTGAACTATCCGGCTGTGTCTGACCCCGGGCCCCTCTGCAGTGTGGGTGAGTCCTTGCTCAGCGGTGGCTGCACGCCAACCTTAACAGGACCGTGACACCATTCTGTTAGTTGTTGCCCACTGCTCCAGTTTATTTATATCTTTTTGTATCCTCTCTCTCTTCTCTAGTATTAGCTATCCCTCCTAGCTTTGTGTCATCAGCAAATTTAATCAGTTTACCCTCATTCCTTCGTCTAAATCGTTGATAAAGATGTTGAACCATACAGGGCCCAGGACAGAGCCCTGTGATACCCCACTTGAGACATTCTTCCAACTAGATGTGCAGCCATTTACGACCACTCTTTGGGTCCGATCATTAAGCCAGTTATGAATCCACCTAACAGTTGCCTTGTCCATTCCATACTTAGCCATTTTTTCATTAAGGATTGTGTGAGATACTTTGTCAAATGCTTTGCTGAAGTCAAGATATACTATATCTACAGCATTTCCCTGATCCACCCAATCAGTGATTCTGTCATAGAAGGAAATTAAGTTAGTCTGACATGACTTATTAGTTACAAACCCATGCTGTCTCTGTTTAATCACTTCATTCTTATCCAGGTACTTACATACATGTTGTTTAATAATTTGTTCAAAGATCTTTCCTGGTATAGAAGTCAGACTCACCAGCCTATAGTTCCCTGGGTCCACCTTCTTTCCCTTTTTGAAGATAGGAACAACATTTGCTCTTCTCCAGTCTTCTGGGACTTCTCCTGTTCTCCAATAATTTTCAAAGATTATGGAGAGGGTTTCACAAATTTCTTCTGCTATCTCCTTCAGTATTCTGGGGTGTAATTCATCTGGACCTGGAGACTTGAATTCATTTAGGCTAGCTAAGTGTTTCCTCACTTTCCTTCTGTTTATAGATATCCTGGATTCTTCTATTCCCTTAATAGGACAGTGAAGAACAGTTGATGTTACATTTCCTTTCTGAGAGAAAACAGATGCAAAATAGGAATTTAAAAGTTCGGCCTTCTCAACATCCTGTCTTACCATTTCATCATTTTCATCCTGTAAAAATCCTATAGCATCTTTGATTTTTCTTTTACTTTTGACATATCCCCAAAATCCTTTATTATTGCTTTTGACAGCTCTTGCAAGCCTCAATTCATTGTCAGCTTTACTAATCTGATTTGTGCCCTGCAAGTTCTGCAGACAGCATTATATTCTTCTTTAGATATGCCTCCCTCTTTCCGTTTTATAAACATTTCTTTCTTCCTGTTTATATACCCTGTAACATTATACTTTTCAAGAAAGGCATCCAGACCCTTGTTAAATTTTAGTAGGAACATAACATGGAAGTATACATATGTAAAAAGAACATCTTGGAGACAATTGTCACCTTTGGACACAATTTTCTTTAATCAAAAGCATTATTATGGGTTCAAAAAATAATTTTTGCAATTGGGTTTCATTAAAAATTTTGCACTACTTACTTTCTATAACCTCTGATGTATTGTCTACTGCTGGCTGCAGAATGAGTTAAGTAAGAATACATCAGTAAGGCCAATCAGATTCAATGATGGAGAGTTTGTAGCTCTTTCATCTGTCTTTTTCTCAGCTACTCTTAGTTGATTTATTGCCACAGATCTCATCATAGTAGAATCTGCAGTGAAACAGAGCCTCTAAGGCTAGTTTCACACTAGCGTTTATGAGCGCAGCGACGGCCTGCGCACGGCCGCCGCTAAGCCCCGCCCCCTGCCACGCCCCGCCGGTAGCTCCGCCCACCGGCGCATGACGCTGCATGCGCCCTGCGTCCCCTATCTTTATCACAGGGGGCGCAGGCCGTGCGCAGTATGCGTTTGGCGGCACATGCGCCTTTTTGACGGTGCGCCGACGCAACCAAACTGCAGCAGGTTGCATTTGGCGCAGGTCGGCGCACCGTCAAAAGGACGCATGCGCCGCCAAACGCATACTGAGCACGGCCTGCGCCCCCTGTGATAAAGATAGGGGACGCAGGGCGCATGCAGCGTCATGCGCCGGTGGGCGGAGCTACCGGCGGGGGCGCGGCAGGGGCGGGGCTTAGCGGCGATCGTGCGCAGGCCGTCGCTGCGCTCATAAACGCTAGTGTGAAACTAGCCTTAAAGGGAATCTGTCACCTCATTTTGGTGGTCTATGTAAAAGATTTCGGTCTGGTCTGATAGTGTTTTGGGTAATATCCTTCACCCCTCTTTGGCCGCTGTCCGCAATATTTCTGGGAATTTCCATAGTGATCCTCCATATTACGTGCGTGCGCATTGCAATCTTGACTCGCGCATGCGTAGTATGCTTTGCCCAACTGCGGGCAAAGTCAAAAAGCATTAGTGTGCATGTGCCGGTGAACTATGTCCCAGAAGTATTTCGCTGTGTTACTGGACATAGTTCTCCGGCGCATCCATACTGCACGTGCGTGAGTCAAGATTGCAATGCGCACACGCGTAATATGGAGGACAACTACAGAAATTCCCAGAAATATTACGGACAGCGGCCAAAGAGGGGTGGAGGAAAGGACCCAAAACACTGTCCATCGGACCAGACAGAAATCATTTACATAGACCACCAAAATGAGGTGACAGATTCCCCTTAAATCAAAAATCGGCTAAATGTTAATTAATCCCAATTTGTAAAAATAATTTTTAGACTTAAAAAAAGCAAACCCTGGGCAAACCCTTTGATATTGATGAGCTTTCCATAGAGTAGATCACCAATAACTGGTGGGAGTCCGACACTCAACACCCCACCTGTATGAGCTGATTAAAAGTGCTGTAAGTTACAGCACATGGCTTCATACATTGTGCAACGACTATGAATGGTACCACAACCAACTTATTGTTTTGGGTTGCTAGTAAAAAATGTCAGTAATAGTGATATTATTACTATTATTAATCTGAATAATAGCTGAACAGGTTAAAAACTGATTGTTAAATCTCCATGTAGTGTCATGACTTGACTACACTGATATTTTATTTATAGTGTACAGTGTCCTAAGGTATTTTGGAAGATGCAACATATGATGCTAGTTTTATGGTCATTCCAAAATACACTCAATGCCCACTTCTTCGCTCAACACCTCCTTAACCTCTGTTGCAGCGTAGACAATTACCAACCAAGACATGTAAGGTTTTAAGTATTTTCCATTGAGTCTTTACTTAGAAGCTGATTCACAGAGCACAGCACACCCACACTAATCAATAAAACCATACATGCCCTGTTCCTCCCTTTATGCAACATAAACCTGTCAGGTACTCAGGGAGCAGCTGGTGTTACTGAGATTATTTTAACATATAAATCAATACTTAAAGTCTTATCATAACCCATATGATTTATCTTGAAAAAAGTTATTTTTGCCCCTTGAAAAGCTGTCATACATAGTAGTCTCAGAGACTTAATTTGAGTACAATTGAATTCTACTCAAATTGTACAAAATCCATATTCTCCAGAATGTGAATCTTATTAAATTCACTCCACGTAAATTTAGCTGAACCATAGAGGTTTAATAAAATGATAATATTAATAATACTCATCTTACCCGCTCACCTCCAGGCCATTTTCACTGCACACTTTTCCCTGTATGATCCTTGGCACCTCTAATTACCACCAAAGTGTACTCAAGCTCTGAGACTCTTTATGCTAGGCCAGGAAGCCCCACAGTAATCAGGACAGGGACATCTCTGTGCATGAACATTGAAAGATAACATTGACAACATTACGTCAAAATATGCAATGCAGGTTTACAAGGCACAATTTAGGATGGGCCCTCTAGGAGCAACTAGGTTTCGGACATCCCTGCACATGAGCAGGCAAGTCTTAGGCATAGACGCAGCAAGAATTCCCATCCTAGCATGAGGATGCCCACGTTTCAGCACATAATCCTGGTAAGGAGTGGCACTGAGGACTGTACAGTGGCGAGTGAGGAGCTAAGGTGAGCAGTGAGGTGAGCAATTGTTGGAGTTTTTTTTCACATCTTAAGTAGTTTACAATCTTTGGTCTCTCTAGACCGAAGAACATAATAGGGGACATTTACAGTGGCATGTAAAAGTTTGGGTACCCCTGGTCAAAATTACCATTATTGTAAACAGGTAAGCAAATTGAAAAATAAATGATCTCTAAAAGGCTTGAAGTTAAAGATGACACATCTCCTTTGTGTTTTGGGTAAAAAAAAATTGTCATTTTTCACATTTTAAAAATTACAAAAAGTAAAATGGGCGATGTTTGGTCACGCTTGGAGATCTGAGTGCTCAGATAACTTTGACCAAGGTTTCAGACCTTAATTAACCTGTTAGGGTTATGGCTTGTTCACTATCATCATTAGGAAAGGCCAGGTGATGCAAATTTTCCAGCTTCATGAAAACACAGCCTCCTGTAACATTGTGCCAAAAACAGCAGCCAATGGTTCTTCTTAGCAGCTGCCTAGCACTCTGAAAATGGTGGAGGCCCACAAAGCAGAAGAAGGTTATAAAATGATAGCAAAGCATTTTCAATTTTCCCTTACCCCAGTTTTAAATGAATTTAAGAAATGGCAGTTACCAGGAACAGTGGAGGTCAATATAAGGTCTGGGAAACCAAGCAAAATTTCAGTGACAGCTGCTTTTAGGATTGCTAGAGAGGCAACTCAGAACCCCTGCTTTACTGCAAAAAAACTTCAGAAAGATTTAGTAGACTCTGGAGCTATGGTACATTGTTCTACTGTTCAGAGACACATGCACAAATATGTATTTCATGGAAGAGTCATCAGAAAAAAAATCTCCTGCATCCTCACCATAAAATTCAGCATCAGAAGTATGCAAAAGAATGTCTAAACAAGCCTGATGCATTTTGGAAACAAGTCCTGTGAATCGATAGGGTTAAAATAGAATTCTTTGGACACAATGATCAAAGATATGGATAGAGAAAAATGGCACAGAATTTCAGGAAAAGAACAGTTCGCTAACCATTAAGCATGGGGATTGATCTAACATGCTTTGGGGTTGTGTTGCAGCCAATGGCATGGGGTACATTTCCTAAGTGGAGGTGTGGGGAGGAGGACTCCCAAACAGTGAAAGGTCAGGTACCCAGGGGATCGCCATCAGGGTTCCTGAGGGAACGATACTAGGAGGACAGTAAAAGGAAAGACTTGACTGAAGTTGTCAGGGAAACAGGGGGCGGGGCAAGCTTAAAAGGAGCAGGGGGCACGCTGAAGTGGCAGTTGACAGAGAGCAGGACAACAGACAGGAAGCTGTGTGAGACAGAGAGGACCGAGGGAGCAGATGGTGTGTTGTGGAGAGACCGACAGGGGCCTGTGAAAGGAAAGCTGCAGACTCACCAACTAGTGACACGTGAGAGACTTGCACCGACGGCCGCTCCCCGCATACGGTCCCATACAGCCACTCCCGCTTCTTCCCACCCTGTTGTGACAAGGCGGCTACCTCAGGCGACCGCTGCGATGACAGACCATTCCTTTACATCGGTCAGGACACTGCCCCCCTGCCTTCTCCCACAGCTGCGGCCCTGTCATCACCGGCCCCAGGGGGCGCCACCTCACTACAGGCGGTAGTAGAGGCCCCCGTCCGGTTTGCTAAGGGACCCTGAGCAGAGTTTGGTGAACGGTTATATTTAGAGACTGCATCATTACCGCACCCCATCAGCACCGTTTCTTCAGGGCCTGTTGCGCCCCACCGGTATCGCTTCTTCAGGGCCAGTTGCGTACCACCGACACCGTTTCTTCAGGGCCTGTTGCGCCCCACCGGCATTGTTTCTTTAGGGCCTGTTGCACCCCACTGGCACCGTTTCTTCAGGGCCTGTTACGCCCCACCGGCACCGTTTCCTCAGGGCCTGTTGTGCCCCACCAGCATTGTTTCTTCAGGGCCTGTTACACCCCACCGGCATTGTTTTTTCTGGGCCTGTTGTGCCCCATAGGCACCGTTTCCTCAGGGCCTGTTGTGCCCCACCAGCATTGTTTCTTCAGGGCCTGTTACGCCCCACCGGTATAGTTTCTTCAGGGCCCGACGAGCCCAAACCTTCCCAGAAGATCGAGGCGTCAAGGTAGCCGCATCAACGACCTCTAAGCGGCCGCATCTGCAATCCTGAGCGACGCCTGGAAGGATAAGTGGACTTTTGAAAATACGTGTTATGGTTTGGCCATAGTCTGGCTTCCGTCACCCGGACTAGCCGGCTTACTCGCAGTTACACAAAAAGTACCATTTAGTTCATTGAGTCCCTGCGAGGACAGATTGCTTGTTCCCCTGTTTTGTTTGTTCAGTATAGCCCTAGTGGCTTCAATTTATAAAAGTTCATTATACAAGTCATACCCTGTCTCGTGTCTCGTCACTGCATCCTGAGAACCTGCTAGAACCCTACAGAGGGAAGAATGGATTCAATGAGATATCAACAAATTCATGATGCAAGCATAAAACATCTGTAAAAAAGCTGAAGTTGGAAAGAGGATGGCTTCTGCAAATGGATAATGAGCCTAAACACGTCAAAATACACAATAGTCTAACTCAAAAGGTGCAAGCTGATGGTTTTACAATGGCCCTCACAGTTCCCTGTCCTGAACATCATCGAAAATCTGTGGCTAGACTTAAAAATAGCAGTGGATGCAAGACTACCCAAGAATCTCACAGAACTGGAAGAATTTTCCAAGGAAGAATGGATGAAAATCCCTAAAACAAGAATTGAAAGACTCTTGTCAGGCTACAAAAAGTGTTTACCATCCATGATACTTGCAAAAGGGAGTGCTAATAGATACTGACCATGTAGTGTGTCCAAATGTTTGCATCGGCCCATTTTCCTCTTTGTAATTTTTAAAATATTAAAGATGAAAATGTCGTTTTTTTTCCTAAAATACAAAGGAAATGTGTCATATTTAACTTTAGGCCTTTTAGAGAGCATTTTATTTTATCTTCAACTTACTTAACTGTTCACAATAACAGTAATTTTGACCAGGGGTGCTCACACTTTTACATGCCACTGTAATTCACTGAAAATAAATTCAGAGCAATTCAAATTTCCTCATAAAATCTGGGGGATTTGGCAAATTCGAATCTTGTCAGATCAGTTCATCTATAGTCACAGATGTTAGTAGTATATGTGATATAGGGAATGAAAGGCATGATGATTTTGGACATTGTCAGTGGTGGTTTCTCCAATTGTAAGGGGGTATGGAGGCTAGCTTAAGCCCTGCTCACCATGCATACGTCCCTATTAGCAGTGGGCGAGCACTAAAATGCTCGGGTGCTCGTTGCTCGGGTCGAACAAATTGGAATACTCGGGTACTTGGACAGAACAAGCCCAATGTAAGTCTATGGGAGACCAGAGCATTTTTGCTGTGATCCCCCCGGGGGTACTTTAAAGGTCTAAAAACATCTGAAAATGATGGAAACACTGCTCAAATGACACAGGTGCATCAAGGGGATCGCCCCTGGAAGCATTCCTGACTCCTAGTTCACAGCTTTAAACAATTTTTTCAGAGTTTCATGCCATTTTTACCGGTGCACCAAAAAACATGCCAAAATGAAACCAAAACAGATTTTGCTGGGAAATATGTTAAGGTACATCCTTTCCAGGTTAATGACTTGCATACAAGGCAAAATAATTAACCCCAGACTAAAATGTTCCTCCCCCACTTGGGCTATGTTCAGACGCAGCGTTTTTGAAGCATTTTTCAACTTTAACATTGCTTTCAACCAATACAAATGCATTCACTGGGAAATGTCATTGTAACATTTAACAACTCTAGCTGGCCATGTGGTGTGTGACACATAAGCAAACACATCTTGTTTCATTTAGGAAGGAGGGACTCTTAAAGTCACAGAGCCTATTTTTACTGGGGCATCAGGCAGCATTAATCTTCTTAAAGGGCCATTATTAATCAGTGGGTCTCCAAAACTGTTATTGCCTATGCAGTGAGAGGATGGACTGCCAGGAATTACAACGCACCACGATACCCCTTTCACGAGAGGTTCAGGAGGGCTTTCTGAAAAAATGTTGCATTGAATGCAAGGCCTGGCCTGCCACAAAGTTACATGCACCCCAATAAGCTTTTCAAGTCACGTACTGGATGTCCACAAGAAAATCCACCTCTCATTATTCATTTCATAATCCCAAACTATTTTCTTATGCATTGTCGGCAAGGCCTGCCCTGCTGCCAAATTATCTGCACGCCAATATGCCTTTCAATCCACATACTGGATGGGCACAGGAAAATCCACTTCACATTATTAATTTAGTACTCCCATTCTGTTTTCTTATTCATAGACTGCAAGGCCTGCCCTGCTGCCAAGTCATATGCACCCCAATAACCCCGATCCCCCCTTGGAAGAAACATGTAGGAGGGCCTATTAACAAAAAATGTCCCATTAAAAAGGAGCGTGTCTCCTAGACTTGGAATCCCCATACACTAAGTGTGTAGGCTGTGAAACATTTTCCAATGGGGGGTACACCTCAACCTTTTCCATAACAAGTATTTTACGCCCAACAAAATCACCCACCCTTGTTCGGAATTCGACCCAGGCTGTGGGATTAAATGAAAAACTTAGCTTCACTCCGTTTTTATAACGCTCTGTCTGTTTTTAATTTTTATGTTGTGTCTAGGTTTACTTTCATATTGTTTTTCTTTTATTCCTTTACTCTAGGAAATTACCTATATTTGTCTCGGTTCGAGATATGGTCCTTCTCACTCACTTTGGAATATCTGGGATCTATTACTCTACTTGGAGTTCAAGTGGGATTACAAGGAAGATCCTCTTCATTTATACTGAACCTTTCACGCAAATATTCAGATGACTCCATATATTAGAATTCTTCAGAATCATAGTTGCTAAAGATAATATATATATATATATATATATATATATATATATATATATATATATATATATATATATAATATATAAAGCTCAATGTGTGTGTGTATGTATGAGTGTATGTCCGGGATTGGCATCTGCACCGTCGCAGCTACAGCCACAAAATTTTGCACAATCACACATTTGGACCCCAAGAGCGTAATAGGCTATGTTGTGAGGTGAAATTTTAACCCCCCGAACTCCAATTCACCAAACAATTTTGCCTATTATTATTATCATTTCTATGGTGTTATCATCCTTTTGTAAAGCTGGAAATAACACAATTTATTGCCGTGCCAACAAAGACCACCCTCTGACACAGACTGCAGGGGGAGCCCAGTATCACACAGGATAGGATTAGATACACGGCTCAGCAGTCAGTATCACACAGGATAGGATTAGATACACAGCTCAACAGTCAGTATCACACAGGATAGGATTAAATACACGGCTCAGCAGTCAGTATCACACAGGATAGGATTCGATACACAGCTCAGCAGTCAGTATCACACAGGAGAGGAATAGATACACGGCTCAGCAGACAGTATCACATAGGATAGGATTAGATACACAGCTCAGCACACAGTATCACACAGAATAGTATTAGATACATGGCTCAGCAGACAGTATCACAAAGAATAGGATTAGATACACGGCTCAGCAGATGGTATCACACAGGATAGGATTAGATACACTGCTCAGCAGTCAGTATCACACAGGATAGGATTAGATACACGGCTGAGCAGTCAGTAACACATGATAGGGTTAGATATACAGCTCAGCAGAAAGTATCACACAGGAGAGGATTAGGTACACAGCTCAGCAGACATTGTCACACAGGATAGGGTTAGATACACAGATACACATGTTGTTTATCAAAAGGCTCTTGAATGAGTTGAAAATAAAATACTATCAATACTTGGGTAATCATTTAGTTAAGTTGTGTTGCAAATCTGTAGTGTTGAATATATGATGTGAAATGTTTTTATATGCAATATAATCATTATAATTTGTTATAACTAACCACAGTTGGTTACTATGCCCAGGCAATGCTGGGCTCTTCAGCTAATATATATATATATATATATTGTAAGCTAGCGCTTGTTATTCAGGTAGGGGATACTCGCTAGGCAGCCAAATAACCAGATCCAGCACGGGTTTTCCATAAAACAACATCAGTTCATGCGGTTTATTCAGGCATCATAAACCATAAACAGCCACAGAAAGTTCATATCAACAGCATAGCGTCCATGACAGAGGTCCACTCTGTTAAGCCTGTACTCACACAGGTTATGCAATGTCCATTGCGCAGGCTTTCTAGCCTCACAGTTCTCACCCCGTCATGGTTACCTCATGGTTGCTTCACCACATTGCAGACGTCCATTCACTCTCCCTGGGAACTGTCAGACACTTGCAGCCATTAAACACAGCGTCCCCGTGCTGTCAGGAAAGCAGCCTCATCTTCCAGACGAGACTTTCCAAAATGGACCAACCGGGTCCAAGCATTCTCTCATGTGACCTACCCTGGCCACCTTATATGGTGCGTAGCCACGCCCACTGCATCACATGGCTATGACCTCATCGCAGGTCCTTCCAGCACACTCACATAGTCTTTACTATAGGCATTTTCAAACACATCCCTAGGTGGATTTGTAGGTAGCTGGTTCTGCACTGTCTCACCAGCCACCTAAAGACTTCCCTAAGACATTGAAACAGAACCTCAGCAGTATCACTGCTGATCAACATAAACAAGTCTTCATCCCAAGGCCACCTACTTTGGGATACATAACGATCATTCTGCATCCTGTCACTCATCCTCTCTCCTGGGACACCCACACAGCGCCCCCTAGTGGACACAGTGGTCACTACACCACTATATATATATATATATATATATATATATATATATATATATATATATATTATAATATTATTGTATGGTCTAAGCATTTAAATTTAAATTTATTTTTTATGGTGTTTTGTAGTGGCAGGACATGACAATATTGTGTGACACATTGTTGTATTAGTGGCTTTTTTATGCCGCTGACATTTATGAGGGATATGTACTCATATGATTAATTGCTAGTGTGCCTTTAAATGTCTTGCCAGTATTGTTCGCGATGTCCTCGTGCACACTCGCATTAGATTGATGAGGTCTCCTCACAAACAACATAGGGCTTGCCAGCATCGTGTCACGCTCGCGCCTTGGCTGAATGGCGCGAACCGGGGGGGGTTGTGGCCCCACTGTGCCACAAACCAGACTACCCTGGAAGGGGCGTGACTACGACAGCTACCTCGGTCTTCACTGGAGCCTCTGATGGTGAGGTCAGGCTTGTGCGGCAGATAGCTGTCGGGTGCCACTCCAGGGTGGTGTCTGGCTATGGCTGCTGGTCCCACTCGGGGACAAGTCACTTTGACAGAGGCTATAGACAGGCAGGCAGGTAGACACGACAGGCACGGCTGAGACACAGGGCAGGCGGGCACGGCTTGGAGACACAGGACAGGCGGGTACGGCTTGGAGACACGGGACAGGCGGGCACGGCTTGGAGACACAGGACAGGCGGGCACGGCTTGGAGACACAGGACAGGCGGGCACGGCTTGGAGACACAGGACAGGCGGGCACGGCTTGGAGACACAGGACAGGCGGGCACGGCTTGGAGACACAGGACAGGCGGGCACGGCTTGGAGACACAGGACAGGCGGGCACGGCTTGGAGACACAGGACAGGCGGGCACAGCTTGGAAACACAGGACAGGCGGGACAGATTGGCATGGTATGAGAAGGAGCAGGTAGGGACCTGTTCACACAGCAGGTGTAGGCAGGAGGGATTGGTGTATGCTGGAACAGGATCCGGACCTGTTCACACAGGAGGTGCAGGTATGGATACAGGCAGGAAGGAGTGGAATATGAAGGAACAGGTTTGGACCTGTTCACACAGGAGGTGCAGGTAGGCAGAGCCGCAGGAGTGTGGAGCAGGCAGAGCCGCAGGAGTGCGGAGCAGGCAGAGCGGCTAGGGAGCCGTGCAGACTGAGCGGCTAGGGAGCCGTGCAGACAGAGCGGCTAGGGAGCCGTGCAGACAGAGCGGCTAGGGAGCCGTGCAGACAGAACGGCTAGGGAGCCGTGCAGACAGAGCGGCTAGGGAGCCGTGCAGACAGAGCGGCTAGGGAGCCGTGCAGACAGAGCAGCTAGGGTGCAGATGCACAGATAAAGCAGTGTCGGTGCAGATGCACAGATAAAGCTGCGAGGGTGCAGATGCCCAAATAAAGCTGCGAGGGTGCAGATGCACAGATAAAGCGGCGAGAGTGCAGATGCACAGATAAAGCTGCGAGGGTGCAGATGCACAGATAAAACTGCGAGGGTGCAGATGCACAGACAGGGAGGACACAAGGAAAGACATGGCAAAGAAGGAACCACAAACAAGGAGACAGACAGACAGCGGTAAGACTGAGTTCAGACAGAGACACAGGGACAAAGACACAAGGACCAGGATATTCTGCCTCCTGGCAGGCGGACAGAGAACAGACAAGGCACTTGGAACAAGACTCAAGGGCCAGGATATTCTGCCTCCTGGCAGGCGGACAAGGTACAAAGCGAGACAAATAGTATTCCTACAGAGAAGGAGATACATAGAACAGGGCCTGGCTTCCTCAGCAGCAAGATACTAACTGAGTATAGACATTGCACAGGCAAAGGTCAGTGGGTGTGGCGAAACTAAATAGTCAAGGGCTCTAGGTGATTGGTAAGGGACAGATTACACAGGTGCACCCTGACTGCATAAGAACCAGAGAGTTCAGGCGCCGCCCCCCCCTATACACACAGTCTGGAAACATGGAGAGCAGAGGCACAGAGCTGGCAACAGACAGAGTTCACAGCATGGCTTGAAGCAGAAAGTAAGTTGGTGTGCGGGGGATGGGAGGCCATGCAGTGATGCCAGCAGGGTTGTTACTCATCGTGTACTATATTCACAATGTACACATTAAACTGACGAGATCCCTTTACATACAATACAGGGCTTCAATAACATGACGACGCGCATGCGCACTGCCCTCGAGTCCCTTGCATTGTGCTTAAGGCCTCTTCAAACTGACGGTGCTACGGATGTGACGTTATGGAAGATTTCCTCCCCGCACGCCCAGGTTGAGTGCCGGAAGCTGATGCACCTGAGACTCGGGGGCAGCGGTGCCATGCGCGACACATGATTGGTTTATTAGTGAGTATGAGGGTCATATAAACCGGACAATTTGGGACATCACATGCACTGCACACTTCCCCTTGAAAAAGCGGTACACGAAACGCATGTCGGGGCATCTGTGGTACTGTGGACAGATGTACTATCATGGGTATGTGTTGAACATTATATGTTTGCTGACACGTCTATGCAATTGCACTTTGCACTTTATGGTTTATTCTGAATACCATGGTTATGGTCTATTTACTGCATGTTGATGTGTTAGTGCTTGTACGAATTTCACAAGATCCCATAGCCTGCATGTATTCCCATTATCCCACTTTGTGCATTCTACTTGGGTTAAAACTCTTTTCCTCTTAATATGTCTTGTTGTATGTCAATTATGACTTTGAGATTTTATGAAAACTTTTTATGTTCAATAAAATTTGTTACGCTTTAACACTCTTTTTGTGAGTGGTGTGTTTCGATACTTGGTATCCATTTATCAGGTGGCTGTATTTTCACACACTCCTATACCCTTATGCATCTTTGGAGTCACTTCTACTGTATGATGAAGGTCCCTATATATTTGCATGTATTTGTTTTTGGACATTTTTGTAGTTGTTTACATACTGTATATTATAGAATTAAAAATCCCTATGTCCATGAGAACAAAAAGACGTTTTATTAAGAGGTGAATTGCACAGTTGCTTGTTTTTACAAGAACTTTGCAGTTTTAACAAAGAATATGAGAAAACCCCTTTAAATAGTTTGCATCAGTTCTGGTGTGTAATCTTACTTGCATGGAAGCATGGCTGCAGACTTCTTCTCCTTACAGGTGATCTGTATGAGTATTTTCCTCAATCCTTTCAACAATCCTCCTTAATTACCCGTTAAATAACAAACTAGCTAAGTAGTAAAGAAAGATTCATGTATGACTTGGGACTGTTGACAGCTTGGATAAATGTGCAAGAATACTTGAATTCAGAAGGCAGGGAAGAGCATATATCACCTTACTAAATGGAGAGGATGACTATGGGCAACAAATTTAGGCGGGTGTGACCTATTCCAAAGTATAAAGATAGGGTTAAAACATTAACAGTAAAGTCGACCTTTAATTCTTATTTCTCTTCTCCATGGGCTTAATAAAATAAAAATCACTCTGATTCACTGTGAATCTCAATCCTTGCAAATCAGTTCTACCCAGCTCCTTATTTAGGGAACCAGTTCTCATTCTGGGTACCTCCGCTCAAGTGTAGAGTTCTTTCAGCTGTTAAAAGAGTTGTCCTTGTTCATACTTTGTATTTTTAAGTGTTTTTTCCATACATATCTTCTTGCAGACAAAAATGTAGCATTTTACAGTAACAGCAAAAAGAATACGATTTCCAAAATCTCATTCAGAAGGTCCATTTTTTTCCTTGCATTTTTTGATCTGCGGTACATTTAAAAAAATGCAACATGTCAATACTTAAGGGCTTATACAACAGTTTTTTCTCTTTGAAATCAAATTGAACTTAAACCTCATCAAACTGCACAAAAAGATAAGCATAAAGTACATTTCTGGCCATAGCATGCATACTTTATACATAAAAATCACACTAAAATGCTATGCACAGTTGGGAAAATAACAATTTGATACACTGACGATTTTGCAAGTTTTCCCACCTACAAAGAATGGAGAGGTCTGTAATTTTTATCGCAGGTACACTTCAACTTTGAGAGACAGAATCTTAAAAATATTCAGAAAATCGCACTGTATGATACCGTATTTTCTGGCGTATAAGACGACTGGGCATATAAGATGACCCCCCAACTTTTCCAGTGAAAATAGAAAATCTTCTTAAAAGTTGAGGGTCTTCTTATACGCCGTGTGTCATTTTATACGCCGGGTGCGGAGCAATCTGCATATAATGGGGGAGAGGTCCCGATGACCAAGGGAGGAGGCGTCTCACAGGGAAGATGTAACTAGAGTTATCATCCGCCTTTTACCTCATTGGCGGCAACGGTGCTATCTGCAGCTTTGTGCTGGTGGTCTGCAGTGGGGGCGGCTCCTCTTGTGTAGCATGGGGGCTCTGTGCTGGGGGTCGTCGGTGGCTCCTCTTTGTGCAGCTGGGGGACGGCGGCGGCTCTATGTCCTGCATTGGGGCTCTGCCGGCATATGCTCAAAGCCCGGAGGCCCCCGGCAGTCCCATTGCTGCGATGCGGTGGCCTCTGGGAAAATGGCCGCTGGAGCCCACGCGAGCTCAGATTCAGATCTCGTCCCAGATCTGAATCTGAGCTCGTGTGGGCTTCAGTAGCCATTTTCCCAGAGGCCACCGCATCGCAGCAATGGAGCTGCCGGGGGCCTCTGGGCTTTGGGCATATGCCGGCGGAGCCCCGACTCAGGACATAGAGCTGCCCCCAGCTGCACAAAGAGGAGCCGCCGCTGACCCCCATCACAGAGCCCCCATGCTACTCAAGAGGAGCTGCAGCGAGCAGGAGAGAAGAATGAATGAAAACCCATCATGGGGTCCCCCTCAGTTTGTGAACCAACCCGGAAAAACTAACAGCTGGGGGCTGCTATTTTCAGGCTGGTAAGGGGCCATTGATCTTGGCCCCCCCAGCCTAAAAAAGCAGCCTCCAGCTACCCAGAAAAGGTGCTGGAGCTTTGTCGGGTTCTTCCCACTTGCCCTGCAGTGGTGGCAAGTGGGGTCATAAGGGGTTAATGTCACCTTTCTATTGTAAGGTGACATTAAGCCCGGATTTGTAATGGAGAGGTGTCAATAAGACACCTATTCATTATTAATCCTATAGTAAGAAAAGGGTTAAATAAACACACACACAATAAGAACAAAGTTTTTTAATGAAAGAATACACTATACACATTGTTTAAAGCTTTATTATACTCCTAAATCCAAAACGATGCCATGGTTCTCCTGAAAAAAATATAAAAAAATAAACCAACAATATACATACCTGTTCGGCGCTCAGTTACATCCCATGGGGTAATCCATCTCAGGGGTTAATCAGTTTATAGGCGGAGCGCTGCTAATACAGTCGCTCCAACTGTAAACTACTGGGGAATGAATGGAAGCAGCCGGTGCATGCTCAGTAACTAGTGGTGACGTCACCGCTCATCACTAAGTCTGCGTTGGCTGCTTCCATTCATTCCCCAGTAGTTTACAGTTGGAGCGGCTGTATTAGCAGCGCTCTGCCTGTAAGCTAATTAACTCTTGATATGGATTTCGCCGTGGGACATGACTGAGCGCCGGACTGGACACTCCTCATTCCAACTACTCCCTTCAGGACGTCGCTTCAGAGTCCCCAAATGCAGTACCAACCGCCATATGAACAGCTTCTATCCACTCTCTGTTCAACAATTAAATCGTCATGTGTAGACTATATACTGTATCTGTCTTGTTAGATGTTACTTGTTGTATCTGTTGTTATATATTATGTTGCCTCTTTGCCACAAAGAATTCCTTGTATATATGTAATATGTACTTGGCGATAATAAATTTGATTTGATTTGATTGATTTGAATATTGTTGGTTTATTATTTTATACTTTTTTACAGGAGAACAATGGCGTCATTTTGGATTCAGGAGTATAATAAAGCTTTAAACAATGTGTGTAGTGTATTCTTTCATTAAAAGACTTTGTTCTTATTGTGTGTGTGCTTATTTAACCCTTGAATAACTCTAGGATTAGTAATAGAGAGGTGCCTTATTGACACCTCTCTATTACTAATCCAGGCTTAATGTCACCTTACAATAGAAAGGTGGCATTAACCCCTTATTAACCCCACTTGCCACCACTACAGGGCAGTGGGAAGAACCAGGCAAAGCTCCAGCATAGGCGCATCTAATAGATGTGCCTTTTCTTGGCAGCTGGAGGCTGCTGTTTTTAGGCTGGGGGGACCAAGATCAATGGCCCTTTACCAGCCTGAGAATATCAGCCCTCAGCTGTCAGCTTTAGTGAGGTTGGTTGTCAAAAATAGGGGGGACCCCATGCCTTTTTTTTAATTATTTGCTTAAACAGCTGTAAGTTTCATCTGGTTGGTTCACAAACAGAGGGGGACCCCACGTTGGGTTTTCATTCATTCTTCTCTCCTGCTCGCTGTTGCTGGCAGAGCAGGAGAGAAGAATGACAGCCGCATTCAGCACCAGCCACAGGGGAACAGCGCTTACAGTAGTGCGTCTTCCCCGGCGGCCATCCATGAGTACGGAGGACAGTGTTAACTGTTCTCCGTGTGCACATGTTCAGCACTTTTGCGGACCGGGCGATCCCACAAACACTGACATGTCTCCGTGTTTTTCACACGAACTGTGTGTCTGTGAAAACACGCTGACATGTGCAGAGACACATTCATTTTAATTTGTCTACGTGTGTCAGTGTCTCCGGTACGTGAGGAAACTGTCACTACACGTACCGAAGCCACTGACGTGTGAAACAGGCCTTACAGATCCACTACTTAGTTGCACTGGCTGTGTGTTTTGGGTCATTGTAAAGCTGGAAGACCCAAATCTTTAACCCCTTGGTGACAGAGCCAATTTGCAGCTTAATGACCAGGCTAATTTTTACAATTCTGACCACTGTAACTTTATGAGGTTATAACTTTGGAACGCTTTAACAGATCCTGCTGATTCTGAGAATGTTTTTTCGTGATATATTTTACTTCATGTTAGTGGTAAAATTTCTTCGGTATGACTTGTTTTTTTTAATGAAAAATGAAAATATGGCGAAAATTTTTAAATTTTTCAATTTTCAAACTTTTAATTTTTATGCCCTTAAATCAGAGAGATATGTCACACAAAATACTTAATAAAAAACATCACCCACATGTCTTCTTTAGGCTAGTTTCACATTAGCGTTTAAACGACGCGCGCACGGCGCCGCGTAAGCCCCGCCCCGAGCCGGCTCCCTGCCCGCCCCATCCGGGATCACCACCTACTTTCGCCTTTGCACGCATGCGATCGGCGCACCCTATCTTTAGCATAGGGTGCGCAGATCATGCGCTGCCAGTGTGAAAGTAGCGTGCTGCGCACTTTTGACGGTGCGCCGTGCGCGCCGAAATGCAACATGCTGCATTTCCGCGCGCACGGCGCACCGTCAAAAGTGCGCAGCACTCTACTTTCACACTGGCAGCGCATGATCTGCGCACCCTATGCTAAAGATAGGGTGCGCCGATCGCATGCGTGCAAAGGCGAAAGTAGGCGGTGATCCCGGATGGGGCGGGCAGGGAGCCGGCTCGGGGCGGGGCTTAAGCGGCGCCGTGCGCGCGTCGTTTAAACGCTAATGTGAAACTAGCCTTACATCAGCACAATTTTGGAACCAAAATTTTTTTTTTGTTAGGAAGTTATAAGGGTTAAAAGTTGACCAGCGATTTCTCATTTTTACAACAAAATTTACAAAACCATTTTTTTAGGGACCACCTCACATTTGAAGTCACTTTGAGAGGTCAATATTACAGAAAATATCCAAACGTGACACCATTCAGAAAACTGCACCACTCAAGGTGTTCAAAACCACATTCAAGAAGTTTATTAACCCTTTACATGCTTCACAGGAACTGAAGTAATGTGGAAGGAAAAAATTAACATTTAACTTTTTTTTATCCAAGAAGTATCATTTCTCCTTACGGAGAATGCTAAGCATGTTGAGGTGAGGAGACTTAATGCCGCAATGCATTGTGGCTTTAAGTCTCCTCACCTCGACATGCTTAGCATGTCATTCTCCGCAAGGAGAAATGATACTTCTTGGATATTGGTCAGACGCCTCTCACACAGCCAAACCACATCTCACACTTTGCACTGATGAGGGTCAGTACCCCGAAACACAGTGTCTGCAAATTGAGATTCTGGCTTGACTTTTATCCTAAGTCATGTAACATATCTCGTTAAACTGTCAACATTGACTTCTAGGATTGTTACTTTCAATAGGTGGCACTAGAGTTCTAGTCCTCTTCCTCTCTGAAGAGACAATTTGCATAATTAGCATATTTCCCAGAGGAGCATTGTGGCTTTAAGTCCCCTCACCTCGACATGCTTAGCATGTCATTCTCCGCAAGGAGAATTGATACTTCTTGGATATCGGTCAGACACTTCTCACACAGCCAAACCAGATCTCACACTTTGCACTGATGAGGGGCAATACCCAGAAACACAGTGTCTGCAAATTGAGATTCTAGCTTGGCTTTTATCCTAAGTCATGTAACAAGGCTCATTAAAGGGTCAACATTGACTTCTAGGATTGCTACTTCCAATAGGTGGCACTAGAGTTCTAGTCCTCTTCCTCTCTGAAGAGACAATTTGCATAATTAGCACTTTTTTACAAACATTTTACTTCAGAACAAATTTTTTTATTTTCACAAGTCTAAAAAGAGAAAACGAACCAAAAAATTTGTTGTGCAATTGTCCTGAGTACGACGATACCACATATGTGGGGGTAAACCCCTGTTTGAGCGCACAGCAGAGCTCAGAAGGGAAGGAGCGCCGTTTGACTTTTCAATGCAGAATTGGCTGGAATTGAGATTGGATGCCATGTTGCTTTGGAGAGCCCATGATGTGCCTAAAAAGTGGAAACCCGCCATAAGTGACACCGTTTTGGAAACTAGACCCCTTAAGGAACTTATCTAGATGTGTAGTGAGCACATTGAACCACCAAGTGCTTCACAGAAGTTTATAATGCAGATATGTGAAAATAAAAAATCAATTTTTTCCTTCAAAAATGACTTTTTAGCCCACTATTTTTTATTTTTACAAGGGCAACAGGATAAATTGGACCACAAAAGTTGTTGTGCAATTTGTCCTGAGTACAATGATACCCCATATGTGGGGGAGAACCACTGTTTGGAAGCATGGGAGAGCTCGGAAGGGAAGGAGCGCTGTTTTGGAATGTAGACTTTGATGGAATGTTCTGCGGGCATCATGTTGCGTTTGACAAGCCCCTGATGTGCCTAAACAGTAGAAACCCAAGGAGCTTATCTAGATGTGTGGTGAGCATTTTGAAACCCCAAGTGCTTCACAGAAGTTTATAATGCAGAGCCGTGAAAATAAAAAATATTTTTTTCCCTCAAAAATGATTTTTTTAGCCCGCTATCTTTCATTTTCACAAGGGTAACAGGAGGAATTGGACCACATCGGGGCTCGAAAGGGAGGGAGCACCATTTGACTTTTTGGACGTAAAATTGGCTGGAATCAATGGTGGCAACATGTCGCGTTTGGAGACCCCCTGATGTGCCTAAATAGTGGAAACCCCTCAATTCTAACTCCAACCCTAACCCCAACACACCACTAACCCTAATCCCAACCCTAGCCATAACCCTAACCACAACCCTAAACTCAACCCTAACCACAACCCTAACCCCAATTCTAACCCTAATTCTAGCCCTAACCCTAATTCTAACCCTAACCCTAACCCTAATGGAAAAATGAAAATAAATATATTTTCTTTATTTCATTAGTTTTCCCTACCTATCTACCTATGGGGGTGATAAAGGGCGGATTTATTTATTATTTTTTTTATTTTGATCACTGTGATCAGGTCTATCACAGCGACCAAAATGAACCAATAGGAAAAATCTTCCTATTGTTGTCGGGTACCGGCCAGCAGATCTCGGCGGGTGCACTGCGCATCTTTCTTCCCAGAAGATGGTGGCACCCATGGAGGGGAAGCACGCGGGCTGAGGACCACCTGGAGGTACCGGGGGTATCGGGGACCCTATTTCTCTCTCCTCTGATGTGCGATCACATCAGAGGAGAGAGAAATTAAATGGAACTTCTGACTTTTTTTTGCGGTCGCTGTTATACGGTTAATAACGGCAATTGCAAAAGCGGGGTTGGTAAAACCAACCTGAATCATGTTCTCTGGGGTCTCGGCTACCCCCAGCAGCCGAGACCCCGGAGAAAATCTGTCTCTGGGGGGCACTATACACTTTCTCCACAGCGCTGTTAGTTAACGGCGCTGTGGTTTAAGTACTCTTAATTACCACCGTTAAAAGGTGTATCGGCGGTCATTAAGGGGTTAATCATCTTAGTAAGGGAAGGAGGTTGTTTGCCAAAATCTTGCGATACATGACCACATCCATTCTCCCTTAAAACGGTACAGTCGTCCTGTCCCCTTTGCATAAAGGCACCCCCAAAGTATGATATTTCCCCCCACAGTTGGGACGATATTCTTGCGGTTGTATTCATCTTTCTTCTTCCTAGGGACACGGCAAATGGTGTTGATACCAAAAAATTCTTTTTTGGTCTCATATCACATAACCTTTTCCCATACCTCCTTTTGATCATCCAGATGGTCATTGGTGAACTTCAAGCAGGCCTGGACATGTGCTCGTGTGAGCAGTGGGACTTCACGTGCTGTGCAGGATATTAATCCATGAAAACATAATGTGTTGCTATGATAATGTTTGAGGCTGTGGTCCCAGTGCTATTCAGGTCATTGACCAGGTCCTCCTTTGGAGTTCTGGGCTGATTCCTGACCTTTCTCAGAATCATCCTTACCCCACGAGGCAGGATCTTGCATGGAGCCCCAGAAGATTGACAGTCTACTTGTGTTCTTCCATTTTCTAATAACTGTGCCAACAGTTGTTGCCTTCTCACCAAGCCTATTGTCCTGTAGTCCATCCCAGCATTATGCAGGTCTACAATTTTGTCCGAGGTGTCCTTAGACAACTCTTTGGTCTTGGCCATGGTGGGGAGGTTGAAGTTTGATTGATTGAGTGTGTGGACATGTGTCTTTTATACAGGTAACAAGTTTACATAAGTGCAATTAATACAGGTAATGAGTGCAGACTGGGGGGGCTTCTTAAAGAAAATATATATTTTTGCCTAGACGCATTAGATCAATGTATGATTTTTGGAGGTGCTGTCCACTCTCTTTTTCAGCCTATTGCATGATCTGTCCTTTTATTCTTTGGATGTGCACTCCTCCCATTTGACACAAGTGAGTTTAAATTAGCAGGAGACTGCAAAGAAAGGAGTCTAGCCCATTTTTGCTCTCACTGGAGAGCTTGAGTTTCAATGCTCCTTTCATTGGGTATTGGTGCTGTGTGGCGGCCATTGTTGCTGTGGTTTTGTGCTGGTGGGGCGGCGTGGTCTGGAATCATGGGGATTCAGTCTTGCAGCACGGGGACTGTGAGGCACCAGGCTGTCTGCCCTGCTAGTGCATTGTCGCTGCGGAGGTGGTCAGCGCAAGACTCCGCATCGTTAGGGTGATAGAGACCTACTAAGAGGTTTGCCACGACATGGCAGTGGGCTTCATACAGTCTGATCAGAATGTTAAATTAAGAACCTCATGTTAAGTTATATATATTTTTGCCTGGCGGCATTAGATCAATGTATGATTTTTGGAGTTGCTGTCCATTCTCTTTTTCAGCTTCTTAAACAAAAACTAACAGGTCTGTCAGAGCCAGAATTCTTGCTGGTTGGTATGTGATCAAATACTTATTTCATGCAATAAAATGCAATTTAACTGTTTAAAACTCATACAATATGATTTTGTTTTTTATTTTTAGATTCTGTATCTCATAGTTGAAGTGTACCGATAAAAATTATAGACCTCTCCATTCTTTGTAGGTGGGACAACTTGCAAAATTGACAGTGCATCAAATTGTTATTTTCCCCACTGTATAAACTTGTTGATAAGTGTCTGATTGCTGGGAGTCCCACACTGAGCCTTAGGCCACCTTCACATGAGCACACATGAGCATATACATCAGACCAATGTTATTATACGGGGCAGTGCCGATCATCGTTTTTGTTCTTCTCCCGATTTGGCATGAAAAAAAATCTCAGCATGCAGCGAGTGGCTGCTCAAATAGGATTACACTCATCCATTCAAGTCTATACAGTAGGTGCATGGAAAACATCGGACTACACTCATATGACATCTGAGTGCAGTATCATTTCCGCTGAGTCACACAATAGAGAAGATGGAGAAATCTCCATCTTCTAACCTGTGCTACGATTCACTCATCCTAAGCTGACACTCTGGTCAAACTTGGATCAGAATTTGATTGAAGCATCATTACCTAAGTTGACCCGATTCTCTAGGAAGATAATCTATGCTTGTATGTTCCTTGCTTTATATGATTAGGAGAACTGGCTGTTTCATGTCTCCCATTTGAATGGAGCATTGGTCTCACATACATACTTTTAAAGATCTTGGTTCATTCTCTTTGAAATGGAAGCTTTGGTCATTTTCTCATCAATCCTCCCAGTGGATGGACATGAACCACGGAGATTGAACAGGATTCTACAGGTGAACAACTTGTAATGTCATTGGTGCTGTGAGCAATGTTTTGGGTTTCTTGACCATAGAGTGAATTACCTGTATGATGAACAACTTACTATAGATGGGTTGCATCTTACGAAAACAGGAAAACACATATTTGGTAGATGCCTTGCTACAGTCATTTGGATAGCTTTAAACTAGAATTATATGGGATAGGAAATATACGGGCTGGAAAAAATATGCAGCTAATGAATTCTTTTGAGAACCCTGCTATTAGAAGTGGAAAGAAAGATCAAAAACATCAAATTCTTAATGAAAATAGAGGAGCAAGAGAAACCGACTACAAACTAAAATGTGTCTATACAAACACACAGAGCATGGGTAACTATCAAGGAGAAATGGAGCTGCTAACACAGGAAGTGAGATATTTCATAGGCATCACTGAAATGTGGTGGGATAATACACATGAATACAAACCTTGAAGGCTAAAATGTATTTCTTAGAAACAGGGTTAACAAAAGGGGAGGAAGTGTTGCACTGTATGTTAGGAAAATGCACAGAAATCCAAGCTTCAGAGACTGGTAGTTCAGTAGAAACTGTTTGGGTAAGGCTTCTTTCACACATCAATTTTTTGCCATCAGTCACAATCCATTGTTTTGTGAAAAAAACGGATCCAGCAACTGTTGCTGCTGGATCCATTTTTTTCTCATAGACTTGTTTTAGCAACGGATTAAGATGGATGGCTGCATGTTTCATCTGTCATTCGATGGATCTGTCGGAAATTCTCTTTCTGTCGGGCAGATACAACGGACATAGGAGCGTTTTTTTGTCTATGTCAAAAAGACGGTCAGCGACGGATCCAGCGCCATCCGTCGTTGGCTATAATGGAAGCCTATGGGCGCAGGATCCATTTCTGTCCGTCAAAAGACGGAACTCGACAACAGATTCTGTTTTTTTACAACTGAGCATGCCCGGAATAATTTATTTTCCTTTAATTTAACCCCCACAGCTGTTTTTTTCCATTCTGGCACATAATATATCTCTCTCTCTCTTTCTCTCTCTCTCCAGAAGCACAAGGGACAAAATTTATCTCAAGCTAGAGTTGCTGCAATAGATCCATCAAAAAAACTGATCCGACTGATTGGAAAAAACTGATGTGTAAAAGAGGCCTTAGGGTCCCGTTTCACATGGCGACTCACCAGTGATGCCGACAACGATATGACCTGGTAGGGATCGCTGGTGCATCGCTACATGGTCGCTAGTAAGCTGCCAAACAGGCAGATCTCTTCAACGTTGCACCTCCGATTCCGACAGCGGTACGACCTGTAAGGATCGCTGGTGCGTTCTCACACATCATCTATTCTGAACGATTCCAGCCTGCATCCTGAGTTCTGCATCGCCAATGAGGTCGCTCGTCGGCATCAAACACAGCGATGAATGCTGGTCAGCAGGAAGCCAACAATCGAAAAAATCACCCAGGACATTCGAGCACGATCAGAAATATCCAGCGGGGGGGGGCGCTCACTGCTATGTGTCACATGTAGCGAGATCTCTGGCGAGATCGCTGTTGCGTCACAATATCGGTGACGCATCAGCGATCTCACTAGCGATCTCGCTATGTGAGACAGGGCCTTTAGAGTACAAGGATAGAAGAACAGAAATGACACTGTTGTAAGTGATTACTATAGACCACCTTGGCAGACTGAAGATATGGATGAACTCTTTTTTTCATCAGATATCTCTGTTCTCAAAAGTACAACATAGTAATCAGGAGAGATTTTAACTATTCAGATATTTGTTGGGAATATCTCTCAGGCAAAAGTAATAGGTCAAAAAAAATCTTATTGTCTCTAGCTGACAACTTTATCTTTCAAAAGGTAGAAGAGAGAACAAGAGGATCTGCAATTTTGGACCTAATTCTTTCCAACAGGGAGGAAATGGTTTAGAAAGTAAAGGTGGTTCGAAATTTAGGAGTAAGCAATCATGCTTCCTCGAATTTTGTTTTACAAGAGGAAGAAGGCCAGCGAGAACTCAGACTTTAACGTTGGACTTCAGAAAGGCAGATTTTAATGGACTTAGAAAGAGAGTAGGAAAGGTCCAATGGCTGGATGTTCTAAAAGACAGAAATGTCTAAGAATGATAGGAGATTTTGCTAAATGAAATTCTCACCGCACTATCAGTAACAATCCTGAAAAGAGGGAAGATTTGGAATCATTTAAAGACACCAGGATGGATGAACACAGAACTTAATCACTTGTTAAAAAGGGAAAAAAATGTATATTAAATGGAAAGAGGGGGCAAATCTAAAGAAGAATATATTGCAGTTTTTAGGAAATACAGGGCAAGCGTTAGGAGAGCTAAATCCAGTAATGAAGTGAAGCTTGAAAGGAGATCAAAAGTAGCCAAAAAGGATTTTGGGGGTAAGTAAAAAGCAAAAGAAAAGTCAAATATGCTATAGGATTTTTACAAGATGAAAAAGGTGGAGTGGTCAAAAATTATGTTGAGAAGTCTAATGTCTTAAATTCCTATTTAGCATCTGTGATCTCTAAGAAGGCAATTGTAACATCAACTGATCTTCACTGTGCTATAGAAGAAATAAAAGAAACCATGCTATCTGTAAGCAGAGAGATGGTGAGGGAACACGTAGCTAATTTAAATGGATTTATATCTCCTGGTTCAGATGAATTACATCATAGGGTACTGAAAGAGTTAGCAGAGGAAATTGCAGAGCCACTAGCCAGAATCATCGAAAAATCCTGGAGAACAGAAGTGACAGAAGATTGGAGAAGAGAAAATGTTGTCCCTATTAGTGATGGGGGCATACTTGGATGTTTAGGTCCGGCGGGTTCGGCCAAACAGTTAAAAAAAGTTTGGGTACCAGAACAGTACCCGAACCCAGACCCCATATAGAAGAAAGGGGGGCCCGAACATTCACTGTTTGCCATGCTGTCATTTGCATGACAGTGAGGCAAACACTGGCTCTGATCGGCGGTAATATCATTACCAGTGGTCACAGCACTGCAGCCCTCGCGCTGTCAAATGGCAGCATGCATCTACAGCTGCGACTGGAGCTAAAAAAGGGTTTTCTGGTTTATCAATACAATAAAGATGTGGCAGCTCCCTTTGCACCAAAAATATGGTTTACTGTGGTTAGTGGTTAATAGCGACATTTAATGATGGGGTTTTGCATACATGCATTCCCATTGGGAGTGAGTGTGCAGTATCACTATTGTTATTTATATTTTCTAACCTGCAACTCCTTATCCAGAGTGAGAATATCCTGAAATTATATGGGATTTAGTAGCAATAAGCAGTTATCAAATCCTTTTCTTTTCTAAAAATGTTCATTCTTTATTTTCAAATGTCAGGTACACCCCGAAATTACACACAGTGATTACATTTCTTGTAATTACAGTACTGTAGCTCATCAGAGTTCTATTTTAGGGTGCAGTTAGACTGCCGTATAACATGGACAACTGGCCGGCGGCTCTACTGACTGCACAGAAATAAAAGCTGTCAATCATGTGTTAGAAGAGGTGCTGGCCAGTCCGAGCATTGTGATGCGATCATAGTTCATGTTATACGGCAGTCTGACTTTTATTTGTACACTGTCTTGGCCCAATTCATTATTACATTTGCCCCTTTTTAATCTACTTTTTGGTAGTTTAAGCCTGATTTGGATTTGATTCAAATTGTTTTTTTTTTATTTGCGCCTTTTTTAAAGTTTATTTGACATGGGTTTTGTTTTCCAGATTCATTATTTGCAACTTTTTAAAAAGTAACTTAGGGTACCGTTACACATAGCGATGCACCAGCGATCCCGACAACGATATGGATCGCTGGTGCATCGCTAAGTGGTCGCTAGTGATCTGCCACACAGGCAGATCTCACCAGTGACATCGCAGGGGTCGGGGGTCGCTACTTACCTGTCAGATGCGGCGATCCTGACGTCCTGTCGCCCTCGTCCAGGACCTTCTCGCGTGACCAGCGATAACCAGCGGGGGAGCCGGTCGGAGGTAAGTATCATATGTAGCAATATCGCTAGCAATACCGCTGCTACGTCACAAAATCGGTGACTTTACAGCGATATTGCTAGCGATATTGCAGTGTGTAACGGGGACTTAACTTTTGGCGCAAATCTACTTCAGTCGCCCCCTGGAGTGATGAGTGATTATAAGTACGCTGGAAAAATTGGTACAATTTATGTTCTAAAAAAAAAGTACAAAAAGGCAAAAGACAAAATTTAGAAACATTTTTTATTTTGCTTAAAATTCATGAACCATGTGCGCCATTTTGAAGAATTTGCTGCAAAGAAAGTCAACAAATACCACAAGACAAAAAAAAGGAAGCAAACAAATGGAGAGCAGTGGCAGAGTCCATAGAAGATAAACAGGTTAGGAGGAGGAAGTGACAGACTCTGCTCCCAGATTACCCATCTAATACTGTGAGAATGTGAGAAAGGTGAAGAGGTTACAAGCTGACTGCCCATTGTCTACAGTGTTTGGGACAGTCATTGATCACAATCTTATTTAGTCAATGTCATCCTCATCTTCTCCATAATTAGTATGTGTATATTTTTTATATACAGTGCTATGCAAATCGCAAACTTGTGATTACGTGACCGCTGCTCCCGGCGCGGACACCAGTGAATCCTCACAGTGATCAGTGCATGTGCTGGGAGAATTCACAAGTCTGCAGTCACATAGAATGATTGTAGACTTGTAATTTTTAAATACCATCATGAGCAAGAGACAAGAGAATGGAAACTGGCTCTGTCGTACAAACTGCCACTCATGTGCCCATCTATGCTCCACTGGGAACGCTGACCTCTGACTGACCAAGGTAAAATAATCTGCTAGATGGAACTACATTACAGGGAAGGCCAAGAATAGAGATATAATGATATAAGCTTAGTAATGGGAGATATAGCGCATTTAAAATGGTCTTTTTTTGCAAATCACAAATCAAATCTCAAAGTCTTTGAATTTACATGAAAAAGTCAATTTCAGGAAATTCTACCTGGACTCAATCCGCCAAGAATCGATCTGCTCATTTCTCAGATACACAAAAGCGAATGCTAAATAATAATTATTAACACAGCGATATTTGTAGCCAGAATTATCTGTAACCCATGGTATCCTGTAACTTGGGCACTGTACAGCACTGAAATTTGGGTGCAGCATTGATTTTTTTTAGTGCAGTTTAATTTGTCTTCTTGAATTTGTAATATATTTTTAATAAAATAAGCTTGTTTCCTTTCTTAAAAAATAAAGGGCTAGTCCAGAAGTAAAAAAAAATAAAAAACTACATATAAGAGGTTCAGAGTACTCCATAAGAAAGGAGACTTGCCCTGCAACATGTGACAGATGGGGGATACGTAGCTTAACATTATTAATGAGTAACTCATCTTCTTTTTATGGATGTTTGTCTTTATAAATAATTGCAATTTTACTACTTTAATTATATGGACAATTTAATACTGAAAAAAAGAGATATAGTGCAATTCTTGTGGAATGTAAGACAGCTAAATTTGGCTATACAACAAAGTATAAACTGGGTAATAACATTCTGTTGCATTCAGAAATCTGTCTGTGTTATCTGTGTGAGAATACATTGTAGTGTAACCATTGGCCTGTGTTAGTCTCATGGTATTGCTAAGCTGGCCATATTATTTAACCCCTTCATCCCTGAGCGATTTTCCGTTTTTCATTTTCATTTTTTCCTTCCCTTCTTCTAAGAGACATAGCTTTTTTATTTTTTCATCAATGTGGCCGTATGAAGGCTTGATTTTGTGGAATGAGTACTTTTGAATGACATCATTGATTTTACCATATACTGTACTGGAAAACAGGAAAAAAAATCCTAGTGCCGTGAAAGGTCAAAAAAAGTGCAATTCCATAATTATTTTGGGTGTTTTTATTTACTATGTTCACTATATGGTAAAACTAACCTGGTAATATGATTCTCCAGGTTAATACGAGCACGCAGATACCAAACATGTATAGTTTATTTTTTATTTAAGTGATGAAACAAAATTCAGAAATTTGTATGAAGAAAAGTTCATGCATTTGTCAGCATTTTCCGAGATCAGTAATGTTTAGTGATGGGCGAACCCCCCGATGATCGGTATCAGCGTGTTCGCCCAAGTTTTTTTGTAAAGTTCAAGCTTGGGGCCGGAGATGATGCGAACTTGCATCCAAACCCAGAGCTTGGACTTTACAGGTATGGGATGAGGAGGGGTGTTGTGAGTTCATTTTCCCCTTCACCATTGAGGTCTGATGAACTCCCTCTTTTGGTGAAGGAAGGTAGTGAGGCTGATTACCAAGCACCTGAGCAGGATGATGATGACTGGGTGACTGGAATTGCTGACTGGATATAAGGCAGCCGACGCCCTTCTGCCTTGCTGGTGATCTCTCTGAGGGATTCTAGGAGACCAGTCTGATTCCTGCTCCTCAAAAGCTAAGTTTTCTGCTCTGCTTTTTGCATTTGTGTTTTGGTTTTGTTTTGCCTTGTTTTTCTGGATTTCTGCCATTCCCTGCTGGGGTGAGCTGAATTCCTTTTTGCTCTGTCTTCAGAAAATACCTGAGTACTGATATAGTCTTTTTGAAGCCTAGCGTCTTCAGGGTTTTTTTCCCTATCAGTCTGCTGGCTCTTGTTTTGATAGGGTTTTGGCGGATTGCAGACAGCAGCTTTTCTATCCTTTCCTATTTAGTTAGCTTGGGCCCCATCATTTGCTCAGCCTATCTTTCTATCTGTGTGAGAGTTTTTTCATCTTGCTTCACCGTCATTATATGTTGGGGGCTTCCTATTACTTTGGGGTCTGCTCTGGGGCAGTTTAGATTTCCCTTTCTGTCTTTAGGCTATTTAGTTCTCCGATCGAGGGGTCTAGGGCACCGTAGGAACCCCCACGGCTACTGCTAATTGTTGCTGATAGGTTCAGGGGTCTGCAATCCGATAGCTGCCAACTTCTCTGGTTTTCTGGACTTAGCTAGTATTTCTGTTTTTGCCTCCTACGGTGACTCATCCATAACAGAGGGGGGAGGTTGTAAAACCTGTCCGGCGACGCATCCTCCCGTCCCGCTGTCTCCTGGCCGCATCTGCTTCCGGGGCCAGTCATTAACTTCCGGCAGTATTCACTGCACTCGGCAGTCTTCGGCTTTTTCCGGCAGTGTTCGTGCGGTAACGTCAGGGTTCACCCCAGTTCATGGCCCGAGCCATGAACTCCGGTGAGCCCTGACATCTTCTGAATACCCTTGGCTGTCATAACAACCCATCTGCGTCCCACAATCATGTGATGGGGCACTTCTGGCAGATGCGTGTTAAATTCCGATGTCGGTGTTTGACAGCAGCATTTAACTTGTAAACTTGTAACTTGTCTCTTGAAAATTAGCCATCAAGTGCTGGGACAGATGCAACATCCAGGGCTTAGCTCACATGTTTCCCCGCACTTGAAGGCAGGGACACAGCCAATTATGTAAATATAAGTCTCAAATATGAGTGCAGTACTCTTCTCCGGATACCCAGATTTACTATACAAGGGGCAGAGGTACTGCACATGTAAGACTTTCCATGTAAATGAAAAGCCTTTATAGCTTTGTATGAGATATGAAGAGCTCTTAATTTGAGATAATATGGAATAATTATTGTTAATGTGGTGTCATGTTCATTTTATTTCTTGAGCAAAGAGAATGTAATCACTTTGATAGCTGAAGCTAGAGACCCAGCTTGTTAGCACTCCCATGGTTAATAGGTCTTATACCATGCCATGCCAACAACCTGTTAGCTACACCCCTGGCTGAAGCCAATATAGCAGCCGGCACTACTGTCTTGTAATACTATTTTTTTTACAAGATATTAACTGTAACAAACTGAATTGATGTTAGTTGTAAATTGAATGAAACATAATGATCAATAACTCTGTTGCTATGTGATCAACAACATCAAGAACATTCTGTAATATGATTAAGCAAAAAATCTCTTGACTTGGAACCTAAACTTTATGTGACAATGAAGTGATTCCAAAACAACATATGAGAATTAGAACTGGTATGAACACTGGTTTAAGTATTCTATAATGAGTCCTACTTCCCTTAGCACCACTCTGATGGGCTTCATCAACATGTTACAGGAGATGGAAGTCTCTGATTTGTACTTTTTTACCACCCAGGATGTATAGTTATTAGAGCAACCATCAAGCTCAGAGGGTGTTTTATTGTGCTTGTAAAATGCTATAAAACCAAAAAATCCCAGGGGCTCAGCAGGGACACATTTTAAGAAAGATTATACTCATTGGTAAAGAATGGAAAAAATTGGGCACAGCAGGGTGGCTTTTCAAATGGGAGCAGATTTTCTGTTTATAATCAGTGTTTCTTTATTTTTACGCCAACTTTTTGATATCGTCAATCATTTTCACAACAAATAAGATGCTTTAGGTTATACTTGATTGTCGCTGGTTCTGTTCACCTGATATTTTGCAGTAGAGAACACACTATAACGTATTATTGTGTATAATAGTCTACTAGTGTAATGTTATTGCCATGACTAATCTGCTTTTATTGTTCTAATTTCCTAAAACAATCCACATGTAGAAAATTTTAGCAATGGTTCTGATTCATCCAATCCTCACCTATCAACTACCGTTGAGAAAGACATCAATAAAATAAGGTGGACAGGGGTAGTGTTCTGAACAATATGAGAAAGGCAAGCAAAATGAAATCTGACTTTCTGGTGGTCCTTAAGTGTATTTGTCCATTGGTAAGTGCGTATGTTTTGGGAATAAAACTCAAACTATTTTACCTGAAATCCAAGATGGGACACAAAATCTCATGATAAAAATTGGAATATACTTCTGAAGCGCACCTCTCTGTGTCCTTCTGCACCCCAACGTTCACCACCATCTGAACAATTAAATATATTTGCCCTGGGGTCCTGCTCCGCCCGTGGGGAGTTGAACTATCTTTACTGTGTCACCAACAGCCCCAGTGGACCTAAACCGCAGCGTTGGCCGCCCATTGCCGAACACCACAGGTGGTGTCATGACCAAACACCACATAATTTTCCTCTATTTTTAATTACTGGACACCCAGAGCCATGGACTTGGTCACTGCCACCGTGACATCCACTTTAAAGAACCTGCCCGGCACCGAATAACCTATGGCCCTGCGGGGCGCTCCATTTGCATCTCACAATATCATCTATCTGTGATGCTGTGGGAGAAATGGCAAACAGTATTCAGTAGAATTGAGCCGAAGGACACAGCGGCCACGGCGGTAGATCTTTGCTGCCGGACCAGTGCCCTGCAAACCTCCTCTTATCTGCCAATATACCCGATGACTCTTCTGATTCTGATTCACAGGCTAAGCACAACATGATCATTTAGGTTTTACGTGACTCACTAATCAGAAGTAGCACTGGTGAGGTAGGAGGAGGTTCACAGGGCTCTGGGCCCACTGCCACGGACTACCAACATTAGTGCTGAGCACGGGTCCTGCTCAACTCTACTATTAAGCTAATTAAACTATTATATTGCCCCTAAGTGTATCCAATAATAACATTTCCAAAGGGGTTGTACAGGCTTGGGGATAAAGTCAGCAGTCACTCTACGTGACTGCAGCCTTGTGAATCCTCACAACCCGCAGTGTGCGCATTGTCAGGATTCACCAGTGCTGTTGCACAATCCAATTAATGAATGTCATCCGTATATTTTCGATTTAAGCTGCGATTATAATAAACACTTTTCATAGTCCAACCACATGGCATAAATGCTTACTACTTCATTTACTTATTTATTTAACTCTCGTTTGGAGCATACATGGTATATTGATAAGATGTGCCATACGCATCTGATAGATAGGTGTAGACATTTTTCAGAGCTCTGTACGTGAATGAACAGAGCCACACATGCATGGTCACCTCTCCATTTCATATTAGCATCAGGACCCTATTCTCGATCTATCCAACCTTCATGGCATATCCTCTATTGATGCGTCACAAATGTCTCAGATATCATAACTCCATTAATGAGTATATTTGTAGAGTTTTAGAAGTTGCAGTAATAGTAGGATTCACTATGTGTGTCTCCCTCTCTACCCTTAACGTTGTAAAGGAAATAATTAGATGGCCAATGCCTATTAACAAATGACCACATGTCATGGTAAACTTGTAGCTTCAAAAAAATAAAAAAATCACTGTGACTTTGCACCTAGGTAAATGCCTCACCCCAATGTCTACCAATGTAAACATTAATGCACTTGAAAAAATTAATTTTAAACTAATAAGTAAACATATCTTTCTATTCCAATATGCCAAGTACGTGATTCACTTACTTATTAACAAACTGTTAATATACCTTTCAAAATCATTATTAAGTGTCAAAAAATTGTATGTGACTGAGCAAATCATCATAAAATACTAGTATAAGGAACATAAAGGAAATAAACATTTCTGCCGTTTGTCTGCATTTTTATTTTCTTTTACAGTTTGCTTTAACAAAATAACTTTTTAAACCAACTAAGAGTTTAGTTGTGTCGACTAATAGCAACCACTAATCTGGTGCATCTGGTTGGATGTAGCCAGGTCCTCAGATGTCGGCTAATCTTGGAAGTGTTGGCAACTTATGATAATAGTACAATTATTAGAAATAGTGCTGTATGAAATAGATAAAAGAGTCAGACTGATAGGTTGTGGTACTACATATAAGTTGGCAAAATGACTACTATTTAAGGAAGTAGCAAAGGACAGTCCAACTGGCAGAAGGATGATGGTCAATATCCAAATGTAGAGCATTAATTCCATTAAAGGAGTTGTCTAATCTTGGGGTTCAGGTCTGCAGTCAGGCCATGTGACTGCAGACGCATGAATCCTCCCAGCATGAACACTGCATGCTGCCAGGATTCTCTGATGCTAGGAATGAGCAGGCGCGTGACAGCAATTATGCAATTTGCATACATGCGGTCACCTGCTGACTAGACATGCGTGGCCTCACTCAACAGTTGTGGCCAGATGTATGCAAATCACATACTTATGGTCACATGACCACCTGCGATTTGAATCGGCACCAGAAAATCCTGACAGCACGCACTATGAGCGCTTTGAGGATCACAAGTCTACAGTCACATACTGTAGAGTGACTGCATACTTGAACCTTAAACCTGAACAACCCATTTAAGATCATATTTAATGCGAGACTTAGATTCCATATTTCACGCAACAACAAGCAGTTAATATTTAAGTTAAAATTATTTAGCAAAAATTAGGAACGGAATAATCAAATTGCCGAACTCAAAATTCACAATGAATCGGTCATACACATTAAAGGGAAACAATGAAAAAGAAAATTGTTACAGATCTATGAAACAGCAATTATACTCAGATAAATAAACATTATTTTATTGCGCCTTCGCGTTCTGTATTTATAGCCTTCCTGCCATGAATCGTTAGCTTAGCACAAAAAGAAGGGAGATGAACTAGATTTCTGAGAATAGTTTTGTATCAGTTGTGACAACAGACATCTTCCAGAGGCTAAACGTAAAATGTTGCATTAAGCATTTTGCTTTCTGATCTTTTGTTATTGAATTTAGGCTAATGGTTCATTTTTTTACCTACATCATGTACAACTACAATTCCCGGCCCAATAGAACTGGGATTTATGATGCTATCAGTTCAGGGCAATGATCCTGATCTCGGTCCGAAACAGAAACAAATAAATGTATTATGCTCATGTAATATTGTCCCTATTCATGTTAACACAGTCTGCATAGGGTTTCCAGAAATACTATGAATTGCTGGTTTTGATTCTAAACTAGAACCTTTCGATTTTTCCTGCATTTAAACGGGGGTCTAATCGGCGCAGGTTTCTGAAAATCTTTGCATATCATATAGACTAAGTAAAAAAATAATCATTTTTGGTTAAGTAAGTGAAAGCTGTGTTCTAATATTGAAGATATCATCAACTTTTCATTATTGCTAATGTAGAACTATCCTCCTTGTAGTTTTCAAGATTTTGCTGGTTTAATTTATTCCAGGATTTGACGCTGTCCATTGTAGAAGATGCCACTAGAGTCTTGATGAAACATGTCACATAGTCTGGCACAAGAATGGAGATCCTGAGGAAGGCATAACGAAGGGTCGGAGAAAACTGCACGCTTCCAAATCACATAATTTTGGTGACCACTGTAATGATGGCAGAACCTAACTGTTTTCTTTGATACTACCATGCATGCTGGCATCTGCTGAATCACACAGAGTTAACATAAAAGAAAGTGAACCAAAGTTAAAAATTACCATAGGCCAGACAGGAGGACACCTGCTGAAGGAACCCTCCACTGACAGGCACAGCGGGAGACTTGGAAAATGAAAGCCATGCAAACAAGTGACAGGGCACCATGAAATCAGCTTTTGTCTTTTTTTATTAACAATTACAGTATGCGAAAATCAGGGGGCTCTCAAAGTAGGCAGAAGTCACATTTCAACCCGGCTGTGCATATGAAAAGCTCAAGCGTTGAAGTGTGCCTTTTCTTTTCTTTTCTCTACCTCTTTTAAAAAAAAAGCAAAAAACAAGAGTATGTTTGGAAGCTTCCCTGGTGTATTGAGGAAAGTGGTAATTAATGTAAAGTGAATGAGGGAGGAATATGGGAACAACAATGGGAAGTTTTTTTTTCTGGTGAAGGTGAAAGCTTTGAGGAAAGAATGTTGTTAAAAGATGGCTACTGAGAGGCCAGGACATCAAACCCAGGTATGGGTGACCCTTTTTTCTATAGATAGGTTGTGTTGTGGTTTGTTTTGTACCTGTCCTGTAATACAATGTAGCTAATTTGCACCAATTTCATTTTGTGTATGCTTTGGGTTTTACCAAGGCTTGGTTCTTTGATGCCTCTTTTCAGCAAAACGTTTGCTCAAGGTTCAGATGATGTTAGCGTCTCTTCTTTTTCATTTCCAACATCAATAGGATTACAGAGAATGACTGTGTTGCCTAACATCAATGATATATCTTCGGGCTACTAGAAAGCAGTTCTCAGAAAGTGCACCTTCTAATATTTTAGAACCTCCACAGGCTGCACATAAAACAAGTATTAAATACAAAAAAGCTCCTAAGGATCCAAAGAAAGGTTATACTTATGCAACCTTATTCATCTTAAACACCTGGTATACAGAACGGCACATATGACCATGGAAGTGTTACACCACTAGGCACATTACTTGTGTGATAAGGCTGTTAGCGAGGGGCAAGATATAATAATCAAGTCATATGGGACTTTACTATTTTTCACATTTTTTGGTGTCCGGCTTTCAATCGCTTTTTGTAATAATCAAGTGTGATATCTGTTATATTTTGCTTACATGCTTTACATTGACTTAAATATGTTCCACAATGCAGATTTTATAGAGCTAATCTCCTAGGACATTAGATATACAGGTGCCTAAACTGAGGCTATGAAGAAATCTAAATATGGGGGACAGAGCGCAGAAAAGAGTGAGAGTGGGTAAATGCTGGTTTCTCTCACCCAATGGAGTTGTCACAAGACACAACTTCTATGTAGGCATAAAGAAATTTGGCTGTGATGTCCTGTGGCTGATGGATAGATCCTGCAGGAAATACTGTATACAGTTGGATGAAGCAGGTGGGCTGCAGTGATGGAGTAAATTGATTCTTCAACAATAATGATATAAAGGTTTCAAAACCGTACCGACGTCTTTATTAAGTGAAAAAAACAATTGTGATAAAGATGCTGGTACAACGTTGAAACTCTTAGAAAAAAAACAAAAACATTTTATCATCATTGTTGAAAAATCGATTTACTCCAGCAACGCAGTCCACCTAAGGTGCTTGATCGAACTGAATTCCCTTAACTGAGGCCATATTATCAAATTCATTGTATCATTTCATGTCTGTTAAGGGGGTTTTACACTAAGCGATATCGCTAGCAATATCGCTAAAACTTCACCGGTTTTGTGACGTTATAGCGATATCGCTAGCGATATCGCTATGTGTGAAACTTACCTCCGACCGGCTCCCCCGCTGTCCATCGCTGATCACTCGAGATTGGGCGGCTCCATTTCTTGTCTGCTTCCTGCGGCGCTTCCTGCTGTGACGACGAGCGACGCGTGGAGGCGGGCGGGAGGACGTCAGGATCGCTGTGTGTGAAAGGTGAGTATCGTGTGCTGCGTCGCTGCTGCATCACTGTGAGATCTTTCTGTATGAAAGCTCACTAGCGATCATTTAGCGATGCACCAGCGATCCTGACCGGGTCGTATCGCTGGTTGGATCGCTGGTGCATCGCTAAATGTAAAAGGGCCTTTAGTCTGGAGTTGTATAAAGCAGTGCCAAATTCCTCTTTGTATAGGGTTCCACAAGTTCCCTTCAGGACATCAGATAATATAACATGGTACCAAACACATGGTATCTAATGAGTGCACCATATACCTAACTGTAGATGCGTCATTTAGATTTCCATAGTTATTGGTGACCAGATTTAATGTAACTTAAGTCAGTATGGTATCCTGATATGCAATATTACAAATATTTACAGAAATTTTTAACTTTGTCATTAGTCTTTAAAGTCCATGTTATATATTGTATATGGCTTTAATATTGAACTAAATAATATATTTTTTTAACACATTGTATAAGTAAAGCTATGAGGAGCATTATTGTCCCAGATGTGTAGTAAGAAATTTGATAATGTCTACACCTTGCCTTTGAGAATGGAGGCGCTTTTGCAAATTAGAATTTATTTATGCTTTTCATTAAATGTATAAATGGGATATATGTGCAATAAACGGCTGTCTATGATGTAGTGTAACAAATGGTACAATAAATCTAGACTATTTTATCCTCTGTTTTTTTTTCTAGTGATCCCCTGTTGTATGCCATTACCAAGCAGATAAAGGCCAACGTTGGCATGTCTGGCTAACGTACGCCTACAGACACATAGGACATGTAAGTTGGGAGCTTTCCTAGTGCATTCACAATGGCAACCCTGCCTGGTATGAGTGGTAAGTGTAACAGAGCTGCAATGTCAAACATATTACATAAGAATGGCATTGTCACTTTGTAAAGAAACATCATAGACTGTTTATCCATTAATCCTCCTCTTGGGTTGTTCTATAGTTTAGAACCAGTGGTCTCAATTGCATCATTGTACACTACAGTAATGACACAGAACAGTAATGAAATGTAAAGCTTTTCATACTGATATTCATAGTTCTAAACTTACAGGGATATGATTTCAATTTATACATGCTCCAAACAGAAGAAACACCAATCTGGTTATTTTTGCTTTACTGTAAATATTTATACATTACAACCATATAGTGCTCCGTATTTCTTCATCTCCCACCTTTAGTTTTGTCATTTCCCACCTTTAGGGAGAAACAGGGCCTAATATATTTCCTGAAAATGTTCTTAGCTATGAAGCAAAAATACCATATATACTCGAGAATAAGCCTACCCAAGTATAAGCCGAGGCACCTAATGTTACCACAAAAACTGGGAAACCTTATTGACTCAAGTATAAGCCGGGTATGCATTGTCCCCTCATCCCCATCCTAGTATACACTGTCCCTCATCCCCATCATTGTATGCATAGCTCCTTAGCCCCATCCTGGTAAGCATGGCCTTCTCATCCCCATCCTGATACACTTGGCCCCTCATCCCTATCCTGGTATGCATGACTCCCTCATCTCTATCTTGATATGCATGGCCCCCTCATCCCCATCCTGGTATGCATGGCTCCTCATCCCCATCCTGGTAAATATGGCCACATCATCCCTATCCTGGTATGCATGGCTCCTCATTCCAATCCTGGTATGCATGGCTACTCGTCCCTATCATGGTATGCAAGGCTCCTCATCTCTATCCTGGTATGCATGGCACCTCATCCCTACCCTGGTACTGGTATGCATGGGTTCCTCATCCCTATCCTGGTATGCATGGCTCCCTCATTCCTATCCTGGTATGCATGGCACCTCATCCATATCTTGGTATGCATGGCTCCTCATCCCTATTCTTTTATGCATGGCCTCCTCATCCCTATCTTGATATGAAAAAAACTCGGCTTATACTCCAGTATATATGGTACTTTATGGACACTTTATTTTCTCTTGAAAACTTTAGACATAATAATTAAAAGATTTATCTCATACTTTTAAGCTAGTTAGAAAATATATACATATATACATCCAAGTACAATAAGGTGATAAAAATCATAAAAATCACAACACATACAAAGAGAGTAGAAGAGGCCTGGGACCAGATTTCGGTGGAGACATGCTTGAATCTGATCGAGAGCATGACCAGAAGGATTCAGGCAGTGTTGAAAGCCAAAGGTGGATATACAAAATAATAAAAATAAAAATTTAGATTTGTAGAAGCAGAGCATTAACAATGACATGACAAGAATCTGCATAACTAATCATATGCTAAATAGTTGCAAGTGAAATTTATGTATAAGATAACCAAGATGATTGTCTATAAAGTGATGGTAGTCTCACGATCAAAGCAGTAGTGGATTGTGAGATGTGGAGACTGAAATTCAAAAGTTCAAAACATTTTTACCCTTTTGCTCGTCAGTGTATATATATTGTGATTTCTTTCTTATTGTGCTTGGCTGTGCTTCCACAAGTGTAGAATAAAGTGAACACTTGTTTACATCGGATAGTTCTGATAAAACACATAGCCTAAGTTTCCAAACAAGGGTGTAAGTGTATAAAACAGTCCTTGCAAATGTAAGCGACTTAATATCTAGTGTTTGATGGACCTAATGGGTAATTTAGTGACTCAAGAAAAATCGCCAGTTGGCATGGCTGTGCCATAAAATTCACTTTATATTACTTTTATAAAACTTTAAATGTCCACAGGGGGTAAAGGACCATAATAAAGCAATAGCTCCACGTTTAACTGCGGGATAGTAAAATCCTTTAATCCAAGAGAAGAAAAGAGATGGGCCCCTCTTGGCCTAGCAAAGAATAAAAAGATTGATGAGGGCTAGTGTTGGAAAAGGAAATATTCACAATTTTCAACCCATAATAAATTGAACAAGGTGGAATATGATTAACACCAGTAAGCAAAGTTTAGAAAGATTTGCCCATTGCCCAGTATAGATTAATGTTTGCCATTGTGTTTTACAAATTCACGAGCAAATCAAACTTTTTTTTCACAGAATTTAGTTGCTATGAAGGCAGATGGTCCACCTTTTGATCCTCCACTTTCAGCCAAGCCTTTCTAATAGGAATGAGTGTTATAAAAAGGACAGCATTGTTCAGCCTTCAGTGGACCCTTAACTAATGTGTGATTACCTCCTCTCCAGCTGAGGGGCCCAGTAATGGATCACACATCCAGTGGCCCTTAAAATTTGAAAGTATTACTCAATGAATACCATACAGAGGTAGTGACCAAAGTGGAGGACGATTTTAAAACTCTAGCAAGTTGTAACCTGGGGTGTCAATTTATTAAAGATTTGTACACGTTTATTCACAATTAATAGTGGACTGACAAAAGTCCCTGTGGGTGCTACAAAGAAAGGGAAAACACAAATATTTTCCTTTAATATGGAGTCTCTTAGGCTACTTTCACACTTGCGTTTTCTTGCGCTGCGTGCGCAGTGCAAATGCACATAAAAAACGCATCATGCGTTTGTATGCTTTTTTTGTATTTTTGCTCATGGTTTTTTAAAAAAAACGCATGCTTTTTTTGCGCTGACGTGCGCTGTACCACGTAAAGCACGTCAGAGCTCCCATAGACTATAATGTGGTTTTGGGTGCGCATGCGTTTTTTTGAGACAGGTAGGACGCACAAAAAAATGCAACAGGATGCATTTTGTGCACCCGAGCGCACACTACAAAAAAACGCATGTGCATACAAATGCGTACAAACGCATGTCTATGAGAACCCATGTTAAGTATAGGGGAAAAAACGCATGCGCTTTTTTGTGCAAAAACACAGCGCAAAAAAACACAAGTGTGAAAGCAGCCTTAACTGATTTTCTAAGGTAAATCAATTAACATATGTACATAAAATGAAATTACTCTACTGGTCTATTACAAGAAACACTTTTCTTTTCAGTTTTGCTGCTTTTTTTTAACTGTAAATTGTAGTGTTTCTCAAATTCTACCTAGATCAAGACCATTAAATGAATAATTAACAGCAGTGGTCTGAAAGTTACAAAAGAATCACATCATGGATTATATACTATGAAAGTTTTTTTGTATAATTAATATATATGGTTATTTGTTTCTTCTACACCTGTGTAGATTAAAAAAATGAAGAAAAAAAACAATAATGAAAATAAAATTGTACTTTTTAATTTGAAAAATAATTTTTTCTAGTTGTTTTCACTCCAAAACATATTGTCGCTTAACTCCCAGGGACACTGTTTTATTGTACAAGGGAATCTATTGGCAAGTTTTTACATATGAAAGAAATTAGAGATGGGTGAACCCGAACAGTAAAGTTCGAGGGCCGTACAGAGCACCTAGTGTTTGGGCGCTGACCCCAAACAAGTCCTTATATGGAAAGTCCATGTTACTGTTTGAGTGCAGCGCCACGAAAATCTGGTGTTTCCCGCACTGTCGTCTGCAAGAAAGCGTGCTCGGCCTGGCGGCAAGATTATTACAGCCAATCAGAGAGCTGCAGTTTCCACTCTGTCAGATAACAGCTAGAGCCAGCAGCTATGACCAGCAGTAAAAAGTATACCGCCGGTCACAAGCGTCGTCTGAGAGTACTACTCCCATCAGCCTACGCCTGCTGCTGCTGATAACAACGAGAGCAGGCACTGCTGATGGGAGTATTCATCAGCCAGCACCTGAACTATAAATTAATAATTTAAAAAAAAAAAATAATGTGTGGTCGCTTTTATTTTTGATAACTAGCACAGGCAAAACTGACAGCTGCAGGCTGCAACCCTCAGCTGTCAGCTTTATCATGGCTGGTTATCAAGAATAGAGGGGTCCCTATGCCATTTTTTAAAATTATTTAAATGAATAATTTAAAAAAATGGCATGGTGTTCCCCATTTTTGACAACTAGCCAAGCTAAAGCAGACAGCTGTGGGCTGGTATTCTCAGGCTGTAAGGTGTCATGGACATTGGCTACACCCTGCTTAAAAATAGCAGATCACAGCTGCCCCAGAAAAGGCACATCAAAATAGCAGTGAATGGAAGACAACCCAAGAATCTCACAGAACTGGAAAAGTTTTCCAAGGAAGAATGGATGAAAATCCCTGAAACAAGAATTGAAAGACTCTTGTCCAGCTGCAAAAAGCATTTACAAGCTGTGATACTTGCAAAAAGGGGTGTTACTAGGTACAAACCATGCAGGGTGTACAAACTTTTGCCGAGGCCCAGTATACTTTTTGGAATTTTTAAAATGTAACAAAATTAAAAAAAAATAAAATTTATATATTTTTCCTAAAATACAAAGGAAATGTGTCATCTTTAACTTTAGGTCTTTTAGAGATCATTTCATCTTCAACTTGCTTAACTGTTCACAATAACAGTAATTTTAATCAGGGGTGCCCAAATTTTTAAATGCCACAGTACATATTTAATAATGTGCCAACTGGTTCCCATTAAAGTTAATTGCAACTGCTGTCTATACCCGGAGGCTCACTTGATCACATATACACATATATATATTGTAGCATATAATTACTCACGTTATCATTTAGCAACAATAAAAATGAGGATGACATGAGTTGTTATTGATCTGGACAATCTTGAAGACTCTGAAACTGATGTTTATATTGTCTCAAAGGCAATAACATAAAAAATAAAGAAGCTATGCAAGAAAAAATACCTACCATTTTGTTTCTCCAGCTCCTGTGCTGATTTGGTGTTCACATAGTAAAAGACAACAAATTATGTTTAGTCTAGTCCTATAGTCATATTTCTTCCATTTGTTCCCTACTTAATCCTACATATATTTAATGGGTAGCAATAAGTAAAGAACACCTAGAAGGCAATGTGGCTGTAGTATAATATTTTACATTTTGTTGTTTGTTACTCCAGTAACACTTAGGTCTATAAAAAAGCATTAAAATACAAAGAAGTATATTCATCATTGCCGTTGCCCCTTTTTCGATATGGTTTTGTGTATTTTTCATATTCATGTTTTCATTTGCGAATCTTTAACCCCTTCACCCCGAAGCCTGTTTTCATCTTCCAAACCAGGCCAATTTTTTCAATTCTGACCATTGTCAATTTATGAGGTTATACCTCTGGAACGTTTCAATGGATTCCACTGAGTCTAAGATATTTTTTGTGACATATTGTACTTTATGATAGTGGTAAAATTTATTTGATATGACCTGGGTTTATTTGTGAAAAAATTAGAATTTTGGCAAAAATTTTGAATCTTAGCAATTTTTAAAATTGTATTTTTACGCCCTGAAATCAGAGAGTCATATCACACAAAATAGTTAATAAATAACATTTCCCACATGGCTACTTTACATCAACACAATTATTGAAGCATAATTTTTTTTTCATAAGGAAATTATAAGGGATAAAAGTTGATCAGAGATTTCTCATTTTTAACAACAAAATTTACAAAACCATTTATTTTAGGGACCACATCAAATTTGAAGTGACTGAGGGGCCTATGTGACAGAAAATACCCAAAAGTAACTCCATTCTAGAAACAGCTTCACAGGAATTTATGGAATGTGGAAGAAAAAATAAACATAAAACTTTTTTCACAAAAATTTTTCTTTAGATCCAATTTTTTTTATTTTCATAAGGGTAACTGGAGAAATTGTACCATGCAATTTGTTGTGCAATTTCTTCTGAGCGTGCCGATACCCCATATGTGGGGGAAAACCACTGTTTGGGCGCATGGCAGAACTAGGAAGGGAAGGAGCGGAATTTGACTTTTTGAATGTAAAATTTGCTGTAATAATTAGCGGACATAATGTCGCATTTGGAGAGCCCCTGATATGCTTAAAGAGTAGAAACTCCCTACAAGTGACACCATTTTGGAAACAACCTCTCAGGAAACTTATCTAGATTTGTATTGAGCATCTTGAAACCCCAGGTGCTTTGCAGAAGTATATCACGTTGAGCCGTGAAAATAAAAAAATTACCTCTTTCCAACAAAAATGAATTTTAGCTACAAACTTTGCATATTTGTAAGGGTAACTGGAGAAATTGCACCATACAATTTGCTGTGCCATTTCTTTTGAGCATGCCGATACCCCATATGTGGGGGAAAACCATTGTTTGGGCGCACAACAGGGCTCGGAAGGGAAGGAGTGCCATTTTGACTTTTTGAATGTAAAATTTGCTGTAATAGTTAGCAGGCGCCATGTCACATTTGGAGAACCCATGTTATGCCTAAACAGAGAAAAAACCATACAAGTGACACCATTTTGGAAGCTAGACCCCTCAAGGAAGTTATCTAGATGTGTTGTGAGAACCTTGAACCCACGGGTGCTTCACAGAAGTTTATAACGTTGAGCCGTGAAAATATAATCCCATTTTTCCCACAAAAATGTTTTTTAGCCCAAAATGTTGTATTTTCACAAGGGTAACAGGAGAAAATGGACCCCAAAATGTGTTGTTCAATTTCTCCTGAGTTCACCGATAACCCATATGTGGTCAAAAACTACTTTTGAGGCACAGTTCAAAGTTCAGAAGAGAAGTAGCGTCATATTACAGTGCAGATTTTGCTGCATTGGTTTGAGGGTGCCATGTCACATTGGCAGAGACCCTTAAGTGACAGAACAGCAGAAGCCCCCATAAGTGACCCCATTTTACATACTAAACCTCTAAATGAATTCATCTTGGGGTGTAGTGATCATCTTAACACCACAGGTGTGTCACAGAATTTTATACCATTGGTCAGTGAAGAAAAAAATAATTTACATTTTCACTACCAAAATTGTGTGTTAGCCCCAAATTTTACGTTTTCACACTGGGAAAACAGTAAAAATGGCACCAAAATTTGTCCCACAATTTCTGCTGAATGTAGAAATACCCCATATGTACAGTACTGCTTAGCCATATGGAGAGACTTAGGAGGAAAGGAGTGCTATTTGCTTCCTAGAGTGCAGATTTTCCAGGAATAGTTTGCAGACTCCATATACAGAGCCCCTCAGTGCTAGAATCCTCCCGCAAGTAACCCTATTTTGGAAATTATACCCATTTGGGAATTTATCTACAGGTGTAATGATGATTTTGACATCATGGGTGTTTTCCAGAAATGAGCAGCAGTGGATGTTGCTGACTGAACATTGCAAACTGCCATTGTAGTGACCAGCACGCTGTAGTGACCTGTACATTATGCCCAGCTCATGCTTCTGAAGACATGCACCAGTATATTAGTCAGGCTTTCAGCACTACAGAAATGCCAAATATGTGTGTGCTACATGTGCTTTAGACACACTTAAGCTCAGAGGGGAGGGGGCATTTGGATTTGGGAGCATAGAATTTGCTGAATTTCTTTTGAGGGACAAGGAGCCATTTCACTTATACAAAGCCTTTGTGCTACCAGTAACATGGAAGCCCCCAATATTTGCTTTAACAGATGACAGACCTGAGTGGAGTCTTGCTTTTTTGTGGATTGAGTTGAAGCTTTTATTGGGAATATTTTACATAATGTTTGGAGTCACATTTATCTGGCGCTCTAAACTGAGCACTTACCTTGGGGTTTCCATCTAAATCTCAGAGTGACGTGATTCAGATGAAACCATGAGGGATCCATTCACTATATTGAGGAAGCAGAATTACTCTGGACTCTGTATGGCCTTTGTTTAGCAATGTCCTTCTTTTCAGAAGTGCACAAAACTGTGGCCAGCGGCACTTTTATGCATGAATAAAAAGACAGACACCACCAGATCGCTGGTCAGACGGCGTCCACAGTGCCTCAATCTGCCTCATTATGGTGAATCTTCCGTTTTAATGTTTGGCTGCTCTCATACACTAAAAGATGCCTTTTTACTGCAAAAACTTTGCATCGCCATATTTTGAAAGCTATAGTTTTTCCATATTTCGGCCAAGAAAGTCATGTTATGGCTTGTTTTTTGCAGGACGAGTTGATGTTTTTATTAGTACCATTTTCGAGAACATGACATTTTTTGATCACTTTCTATTCTGATTTTTGAGAGGCAGAATAAAGCGTTTTAATACCGTTCCACGTGAGTTAAAATTAATAAGGCAGCTTTGTTCTTCAAGTCAGTACGATCACATTGCGTTGTTCTGATTGGAGCACTCAGGGAGCCCCCTCCCTGTGTGCAATCTCCGCGATGTACCTGTCACTATTGACAGGGGCATCAGAGGAGTTAAACTCCTGCGACTGATGCTAGCACCAATCATGGATGATGCTGCAGGGCTGACACCTGCACCTGATTACTATGGTACTCGTGAGGCCACGCGATTGCAGCACCTTGCATATACTGCTGCTTTTGAGAAGGCAGCTCCCACAAAGCAGTATGCGTACGACACATGTAAGGAAGGGGTTAAAGTTTATGTGTTCATATGTGGGTTGGTTTTTTTTTTTTATAAATTCACCATTTAGTGGGGTTTAGCTTTTCAGATGTTCTCAATTTGAAATTTTGAGATTCTTCAAAAAGTCACAAAATTTTTAAAGACAAAAAAAAGTGATGGTTTCTGACTTTCAGAAAAGTTCTAAACAGCATTCGCTGTTTTAAAGAATTAGACACAAAAATAGTAGCAAATACTGCAAAACCAAAGTGTCTTAAAATAAAACAAATAATGAATTGGGCTTAAAATGGTTAAAGTGTACCTAAATTTTAAAGGGATTTCTGGTCATAACATATTGATGATCTATGTCTAGGATAAGTCATCAATAGTGTTGAGCATTCCGATACCGCAAGTATCGGGTATCGGCCGATACTTGCTGTATCGGAATTCCGATACCGACTTCCGATATTTTTTCAATATCGGAATTCGGCATCGGAATCGGAAGTTCAAAGTTGATTGACGGCCTGACGTCATCATGATGCGCGGTGTGTGCGCATCATGATGCGCCGTCATTTCGGGCCTTCCGGGGGTCTCTGCCGGCCTGCCGGGGGGCTGTGTGGACTGCCCGGGGTCTGTACCGGCCTGCCGGGGGGCTGTGCCGGCCTGCCGGTGGTCTGTGCACCCTGTGGGGGTCTGTACCAGCCTGCCGGGGGGCTGTGCCGGCCTGCCGGTGGTCTGTACACCCTGTGGGGGTCTGTACCGGCCTGCCGGGGGGCTGTGCCGGCCTGCCGGGGGGCTGTGCTGATGTCCGGGGGTCTGGGCAAGCATCGTCCGATGGGACTACAAGTACCATCTGGCGATGCCTGCTACCATGACAGTGATTGACACATTAGCCAATGATGGGACAGTAGTAGTCCCATCATCCGGCTAATGTGTTAAATGTTAAAAAAAAAAAAAAAAAAAAAAAAAATACATACATACTACATACATACTACATGCATGCTACATACATACTACATGCTACATACATACTACATATATACTACATGCATGCTACATACATACTACATGCTACATACATACTACATATATACTACATGCATGCTACATACATACTACATGCTACATACATACTACATATATACTACATGCATGCTACATACATACTACATGCTACATACATACTACATATATACTACATACATACTACATACATGCTACATACATGCTACATACATACTGCATGCTACATACATACTACATACATACTACATACATACTACATACATACTACATGCATGCTACATACATACTACATACATACATACTACATGCATGCTACATACATACTACATGCATGCTACATGCATGCTACATACATACTACATGCTACATACATACCACATACATACTACATACATACTACATACATACTACATGCTACATACATACTACATATATACTACATGCATGCTACATACATACTACATGCTACATACATACCACATACATACTACATACATGCTACATGCTACATACATGCTACATACATACTACATACATACTACATGCATGCTACATACATACTACATACATACTACATACATACTACATGCATGCTACATACATACTACATGCATGCTACATACATACTACATGCATGCTACATGCATGCTACATACATACTACATGCTACATACATACCACATACATACTACATACATACTACATACATACTACATGCTACATACATACTACATATATACTACATGCATGCTACATACATACTACATGCTACATACATACTACATATATACTACATACATACTACATGCATACTACATACATACTACATGCATACTACATACATACTACATACATACTACATGCATGCTACATACATACTACATGCATGCTACATGCATGCTACATACATGCTACATACATACCACATACATACTACATACATGCTACATGCTACATACATACTACATATAGACTACATGCATGCTACATACATACTACATATATACTACATGCATGCTACATACATACTACATATATACTACATGCATGCTACATACATACTGCATGCTACATGCATGCTACATACATACTACATACATACTACATGCTACATACATACCACATATATACTACATACATACAATCCATTCATACAATACATACATAGACATACAGTACATATAACATAGAGTAACATACTTACCAATACTTGTCACATTGTTCCCCGAAGCCATTGTCTTTTCCGGAATAAATATTAACATAACAAACCACAAAAATACTCACCCACGATCCGAAGCAGTCCACGAGTGTGTCCCACGACGATCTTGGGTAGAGAACTGCAGCATCAGATGATGCTGCCGTTCTCTACGGGCTGCAGGAATCCAATGATGGAAGGTAGGTATCCTTCCGCACTGTATTCCTCCGCCACTTAAAAAAAAAAAAGTCCCTAGTCTCACTTTATGCCATTGCTGTGTGGGAATTTCCCATGCAGCAATGGCATAAAGTGAGACTAGGGACTTTTTTTTTTTAAGTGGCGGAGGAATACAGTGCGGAAGGATACCTACCTTCCGTCATTGGATTCCTGCAGCCCGTAGAGAACGGCAGCATCATCTGATGCTGCAGTTCTCTACCCAAGATCGTCGTGGGACACACTCGTGGACTGCTTCGGATCGTGGGTGAGTATTTTTGTGGTTTGTTATGTTAATATTTATTCCGGAAAAGACAATGGCTTCGGGGAACAATGTGACAAGTATTGGTAAGTATGTTACTCTATGTTATATGTACTGTATGTCTATGTATGTATTGTATGAATGTATTGTATGTATGTAGTATATATGTGGTATGTATGTAGCATGTAGTATGTATGTGGTATGTATGTAGCATGCATGTAGCATGCAGTATGTATGTAGCATGCATGTAGTATATATGTAGTATGTATGTAGCATGCATGTAGTATATATGTAGTATGTATGTAGCTTGTAGCATGTATGTAGTATGTATGTGGTATGTATGTAGCATGTAGTATGTATGTAGCATGCATGTAGTATATATGTAGTATGTATGTAGCATGTAGTATGTATGTAGTATGTATGTGGTATATATGTAGCATGTAGTATGTATGTAGCATGCATGTAGTATGTATGTAGCATGCATATAGTATGTATGTAGTATGTATGTAGTATGTATGTAGTATGTATGTAGTATGTATGTGGTATGTATGTAGCATGTAGTATGTATGTAGCATGCATGTAGCATGCATGTAGTATGTATGTAGCATGCATGTAGTATGTATGTAGTATGTATGTAGTATGTATGTAGCATGCATGTAGCATGCATGTAGTATGTATGTAGTATGTATGTAGTATGTATGTAGCATGCAGTATGTATGTAGCATGCATGTAGCATGCATGTAGTATGTATGTAGTATGTATGTAGTATGTATGTAGCATGCAGTATGTATGTAGCATGTATGTAGCATGTATGTAGTATATATGTAGTATGTATGTAGCATGTAGTATGTATGTAGCATGTAGTATGTATGTAGCATGTAGTATGTATGTAGCATGTAGTATGTATGTAGCATGCATGTAGTATATATGTAGTATGTATGTAGCATGTAGTATGTATGTAGCATGCATGTAGTATGTATGTAGCATGTAGTATGTATGTAGCATGTAGTATGTATGTAGCATGCATGTAGTATGTATGTAGTATGTATGTAGTATTTTTTTTTTTTAACATTTAACACATTAGCCGGATGATGGGACTACTACTGTCCCATCATTGGCTAATGTGTCAATCACTGTCATGGTAGCAGGCATCGCCCGATGGGACTTGTAGTCCCATCGGACGATGCCTGCACAGACCCCCGAAGCCTGCACAGACCACCGGCAGGCCGGCACAGCCCCCCGGCAGGCCGGCACAGCCCCCCGGAGCCTGCACAGACCACCGGCAGGCCGGCACAGCCCCCCGGCAGGCCGGCACAGCCCACCGGAGCCTGCACAGACCACCGGCAGGCCGGCACAGCCCCCCGGCAGGCCGGCACAGACCACCGGAGCCTGCACAGACCCCCTGGCAGGCCGGCACAGCCCCCCGAAAGGCCCGTACAGACCCCAGAGAGGCTGTACAAGGCAAAAACAGGGTTTTTCTTATTCCGATACCGGAAGTCCCATAGACTTGAATGGGACTTCCGGTATCGGAATCGGCGATACCGATACTTTTTTTAAAGATCGGCCGATCCATTCCGATCCGATACTTTGAAGTATCGGACGGTATCGCTCAACTCTAGTCATCAATGTCAGATTGTTGCCTATCTGACATCTGGCACCTCCAACAATCAGCTTTTATTAGCTCCAGCATCAAGAAGTATGTGAGGTGATCTGCTGTACCTGGCAGCAGCAGCTACACGTTGACTAGAGCTGTGCTATGCAGCTCCATTCATTGCTTACATCCAACCAGAGCTAATAATAATTGATCGTTGAGGTGCTGAGAGTCAGACTCCTAAAAAAATAACAGTTTGTAAACATTTAGGAGGTGTTTCGGGAAATGAATGTTGTCCCACTCTTGCCTGATGTAGAATTCTAGCTGCTCAACAGTCAGGGCTTAGCTTTTCAATTCTTTTTGTTTCATAATATGAAAATGTTTTTATTGATGAATAGAGTTGAGCGATACCGTCCGATACTTCAAAGTATCGGATCGGAATGGATCGGCCGATCTTAAAAAAAAGTATCGGTATCGCCGATTCCGATACCGGAAGTCCCATTCAAGTCTATAGGACTTCCGGTATCGGAATAAGAAAAATCCTGTTTTTCCCTTGTACAGCCTCTCTGGGGTCTGTACGGGCCTTTCGGGGGGCTGTGCCGGCCTGCCAGGGGGTCTGTGCAGGCTCCGGTGGTCTGTGCCGGCCTGCCGGGGGGCTGTGCAGGCTCCGGTGGGCTGTGCCGGCCTGCCGGGGGGCTGTGCCGGCCTGCCGGGGGGGCTGTGCAGGCTTCGGGGGTCTGTGCAGGCATCGTCCGATGGGACTACAAGTCCCATCGGGCGATGCCTGCTACCATGACAGTGATTGACACATTAGCCAATGATGGGACAGTAGTAGTCCCATCATCCGGCTAATGTGTTGAATGTAAAAAAAAAAAAAAAAAATTACATGCTACATACATACAACATGCATACTACATACATGCTACATTCATACTACATACTACATACATGCTACATTCATACTACATATATACTACATGCAACATACATACTACATATATACTACATGCAACATACATACTACATATATACTACATGCATGCAACATGCATACTACATATATACTACATGCTACATACATACTACATATATACTACATGCATGCTACATACATACTACATATATACTACATGCATGCAACATGCATACTACATATATACTACATGCTACATACATACTACATATATACTACATGCATGCTACATACATACTACATACATACTACATATATGCTACATACATACTACATATATGCTACATGCATGCTACATACATACTGCATGCTACATACATGCTACATACATACCATATATACTACATACATACTACATGCATGCTACATGCTACATACATACCACATACATACTACATACATACTACATACATACTACATACATACTACATGCTACATACATACTACATATATACTACATGCAACATACATACTACATATATACTACATGCATGCAACATACATACTACATATATACTATATGCTACATACATACTACATATATGCTACATGCTACATACATACTGCATGCTACATACATACTGCATGCTACATACATACTACATGCTACATACATACTACATACATACTACATACATACTACATGCTACATACATACCACATACATACTACATACATACTACATGCTACATACATACTACATATATACTACATGCATGCTACATACATACTGCATGCTACATGCATGCTACATACATACTACATACATACTACATGCTACATACATACCACATATATACTACATACATACTACATACAATACATTCATACAATACATACATAGACATACAGTACATATAACATAGAGTAACATACTTACCAATACTTGTCACATTGTTCCCCGAAGCCATTGTCTTTTACGGAATAAATATTAACATAACAAACCACAAAAATACTCACCCACGATCCGAAGCAGTCCACGAGTGTGTCCCACGACGATCTTGGGTAGAAAACTGCAGCATCAGCTGTTGCTGCCGTTCTCTACGGGCTGCAGGAATCCAATGACGGAAGGTAGGTATCCTTCCGCACTGTATTCCTCCGCCACTTAAAAAAAAAAAGTCCCTAGTCTCACTTTATGCCATTGCTGTGTGGGAATTTCCCACACAGCAATGGCATAAAGTGAGACTAGGGACTTTTTTTTTTTTTAAGTGGCGGAGGAATACAGTGCGGAAGGATACCTACCTTCCGTCATTGGATTCCTGCAGCCCGTAGAGAACGGCAGCAACAGCTGATGCTGCAGTTCTCTACCCAAGATCGTCGTGGGACACACTCGTGGACTGCTTCGGATCGTGGGTGAGTATTTTTGTGGTTTGTTATGTTAATATTTATTCCGTAAAAGACAATGGCTTCGGGGAACAATGTGACAAGTATTGGTAAGTATGTTACTCTATGTTATATGTACTGTATGTCTATGTATGTATTGTATGAATGTATTGTATGTAGTATGTATGTAGTATATATGTGGTATGTATGTAGCATGTAGTATGTATGTAGTATGTATGTAGCATGCATGTAGCATGCAGTATGTATGTAGCATGCATGTAGTATATATGTAGTATGTATGTAGCATGTAGTATGTATGTAGTATGTATGTGGTATGTATGTAGCATGTAGTATGTATGTAGTATGTATGTAGTATGTATGTAGTATGTATGTAGCATGTAGTATGTATGTAGCATGCATGTAGTATATATGTAGTATGTATGTAGCATATATGTAGTATGTACTGTATGTAGCATGTAGTATGTATGTAGCATGCAGTATGTATGTAGCATGCAGTATGTATGTTGCATGTAGTATATATGTAGTATGTATGTAGCATGTAGTATGTATGTAGTATGTATGTGGTATGTATGTAGCATGTAGCATGCATGTAGTATGTATGTAGTATATATGGTATGTATGTAGCATATATGTAGTATGTATGTAGCATATATGTAGTATGTATGTAGCATATATGTAGTATGTATGTAGTATATATGTAGCATGTATGTAGCATGTAGTATGTATGTAGCATGCATGTAGTATGTATGTAGTATGTATGTAGTATTTTTTTTTTTTTTTTAACATTTAACACATTAGCCGGATGATGGGACTACTACTGTCCCATCATTGGCTAATGTGTCAATCACTGTCATGGTAGCAGGCATCGCCAGATGGGACTTGTAGTCCCATCGGACGATGCTTGCACAGACCCCCGGACATCAGCACAGCCCCCCGGCAGGCCGGCACAGCCCCCCGGCAGGCCGGTACAGACCCCCACAGGGTGCACAGACCACCGGCAGGCCGGCACAGCCCCCCGGCAGGCCGGTACAGACCCCCACAGGGTGCACAGACCACCGGCAGGCCGGCACAGCCCCCCGGCAGGCCGGTACAGACCCCGGGCAGTCCACACAGCCCCCCGGCAGGCCGGCACAGCCCCCCGGCAGGCCAGCAGAGACCCCCGGAAGGCCCGAAATGACGGCGCATCATGATGCGCACACACCGCGCATCATGATGACGTCAGGCTGTCAATCAACTTTGAACTTCCGATTCCGATGCCGACTTCCGATATTGAAAAAATATCGGAAGTCGGTATCGGAATTCCGATACAGCAAGTATCGGCCGATACCCGATACTTGCGGTATCGGAATGCTCAACACTATTGATGAAAGGTCTGGACTGCAGGAGACCAGTTCATCACCTGAACTCTTCTTCTAAGAAGCCACGTTGTTTTTGTGATGGATGCAGTATGTGGTTTAGCATTGTCTTGAGAAATATCCAAGTTCTTCCTTAAAATAGACACTGTCTGGATGGCTGTAAATGTTGTACAAAACCTTTATATAATGTTCAGCATTGATCATTTTTTCCTGATGTTTAACCCCTTCATGACCCAGCCTTTTTTAACCTTAATGACCAGGCCATTTTTTGCAATTCTGACCAGTGTCCCTTTATGAGGTAATAACTCTAGAACGCTTCAACGCATCCTAAGACTGTCTTTTCGTGACTTATTGGGCTTTATGTTAGTGGTAAATTTAGGTCGATAATTTTTGCATTTATTTGTGAAAAAATCAGAAATTTGGAGAATATTTCGAAAATTTCACAATTTTCAAATTTTCAATTTTTATTCAGTTAAACCAGAGAGTTATGTGACACAAAATAGTTACTAAATAACATTTTCCGCATGTCTACTTTACATCAGCACAATTTTGGAAGCAAATTTTTTTTAAGAAGTTATAAGGGTTAAAAGTTGACCAGTGATTTCTCATTTTTACAACAAAATTTACAAAACCATTTTTTTTAGGGACCACCTCACATTTGAAGTCACTTTGAGGGGTCTATATGGCAGAAAATACCCAAAAGTGACACCATTCTAAAACCTGCACCCCTCAAGCTACTCAAAACTACATTCTATAAGATTACTAACAATTCAGGTGCTTCACAGGAACTAAAGCAACGTGGAAGGAAAAAATGGACATTTTAATTCTTCCAACAAAAATTTTCTTTTAGCATCATTTTTTTCATTTTCTCATGGGCAACAGGATAAAATGGATCCTAAAATTTGTTGGGAAATTTCTCCTGAGTACACCGATACCTCATATGTGGTCATAAACCACTGTTCGGGCACACGACAGGGCTCAGAAGGGAAGGAACGCCATTTGACTTTTTGAATGGAAAATATGCTGAAATATTTACCGGTTGCCATGTTGCGTTTGGAGAGCCCCTGTGTGCCTAAACATTGGAGCTCCCCCACAAGTGACCCCATTTTGGAAACTAGACCCCCCATGGAACTTATCTAGATGTATAGTGATCACTTTGAACCCCCAGGTGCTTCACAAATTGATCCGTAAAAAAAAAGTACTTTTTTTTCACAAAAAAAATTTTTTAGCCTCAATTTTTTCATTTTCACATGGGCAACAGGATAAAATGGATCCTAAAATTTGTTGGGCAATTTCTCCTGAGAACACCGATACCTCATATGTGGTCATAAACCACTGTTTGGGCGCATGGCAGGGCCTGGAAGGGAAGGAGCGCCATTTGACTTTTTGAATGAAAAATTAGCCCCAATCGTTATCGGACACCATGTCGCGTTTGGAGAGCTCCGTGTGCCTAAACAGTAAATACCCCCTACAAGTTACACCATTTTGGAAACTAGACAACTTAAGGAAGTTATCTAGATGTGTAGTGAGCACTATGAATCCCCAGGTGCTTCACAAAAGTTTATAACGCAGAGCAGTGAAAACAAAAAATCACTTTTTTTCCTCAAAAATGATTTTTTAGCACGCTATTTTTTATTTTCACATGGCTAACAGGAGAAATTGGACCACAAAAGTTGTTGTCCAGTTTGTCCTGAGTATGCTGGTACCCCATATGTGGGGGGGAACCACTGTTTGGGTGCACGGCAGGGCTCAGAAGGGAAGGAACGCCATTTGACTTTTTTAAATGAAAATTAGCTCCAATCGTTAGCGGACACCATGTCGTGTTTGGAGAGCCCCTGTGTGCCTAAACTTTAGAGCTCCCCCACAAGTGACCCCATTTTGGAAACTAGACCCTCTAAGGAACTTATCTAGATGCATAGTGAGCACTTTGAACCCCAAGGTGCTTCACAGAAATTTGTAACGTAAAGCCGTGAAAATAAAAAAATTTTTTTTCCCTAAAAAAAATATTTTTTAGTCCGCAATTTTTTATTTTCACAAGGGTAACAGGAGAAATTGGACCCCAAAAGTTGTTGTCCAGTTTGTCCTGAGTACGCTAGTTCCCCATATGTGGGGGATGACCACTGTATGGGCACACATCGGGGCTCGGAAGGGAAGTAGTGACATTTTGAAATGCTGACTTTGATGGAATGGTCTGCGGGTGTCATGTTACATTTGCAGAGCCCCTGATGTACCTAAACTGTGGAAACCCCCCACAAGTGACCCCATTTGGAAACTAGACCCCCCAAGGAACTTACCTAGATGTGTAGTGAGCACCTTGAACCCCCAAGTGCTTCACAGAAGATTATAACGCAGAGCCGTGAAAATAAAAATTATTTTTTTTCCTCACAAAATCATTTTTTAGCTCTCAATTTTTTTTTCACTAGGGTAACAGGAGAAATTGGACCCCAAAAGTTGTTGTCCAGTTTGTCCTGAGTACACTGGTACCCCATATGTGGGGGGAACCATTGTTTGGGCACATGTCAGGGCTCGGAATGGAAGTTGTGACATTTTGAAATGCAGACTTTGATGGAATGGTCTGCGGTCGTCGTTACGTTTGCAGAGCCCCTGATGTGCCTAAACAGTGGAAACCCCCCCACAAGTGACCCCATTTTGGAAACTAGACCTTCCAAGGAACTTATCTAGATGACTGGTGAGCACTTTGTACCCCCAAGTGCTTCACAGAAGTTTATAACACAGAGATGTGAAAATGAAAAAAATCATTTTTTTTCCGCAAAAATAATTTTTTAGCCCGCAATTTTTTTATTTTCCCAAGGGTAACAGGAGAAATTTGTCCCCAAAAGTTGTTGTGCAATTTTTCCTGAGTACGCTGATACCCCATATGTTGGGGTAAACCACTGTTTGTGCACATGTCGGGGATTGGAAGGGATGGAGCACCGTTTGACTTATTGAACGCAAAATTGGCTGGAATCAATGGTCATGTTTGGAGACCCCCTGATGTGCCTAAACAGTGGAAACCCCTCAATTCTATCTCCAACCCTAACCTCAACACACCCCTAACCACAACCCTAACCCCAATACATCCCTAACCCTAATCCCAACCATAACCCTAACCCCAACACACCCCTTACTCTAATCCCAACCCTAACCACAAGCCTATCCCTAATCCCAACCCTAACCCCAACACACCCCTAACCCTAATCTTAACCCTAATCCCAACCCTAACCCTAATTCCAACCCTAATTCCAACCCTAATGCCAAATTCTAACCCTAACCCTAATTCCACCCTAACCCTAATTGCAACCCTAAGCCTAATTGCACCCTAACCCTAATCCTAATTCCAACCATAACCCTAACCCTAATTCCACCCTAACCCTAACCCCAATTCCAACCCTAACCCTAATTCCAACCCTAACCCTAACCCTAATTCCAACCCTAACCCTAACCCTAATGGAAAAATAAAAATATTTTCTTTATTTTATTAGTTGTGCCTACCTATGGGGGTGATAAACGGGGGGTTTATTTACTTTTTAGTTCATATTGATCACCGTGAGAGTGATCAAAATGAATGAATGGAATCTGCACTCACAGATTTGAGCAGGCGCACTGCGCATGCGCCCGCCATTTTCCAAGATGGTGGCGCCCATGATCCAGGACAGCGGGACTCCGGGAGCGACAACGGCACTCGGGAGGTACCGGGGGGTGAGGGGGGATCAGAAGCTGGCAGGGAGTGGAGGGAAGGGGAGGGGGAGCAAATGATGACAGCGATGGCAGATTGCCGCTGTCATTCAGTGGCGGGGGGCTGATCGCAGGTGGGGGGGGCGGATCGGTGTCTCCAGCCATGTCCGATGCTACAGCAGCATCGGCCATGGCTGGTTTGTAATATTTCATCAAATTTCACTTTTAACAGCCAATCAGAGCGATTGTAGCCACGTGGGGGTGAAGCCACGCCCCCTGTGGTGAAGTACAAAGCCCCCTGTATCTGCGGGTTGAGTGACCTTTCATTGACCCTGGTCACCCGACCCGCAGGGAGGCTTTGAAGTCATGACACAGCATATGCGTCATGGGTGGGATTGGCACCGACTTTCATGACGCATACACTGTGTCACAGGTCGGGAAGGGGTTAAGCTGCTCATTCCATAGGCACTAAGTCAGGCCTATACCATCAGAGAGGCAGGGTTTTGAACTGTATGCTGATAACAAGCTAGATGGTTCTTCCCAGGGCATCCATGGCTTCCATAAAGAATTTCAAATTTTGATTTGTCTGACCACAGAACAGTTTTCCACTTTGCTTTTGTCCATTTTAATAGGTTTTGGCCCCAAGAAGATGGCAGCGTTTCTGGATTGTGTTGATAAATTACCTTTTGAATGCAATATAGAGCTTTACTTTGCATTTGTGAATTGTGCAGTGAACTGTGTTCACCAACAATAATTTCTGGAAGTATTTCTGAGCCCATGCAGTAATTTGCATGAATGAATCATGTCTGTTTTTAATGCATTGACACCTGAGGACTAATGTTGAGCGATACTTTCCGATATTGGGAAATATCGGATCGGATTGGATCGGACCGATACCCAAAAAGTATCGGGTATCGCCGATTCCGATACTGGAAACCCATGCAAGTTAATGGGACAGAAATATCGGATTTAAAAAAACCCCTTTCTTTACTTGCACATCCAGCTCTGGAGGGGTGAAGAGTGTGGGCGGTGCGTGAGCGGACACTGTGCATGTCTGTGTGTACGGGCGGGGTCTGTACGGCCTCTCGGGGGTCTGTGCGGGCCTGCCGGGGGTCTGTACGGGCCTGCCGGGGGTCTGTGCGTGCCTGTCGGGGGTCTGTGCGGGCCTGCCGTGGGTCTGTGCAGGCCTACCGGAGGTCAGTGCGGGCTGCCGGGGGTCTGTGCGGGCCTACTGGGGGTCTGTGCGGGCTGCCGGGGGTCTGTGCGGGCCTGCCGGGGGTCTGTGCGGGCTGCCGGGGGTCTGTGCGGGCCTGCCGGGGGTTGTGTGTGTGTGCAGGCATCATCCGATGGGACAACAAGTCCCATCGGGCTATGCCTGCTACAATGACAGTGATTGACACATTAGCCAATGATGGGACAGTAGTAGTCCCATCATCCGGCTAATGTGTTGAATGTAAAAAAAAACCCAAACATACATACTACATACATACTACATATATACTATATTCATACAACTTTCATACATACTACATACATACTACATATATAGTACATTCATACAACATACATACATACTACATGCAAACTTCATATATACTACATTCATACAACATACATACTACATATATACTACATTCATACAACATACATACATACTACATAATACATACATACTTCATATATACTACATTCATACAACATACATACTACATACATACTACATATATACTACATTCATACAACATACATGCATACATACTACATACTACATACATACTACATACATAAGACATGCTACAGACATACAACATACATACTACATACATACTACATATATACTACATTCATACAACATACATGCATACATACTACATACATACTACATACATACAACATACATAAAACATGCTACAAACATACAACATACATACTGCATACATACTATATACATACTACATACTACATATAATACATTCATACATTCATACAATACATACATATAGACATACAGTACATCTAACATAGAGTACATACTCACCATCAATTGTCACTTTGATCCCCGAAGCCAGTGTCATCTGTAAAAAATATTAAAATAAGCAATATACTCCCTAATCCGCAGAAATCCACGAGTGTCCCACGGCGATCTCCCATGGAGAACAGCAGCATCGCTCTCTAGGGGCTCCAGGAATACAATGACGGGAGGTAGGTATCCTTCCGCACTGTATTCCTCCGCCACTGTAAAAAAATAGTCCCTAGTCTCACTTTTGGCATTGCTGTGTAAGAAAGTTCCCACGCAGCGTTTGCCATAAAGTGAGACCAGTGAACTATGGTAACCTCTCAGTGATGCACTGCAGGAGATCGTCGTGGGACACTCGTGGATTTCTGCGGATCAGGGTGTATATCGGTTGTTTGTTATTTTAATATTTTTTACAGTGAGATGACACTGGCTTCGGGGATCAAAGTGACAAGTGATGGTGAGTATGTACTCTATATTTTATGTTCTGTATGTCTATATGTATGTATTGTATGAATGTATGAAAGTATTGTATGTAGTATGTATGTTGTATGTATGTTGTATGTATGTAGTATATATGTAGTATGTAATATGTATGCATATTGTATGAATGTAGTATATATATATATGTAGTATGTATGTAGTATGTATGTATGTTGTAGGAATGTAGTATATATGTAGTATGTATGTAGTATGTATGTATGTTGTATGAATGTAGTATATATGTAGTATGTATGTAGTATGTATGTATGTTGTATGAATGTAGTTTATATGTAGTATGTATGTAGTATGTATGTTGTATGAATGTAGTATATATGTAGTATGTATGTAGTATGTATGTTTTTTTTTAACATTCAACACATTAGCCGGATGATGGGACTACTACTGTCCCATCATTGGCTAATGTGTCAATCACTGTCATTGTAGCAGGCATAGCCTGATGGGACTTGTAGTCCCATCGGATGACGCCTGCACACACACACAACCCCCGGCAGGCCCACACAGACCCCGGGCAGCCCACACAGACCCCCGGCAGCCCGCACAGACCCCCGGCAGGTCCGCACAGACCCCCGGCAGGCCTGCACAGACCCCCAGCAGCCTGCACAGACCCCCGTCAGGCCCGTACAGACCCCTGGCAGCCCGCACAGACCCCCGGCAGGCCCGTACAGACCCCCGGCAGCCCGCACAGACCCTGGCAGGCCCGCACAGAGCCCCGGCAAGCCCTCACAGACCGTGCATCATGATGCGCACAGACCGCGCATCATGATGACATCATTTCAGCAGCCAATCACAGCCACAACACTGGCTCATTGCATTATGGGAACTTCCGATTCCGGTATTCGATATTGTAAAAATATCGGTGCTCGGTATCGGAATTCCAATACAGCGAATATCGGCCGATACCCGATATTTGTAGTATCAGAATGCTCAACACTACTGAGGACCCATAGTTTACCAGCATCCAATATTGACCATTGGCCTTGTCCCTTGTGCACATGGATTTCTGCAGAATCTCTGAATCTTTTGATGATATGATGTACTGTGTATAGTGAGATATTCAAAGTTTTTGCAATTTTACTTTGAGAAGCTATTTTCTGAAATTGTTCCAAAATATTTAGATGTATTTGTTAACATGCTTTTTTTTACAGTACAGTCATGTGACCCTCCAAATGTTTCTCATTAGTACCCCTTACTTTTCCAGATGTTATTAACCCTGACATAACTTTTCAGGATTTTCATCATCTGCCTGAGCATGCACACAGTGTGGTTTACAGGCTTTATGGTTTCTGGTGTTTCTATTAGGCGACCTGATTAAAAAAAAACAAACAAAAAAACTAGTTTATGACAATTTTCTTTGACAACAGGCTGTCCATTTGCTGAATGTGCATAAAGCAAAAATGCAAAAATTCTTATTTTAGAGAATACCATTTTTTTCAAATTTGAGAAGATTTGAATTTCACTATAATAATTTCACTCACCTCTAGTGAATAGTCTACTCAAATTTTCCAATTCACATTTTAAAAATGTCTTTGTCACAATCCATTTTTGGATCCATGGCAGATCTGGATTCTCACATTAAAACTTTTTTCCTTTCTGGTCATCGGGGGTTCCCCCCGTTGGCCGTTGGTGTAATAACATTGCTGGTGAGTTTGCTGATGCAGATGGTGACCACTCCCACCTTCCTTTAAAAGGTCACCTGATGCATCAGCTGTTGTTTATACAGGTCTTTTTGGATACCAACCGTGCTGAAGACAGGAGGTTGCTGTGCAGTGGTGCTTCAGCTGAATGCTGTTATCTGGTGCCTTACTCTGCTGTGCGGTGCATTGCAGCAGAGAAAGCTAAGTGTGGCTTTTGTTACCCTGATCCTTTTGCTGTCTGTCTATCCTTACCTTGTCTTGTATTAGTGCAGCGGTGGGACCAGTGTCTTCACTTGCCAATTCCCTACTTAGGGATAGGTGCAGGGCAAGCGAGGGCTAAGGTATCCTGCTCAGTGACAGGTTGAAAGAACCTGTATAGGGATGCTAGTAAGAGCAGGGCACATCCTCAGGAGAGTGCAGGAGCCACTTTAATCAGGGTCTATTCCCTAGGTTGCAGGATACTCTGGTGCAGTACGTCATCCCCAGGTCGTTGGAGGCCGCCATGTCCCTTGCCATCCAGGTAGACAGATACCTCAGGGAGAGGCATACACCAAATGTGCCTCTGGTGGTCCTTGCTAAGGAGGAGGACACACGGTGCTAATGGACAAACTGATGCAGGTGGGAGGAGCTAGTTCCTAAACGGTGTCCCCTGCGGTTTGTCATGGCGTGGGGGCATGTTTTTACTGTGGGCAGACTGGCCATTTCACCTGATGCATCAGCTGACTGTTGGTTATACAGGTCCTTTTGGATACCAACCATGCTGAAGCCAGGAGGTTGCTGGTGCAGTGGTGCTTCAGCTGAATGGTGTTATCTGGTGCCTTACTCTGCTGTGTGGTGCATTGCAGCAGAGAAAGCTAAGTATGGTTTCTGTTACCCTGTTCCTTTTGCTGTCTGTCTATCTTTACCTTGTGATGTATTAGTGCAGCGGTGGGACCAGTGTCTTCACTTGCCAATTCCCTACTTAGGGATAGGTTACGATTAGTGATGAGCGACTTTGCCTTTTTTCGGGTCGAGTCGGGTTTCATGAAACCCGACTTTCTCAAAAGTCGGGTCGAACGCAATTGGCTGATTATCGTGAAAAGTTGAAGGCCAACTGAAATACAAAACCCAATGCAAGTCAATGGGGAACAAAGGTCGGCAGTGAGTGGAGGACAGGAAACACACCTACAGTGCCCATTTTAATGCCAAAAATATCAATTTTTATTACGTAACCTTGTCAACCTTAATTAACTTTATAATAATAGTTAGGCATTGAAAACTGGGGGTTATTTGGCTAAAGATGTGGGGGGGTAGGGCTGGCTCCAGATTTTCGTGGGCCCTGAGCCAAAGAGTGTCAAAGAGTAATGAGGCCCATATATTTCTCTATACATAATCATTGGTCCCATATAATGTTCCATACAGTATATGATGAGCTCCACATAATGCTACAGTATATGCTGGTCCCCATGGATGAAGCGCCACTGTCTTATGGGCCCAAATAATGCTCCATATATAATGGGCCCCATTTCTAATGCTCCAGTGTATAATGGGCCCTGTATATGCTGCTCCAGTGTCTGATGTCCACCTTTGGAATGCTCCAGTGTATGGTGGGCCTCATATATTATTCTCTGGAGTATAGTGCTCCCCAAAAATTGCTGTCCCAACATTGAAAACAATAAAATAAGTCTCCTCGCTAGGGAATCCCTGTACTAGTCTGGACTCCTCGTCGTCCCCATCTTCCATCTCACTGCACTTGGACTGTTGAGACAGAGGGCGTACAGATGTGATGTCATTGCGCTCTCTGACCAGAATGTCACTGTCAGGAAACGTGGAAGACGTCACGGCGGTGGAGCAGGGAGAGGTAAGTATTTCAACTTTGCAAGTGCTGTGATCCTGAGCAAGCAGGGGGGCCCACTCATTGGCGACGGCACTGGCACAGGGCCCCTCATAGTACGGCGGTGTGTCTGACGGTGGGTGGAGGGCCCTCCCACCGGCAGAGACACTTTTGCGTACTATGAGGGGCCCTGTGCCAGTACCGTCACCCATGAGTATGCCCCCTCCCCCACCTGCTCAAGGAACCTGCACTTTCATCTGCACCTTCCTCTTTGTCACCGTGTAGGGTGGTATAGTATGCGGGAAGGGAACCTGAGTTTCATCAGGGTCAGATTCTGGCTGTGTAGAGTACGAGCGGAATGTAGTGGTCTGGGTCAATGTACCAGCAGAATCATCTAGCAGTGGCTGGGCATCGGTGCACTTGTGGCGCCCCCTGGAGTACGGTCGCCACAGTGGCATTACCTTCCTCCTAGGGAGTGTGATGTCATGCTTGGGAGCAACGAAGGATCTCTCTAGCAGTTAAACCAACACACAGCACAGTTCCCACTCCAGGCCAGCAGGGAGACCTCTGAACCTGGCTGCTGAGGAGCTGCTCTCTGTGGTCGGGAGGAGGTAAGTTAGGGCAGTCTGTGAAGGGAAGGGGAATTGTGTGGACGTGAGAAGGGGAGCTGGAGGATGAGCAGAGTTAAAGCTCACTCCTAGCTGAAGCGCATGGTCCGGATTCCGGTCTCCGAGTTTGTAGGGACACTGACGGTCCTGCAGCAGAAACCGGAGGAAGTAGCAGCTGTGAATGCTCTGTTCCCAACTAAGGCTCGGAGGCCCCAGCAGCGACGTGTGTGAGCCAGAAGGAAAAGGCTATGGCTGCCTGCCATACGAGAAACTTCCAAAAGAGAGTCAACAGGGGGAAATTCAGTGAACTCAGTACTGCGAGTACCTCAGATAAGCACTAGAACGGAGGCCACACTACCTATCTACAGAGAGAATTCCAAATTTGCTTCCAGGCTGACCAACTCATTCTCCATCTGTACTCTGGGTCCTGGACGGCACTTACCAAGTACAGGTAAAGGAACTGCATGACTGTGTCTGTCATCTTTCTCCTGTGTCTGGCACAGTGCTCTGCTACATCCTGCACTGCACACCATCTGCCAACTCTTTTGTCTGCCCTGCGACTACGGCCCTACCTGTCCAGGGCTTCTACATCTTAGCTGCACCACAACATCTGTGCCAGAGAAGCGACACTGCAGCATGGGTCAATCTGATCAGAAACCAGTGGTGGTGTCACGTATCATTCACCTATAAACGTTATTCACCCCTTTGCATGGACGCCCAGGGCCACGGAACGGGTGATCACCACCAACGTGACACATCCCTCTGAGACACCGGCCCAGTACCGATTAACCCCACTGCCCTGGCTGGCCACCCACACTCCATGATTCATCTTGGACTGGGGAATTCACGATTTGACTTGATAACCCAGGCATGGTATGTGAGAAAGAGCTACATGGACTAATGTGAAGTGTGGCCTGCTGCATCATTCACTTTTGGTGGGGGTGAAGGACACAAGGAAAGAAGTTCTTCCTGACCAGGAGCCAGCACTTGAAGACTCAGTGCTTGCATTTTTTGAAACTTCAGAAGAGGAGGGCATATTTGCTGGAGTCTGTTTCGGCAATTTAAGCCAAAACCAGTTCCTGATGCTCAGGCTTCTATAAAAAGTAGAAAAAGTGTACAGTATGATCAGATAGCAGGTATATATAGTATAGTTTAAACATTCTAAATCTCCGTAGATATTTCAGGAGGCAGACACAGACGCTCTCAGGCTCAGTATCGATTACAACACAATATAAAAAGCCGTAAAACCGTAATGGATCAGAAGAGTACAGCTGTACACAGTGTAGGGGTTATTGTTGTCAATCTCAGTATTTATTTCCACAGTCAGAAAATAACTCTCACTTGGTCAGTTTTGATTAGACCAGAATATAAAAAGCAGGAAATGTGTAATGTATCACAAGCATAGAGCTGTATACACTAGTGTTGGGGTAATTTTTAAATGTACATAAAAATTGCAGGACTAACCCACAGCCTGTCACACGCTCAGGATGGATCACACCACAATATAACAAGAAGATCCACAAGAAATAATCACACATGTGGGACAATGTTCCAGGTGTCAATGATACACTTAGAGTGGTGGGTGGAGGAGGACTTCCTGGCAGAAAGGGTACACTATCACCAGATACCATGTATATATAGCATATTTTAAACATTAAAAATGTACGTCAATATATCAGGCGTAGTGTTGAGCCACCCCGCTAGTGTTCGAGTTCGTTTTGGTTCGTCGAACAGGAGGCAAGTTTGTCGAATGTTCGTCGAACATTCGACGAACACCATCGAACACCATTGAAAACAATGGCAGGCTAACACAAACACATACTAACACATAGAAAACAATTACAAAACACCTTAAAAGGTGTCCCAAAGCAGACAAAATGCTCAGAATACAAAAATAATACATGGAAAAGGGCAACTACATATAGAAAAGAGGTGGAGGAGTAAAAGGAGGAGGAGGAGACACAGATATAGGCATGTCATGCCCGTATGAAGTCAAGAAAGGCTGTAATAAAAATGTAAAATACAAAAAAAAAAAAAATCTGAAATCGAAGAAGATCATATACCGTTGGACTTCCACCATAAATAAGGCCATCTGCTGATTGGGCGGCATTATTCCCACGAACCTCCGAACAGCGTCCATGAAGGCAAAATGTTTGGTTTCCGGGGGCAGTATGGTTGCAAAGCTGAACCTTAAAGGAATGTCCAGAAGTGCACCACTAGGAGTGGAGCCTGCGGCTTAATTCGACTCCACCTGGGAAACCTCAACCATGCCAGCTACAGAAAAGATGGACAGATTGCAAGCTTTGTCAATTCAGTGGGTGGTGGTGGATGTCCGTTTTTAGTTGTGCTAGCGATTTGCCAGCTTAATTCCGTTAACGAACGAGACTCCGGCATGCCTCCGTGGTACGCATCAAGATTACTAGAGGGACACACGAGGCTCTGGCACGCGAGATTGAGCAATAACAGGTCTATCATGCCCTTACATGTCCGGGGCTGCATGCGCGCTACACTGAAAGGACCAGCGTGTGTCGCTTACAGGTGCAGATAACCCGCTGAACATTGTTAGTGATGGGGATCTGGGATTCCAATTCTTCCCCGCGAACGAGGATTTCCCAGTAAGTGCAGGTCAACCGGAATTCCGGAATTTTGCCTAACCTGCATTCCAGAAAGAATGGAAAAATTAAGTGTCCAAACCACAGGTGCTGTAGCTTGCTTAACATCTGGGCTCCTATGCTGAGTAGCACGCAGTTCTTACATAAAAAGGCGGCATAGCTTGGTTCATGAGTGGGCAACTCTGCTGAGTAGCAGACAGTGATTACATAAACAGGCGGCATAGATAGGTTCACAGGTGGGCTCCTCTGCTGAGCAGTAGACAACGGTACTAGTCCCAAAGTATTCACAGGGCTAAATGGAGTTAAAAAATGGTTCTTACATAAACAGGCGGCACAGCTTGGTTCACGGGTGGGCTCCTCTGATGAGTAGCAGACACAGTTACTATGCCCAAAGTATTAACTGTGCTAAATGTAGTCAAAAACTGGTTCTTTCATAAACAGGCGGCATAGCTAGGTTCACTGGTGGGCTCCACTGCTGAGTTGCAGACAGTGCTACAAGGCCCTAAAGGATTTTCTGGACAAGATGCGGTAAAAAATTATTAGAAACACACACGGAGTAGCTCCTTGACAGGTGCACTACACCGCTTGCTACCACACACCGCTACTATGCCATGAAACAGTCTATTAACATTAAAAACCATTTTTGATGTGAAAATGAAGTTATGCTTTTGGTGAACGAACCGCTCTCGAATGGAACCTCGAACAGCCGAATTTTAAGCAAACACCGCCCAAAACAGCTGGAATTTTAACTTGGCGAACAGGTCGACTCGAACACTACTCATCTCTACTCAGGAGGCAGACTCAGACGTTCTCAGACCCAGTATGGATTTGACAAGATTGTAGAAAGTTGAGAAAGGGTACAGTATCACCGGATAACAGGTATATATATAGCATAGTTTACACATTAAAAATCTATAATAGAAGAGTAGTAGACATATGTGGAGGCCAAGTATCAATAATATGTGTAATGGCCATAAAAGAGGATCAATAATATAAACCATATATCATGATCCACATAATTGAAACAGGACAAATGCAGGACAACTGCACATTTACTAAAAAGTACCAAACAAAAAAGCAGTCAAAAAATCCATAAAACTATGATATTTATTAAATATAATATTAAAACATTATTGGATATGGACACACAGTGTTTGGACAGGGAAAAGGAACAGCATATAAATGAACATGATGGTCATGAAGGGCCAACAAAGCTGCAAACACCCCGCCAGGATAATAGAATGCAGAGCTAGATGGTATAGCTAATACAAGTCAGGAGGTTATATAGAATGTAATATAACAAATCATACAGCAAGTGCTACAATCCTTCATAGGGAGTATACCCTGACAAGGTGCAAATACGCACATACAAAATTAATGTATAGTACACAACATGATGGTAACATAATAAACTGCATTACTATACCTGAAATACGGGGGGGAGAGCAGCAAGGTCGGTCCTATCCCCGACGCGCGTTTCGGAGTTAAAAGAACTCCTTCCTCAGGGGGCGTGGAGAGTAGTATACCCATCGGGCATTATATTGCACGCCCGCCGGAAGTCATCAAGGCGCGCGCTGTCCGCCATTGGCCAGCTGGTTCAGTGCTACGGCAGAGCCGGAAACACGCGGGCCCACGTGATCCAGCTCTCCGAGCAGAGACCGCCCACCGGCCAACAGACGGACAAAGCGCACGCGCAGACATGACAGCAGGCTAAAGCGGCCATATTTAAACAGGGCAAAAGATGGGGCAAACAAAAAATAATAATAACAACTGAATATTTTGTGGAATAGCAGCACTCACTGTTAAAGAGCCTACCATAGCCACATTGTACCTCCTGCCTAAAATTCATAAAGACATCAAGTCACCACCGGGCAGACCTATTATATCTGGTCGAGGGAATTTCCTTGAGAACATCAATAAATGGATTGACCATCATCTTCAGCCGTTGGTATCCAGTCTTCCGTCTTTCCTCAAGGACACTGGAGATTTTTTGCGGAAGGTCGATGGACTCTGTATGGAGAGTGATTCTCTTCTTGTTTCCACTGATGTTGAGTCCCTATATACCAATATCAAGCACGCTGATGGTTTACGTGCCGTTAAATTCTTTCTAACTACTTCCACACTTTCGGTGGCACTTAGGGACCTCATCTTGGAACTTTTAGAGTTCACTCTCACACACAACTTTTTTGTGTTCAAGGGGTCCTTCTACCTGCAGCTTCAGGGGACTGCAATGGGTGCGGCCTTTGCGCCATCCTATGCCAATCTCTTCCTGGGGCTGTGGGAGAGGGACCTCTTCCTGTCTGATAAACAGGGGTTGATCGAGCGTGTCCAATTATGGGCACGCTATATCGACGATATCTTCTTTATCTTTCAGGGCAGCTCCATCGACCTTCTACAATTTATATCTGATTTGAACAACAATGATCTTAACATTAGGCTTACTCTGACCTGGGATCCGTCTAGGATCAATTTTTTGGATGTTTCCATTAGAAAAGATACAGAAGGCACCATCCAGACGGACATCCACCGTAAGGAAACATCTAGTAATACCTTACTTCACGCCTCGTCTTGCCATCCGCGTCATCTTATTAGAGCTATTCCAGTGGGGCAGTTTTTACGTCTCCGTCGTATCTGTTCCACTGATATGGATTTTGAATATCGTGCTAATGAATTGAAAGCTCGTTTTCTATCTCGTGGATACAGTAGACGGAGTGTTAAGAGGGCCTATCAACGTGCCAAACATATGAGTCGTAATGATTTATTATATAGGTGGCGCAATAAGACGGAGGGGAGTGATGTTGTTCGATTCATCACTTCCTTTCACCCCCAGCATAAGATGATGCGTGACGCAATGAATAAGGCGTGGCCGATCCTTGCGGTTGATCCAATTTTGAATAAATTCCTCCCCGAATATCCATCCATTACTTTTAGAAGGGCAAGGAATTTACGTGATCAGCTGGTGTCGAGTCACTATGTTGATCGTCCATTGCGTACTTTTCTGGATGATATACCAATGAGAAATGGTTGTTTTCCCTGTGGCAGATGTATAGCTTGCCCCAATATTGAGAGGAGTACCCTTTTTACCAATCATGATGGTACCAGGACATTTTCTATCAAGCAGCATATATCATGCACCAGTCGGTACGTGATTTATTACGCTACTTGCCCTTGTGGTCTAATCTATGTGGGGATGACCACACGGCAGTTAAAGGTACGCACGAGGGAACATGTCCTAGGTATAGTGGCTGCTGCCACGTGTGATGACGATCTAAGTCTAAAGACCTTACCCAGGCATTTTAAGCAATTCCATCAATGTAATGCTACACTCCTTAAAGTAAGGGGCATTGAAGCTCTTAATATTAACATAAGGGGTGGCAAATTATCTAATCGCTTGGCGAGGTCTGAAACGAGATGGATTTGGACTTTGGACACCATCCATCCACGTGGCCTTAATGAAAATATTTCCTATGCCCCATATTTGTAGTTACCTTTTTGAGTTGGTATTTGTGGACACTATGGTTCTATTATTTGTTTTTAAATTCTGTTTTTATCATTATAGTATTCTGAATATGACTGGATGTTATCCGTAACGGTGGAAAGAGTTCGTAGATCGTCTGGCAACATCAAGCTGCTTAATGGATGCTGTATATTTTTGTTGTCTTATTTAATTTGACACAATTTTGAGATTTTTGTATCATTTATTAGAGTATTTAAACACATAATTTTTACATGTAATATGTGTTTATGGGGCTATATATATGTAATACTGCAGTGATACTGTTTCTGTTACTGGCTATGCTATATAACAGCTCAGTGTATTTTGTATTACTCTGTAATATTGTATATATTTTGTATTTTGTGGCATTCTGTGCTATGGGGTAATTCTCCATACAATTTACCTCTTATGTGTGGGTGGCTTATTTTGATGATTTTACTACATCTTGCCATACAGTGAATTTTTGTATTCAAATCTTGCTAATTTTGATAATTGCACTCTTACATGGAGACCGGGTCCTGTATACTACAGCTTTAGTTTTGGATCCGGTCAATTATGAGCCAAACAATCTTCTTTCATTGAATTGGCCCATATATATGCACCTATCATGCGGCCATCTACTTGTGGCTTTGGCCATTTGCTGTTTCTATAGGTCAGTGTTATAGACTTAGTGCAAATCTTGGTTATTTGTTACTAATACTACGTGGCTACTGGTTTGTCATTTAACACTGCATTTCGCCACATTCCACAAAATATTCAGTTGTTATTATTATTTTTTGTTTGCCCCATCTTTTGCCCTGTTTAAATATGGCCGCTTTAGCCTGCTGTCATCTCTGCGCGTGCGCTTTGTCCGTCTGTTGGCCGGTGGGCGGTCTCTGCTCGGAGAGCTGGATCACGTGGGCCCGCGTGTTTCCGGCTCTGCCGTAGCACTGAACCAGCTGGCCAATGGCGGACAGCGCGCGCCTTGATGACTTCCGGCGGGCGTGCAATATAATGCCCGATGGGTATACTACTCTCCACGCCCCCTGAGGAAGGAGTTCTTTTAACTCCGAAACGCGCGTAGGGGATAGGACCGACCTTGCTGCTCTCCCCCCCGTATTTCAGGTATAGTAATGCAGTTTATTATGTTACCATCATGTTGTGTACTATACATTAATTTTGTATGTGCGTATTTGCACCTTGTCAGGGTATACTCCCTATGAAGGATTGTAGCACTTGCTGTATGATTTGTTATATTACATTCTATATAACCTCCTGACTTGTATTAGCTATACCATCTAGCTCTGCATTCTATTATCCTGGCGGGGTGTTTGCAGCTTTGTTGGCCCTTCATGACCATCGTGTTCATTTATATGCTGTTCCTTTTCCCTGTCCAAACACTGTGTGTCCATATCCAATAATGTTTTAATATTATATTTAATAAATATCATAGTTTTATGGATCTTTTGACTGCTTTTTTGTTTGGTACTTTTTACATTAAAAATCTATGTCTATATATCAGGAGGCAGACTCAGACGGTCTCAGGCCCAGTATGGATTCAACGTGATTGTAGAAAGTTGAGAAAGGGTACAGTATCACTGGATAGCAGGTATATATAGCATAGTTTAAACATTAAAAATCTGCGTGTATATTTTCAGAGTCCGACAAAGACACTCACAGCCTCAGTATGGATTAGACAAGAATCTAAAAGTAGAAAAAGGGTTATGTATTCGAAGCGTACACCAGTATGCAGTGTTGAGGTATTTTTCAATCTTCATATATATTTCAGTCACAGTAAGACAGTCCAGACTCTCCGCAAGAGGAAACGAGATGGATACAAGTACAGACGGAAAGTAGAGTGATAGCAGAAATTTTGGAATTACTAATCACGGGAAAAACTCCTGGGAGAATTCTCAGAGGCGATGCTGACCCTCAATTACTTTGTCTGTGGAGACAGCGAAAACATTTCTTATGAAGAAATGTTTGCTGTATCGCAGTACCGTGGAACCCATCACCGTTACTCATCTCCATCAAATAGTGATCACAGGGAGAGATGTAGACATTGTCCTCACTGCTTATCATGATCTGTCAGGTAACTTTGGAGTGCAAAAGAAAGAAGCCACAGGCCATAGGCGATTCCATTGGATTGGCATGAGAGGACACATTTAAAAATGTGTGCAGGAATGTCACACGTCTGTGAGTCGGAAAACCGTGAAAGCTGATGATAAACCACCACTGCATCTCATTGTGAGTCAACGTCCATAACAAATGGAAGCCATTGATCATCTGTAGATAGAGTCCAACAGGACAGGGCATAGCTATGTCTTAACCATTATCTATCATTTCACCAAATTTGTATTGGCAGTCCCAGTGAAGTATTTAACAAGCCAGTCTACACAGTGGTGGAGCAGGGAGAGGTAAGTGTTGCAAGTGCTGGTGCCCTGAGCAAGCAGGGGGGCCCACTCGTGGCCGGCGGTACTGGCACAGGGCCCTTCATAGTACGCCGGTATGTCTGACGGTGGGTGTGCACCCCCACCATCAGAGACACTTGATAGTACTATGAGGGACCCTGTGCCATTGCCATTGCCCAAGAGTGGGCCCACCCGCCTGTCCAGGGCAGTGGCACTTGCACGGGTGCGTGCGCCAGGTGGTGACCCCGGCCTTGTGTGAGGGAGGCAGCCCAGTTAGGGAGGTGGAAAAAGTGGCATATGTTGATGTTGGACATTCAGCAGCTGCAAATAGAGTAATTGGAGAAGTCCGCGGAAGAGGAGGACAAAAGCGAGCCATTTTTCTGGCAACCTACGTGTCAGCAGGGGCGATGGGACAAAATCCTTTGAAACCCATGCATGGTTCATTTTAATGAAGGTTAGATCATCAACATTTTGGGTCGACAGACGGGTCCTTTTTTCTGTCATGATTGTTCCAGCAGCACTGAAGACTCTTTCAGATAACACACTAGCAGCAGGGCAAGCGAGCTCCTGTAAGGCATATTGTGCCAATTCAGGCCAGATGTCAAGTTTACTGGCCCAATAGTCAAAGGGGAATGACCGGTGAGGGAGAATATCGATATGGGAGGAGAAGTAGTTTTTTACCATAGTTGACAACTGCTGTCTCCTGTCACTTTCAATCGATGCAGTATTACCAGTCATGTGAGCGGTACTTGAAAAATCAGTCCTCAACATGGTCATGAAACCGCTGTGTCCAACGCCACTTTGGCTGTGTGCACCACGAACACCTCTTCCATGTTCCCCACTACGGATCGTGGGAGAAACATCACTGCCGCTGTGTGCTGGGAATGCCTCAAACAAATGGTTTACCAGAGTTGCTTGTTTGTTAGTCAATATTAGCTCTAGGTTCTCCTGTGGCATGATGTTTTGGAATTTGCCTTTATAGCGCGGATCCAGGATGCTGGCCAACCAGTAGTCGTCATCGTTCATCATTTTGGCAATGTGGGGGTCCCTTTTTAGGATCTGCAAGGCATAATCAGACATGTGGGCCAATGTTCCTGGTATCATTGATGCACTGTGAGTGCTGGGTGGAGGAGCACTTTCTGGCAAATCAACATCCCTCCAGTCATGCACAAACCCTGTACCTGACCTTGCCACGCCAACATTTTCTCTTGCCCTCTGAGAAGCATCCTCCTCCCCTAAATAATCATCCCCAACATCCTCCTCCTCCTCCTCTTGCTCTTCTTCCTCCACCTCGTCCACGAGACTTCCCTGAGCAGATAATGGCTAACTGTCATCAAGGCTTCCCTCCTCCTCTTTCTCCTTGGCTGCAGACGCCTGCTCCTTAATGTGCGTCAAAGTTTGCATGAGCAGATGCAAAAGTGGGATGCTCATGCTTATGATGGCATCATCTGCGCTTACCAGCTGTGTGCATTCCTCAAAACACTGAAAGACTTTACAGAGGTCTTTCAGCTTCGACCACTGCACACCAGACAACTCCATGTCAGCCCGCAAACCGCCTGACCGTGTATCCTCCCACAAATGAATTACAGCCTGCCTCTGTTCGCACAGCCTCTGAACCATGTGCAGAGAGGAGTTCCACCTTGTTGCAACGTCAATAATTAGGCGGTGCTTGGGAAGGTGGAGCAATCGCTGCATCTTCTGCATACGACTGGAGTGTACGGGCGACCGGCGAATGTGCGAGCACAGTCTTCGCACCTTATGGAGCAGGGCTGTTAACTCCGGATAATTATTGAGGAAGCACTGCACCACCAGGTTCAAGGTGTGAGCCAGACAAGGTATGTGTCTGAGTTTTGAAAGGGCTATGGCTGCCACAAAATTCTGGCGGTTATCACTAACTACCTTGCATGCCTCAAGATGCAGACTGCCCAGCCATGACTCAGTTTGTCGCTGAAAGTAGTCGGCCAGTACCTATGCGGTGTGTCTGTTGTCGCCCAAACACATCATCTTCAACACAGCCTGCTGACGCTTACCACTAACTGTCCGATAGTGGGACACCTCGTGTGCAACACTGGCAGCTGCGGATGGAGTGCTCGTGCGACTGCGCTCTGTGGACGAGCTTTCGCTTCTGGAGGAGGAGGAGGGTCAAATGCCTACAGCCAACTGTTTCCTATACCGTGGTCAAGGCAGCACTGTCCCACCGCCACTGTCCCCTGTGGACCCTGCATCCACCACATTAACCCAGTGCGCAGTGATGGACACGTAACGGCCCTGGCCATGCCTACTGGACCATGCATCTGTTGTGAGGTGCACCTTTCCACTCACTGATTGCTTGAGTGCATGGACAATGCGGTCTTTCACATGCACGTGGAGGGCTTGGATGGCTTTTCGTGAAACGAAGTGCCGACTGGGTAGGTCATAACATGGTACGGCGTAGGCCTTGAGATCGCGGAAAGCTTTGCTTTCCACCAACCGGTAGGGCATCATCTCTTGCAAGATTAGTTTGGCAATGTGGGTGTTCAAAGCCAGTGTACGCGGATGAGAGGATGAGTTCTTTCTTGCCTTACTCAGAGTCTCTGGTAGGGTGAGCTGGACTTGAGAGCTGCATATGGTAGAACTAGTGGTGGACATGGCAGACTGAGAGAGGGTTGGTGATGGTGATGGTGTTGCTGATGGCCTAGATTCAGTCTTTCGTAGCAATAACATTGTGATTCCATGACTGATTTGCCCTTGCGATGACACCTCGACATTTGCTGCTGGTGATGTGCTAACCGGTGGGCTTACAGTGGGGGAAGCAATGTAGCATTGCTGACTACCTTCATTCGGAGCAGGTGCACATGTGGTATGTGAGGTTTGGTAGTCTGTCCATGCTTGCAAGTGCATGGTGGTTAAATGTCTAAGCATGCAACTGGTATTCAAATTTCTCAGATTTTTCCCTCAGCTAAAGGTCTTTGCGCACTTCTTACAGATAACTTTTGCCTGATCATTAGGATTTTGTTCAAAAAAGTGCCACACTCCACTCTTCCTACTATGGAAGACATTTTGAGGTCTTGCATGCTGTGCTAATTTGACCGTCTGGCCAAGCTGTCCTGCAACTCTTTTGGTTTTTGTAACCCGTTTTTGAACTGCTACGGTCCTGCCAGATAACAGCTGTTGCAATGTCGTTGCCTGCTACGGATCCTCCTCCTCCTCTTCAGAGCTATTGGCAGAGGCACCCTCTTCCCCCAATGGATGCCAATCTGGGTCAGCAACTGGGTCATCCATCACCTCCTCTTCAATTTCATGTGCACCTTTCTCTGTGTCACCGTGTAAGGTGGTATAGTATGCGGGAAGGGGCACCTGAGTTTCATCAGGGTCTGATTCTGCCTCAGTACACTGCGAGGACAATGTAGTGCTCTGAGTGAATGTACCAGCAGAAAAATCTAGCAGTGACTGTGCATCAGTGCACTCCATGTCAGATTCATCTTGGACTGCGGAATTCACGATTTGACTTGATAACCCAGGCATGGTATGTGAAAAGAGCTCCATGGAGTAATCTGTAGTGTGGCCTGCTGCATCCTTCACTTTTGGTAGGGGTGAAGGACACAATGAAAGGTGTTGTTCCTGACCAGGAGCCTCCACTGACGACTCAGTGATTTTATTTTTTGAAACTTCAGAAGAGGAGGCGAGAGAGCTGGAGGCTGTGTCAGCAATGTAAGCCAAAACTTGTTCCTGAAGCTCCGGCTTTAAAAGCGGTTTACCTACTCCCAGAAAAGGAGCCTGAGCCTTTGAGGCCTTGTGGAGCCAGACGATGACGCAGGCTCAACATCCTGCCTTAGGTGCTATTGTGCTTTTGCCACTACCAGCAGATGCACCACCAACACCACCACCATCAGGACCAGCTGACAACCCCCGCCCACTTCCATGGCCTCTTCCACCATACTTCCTCATTTTTGTGAAAATGTACACAAAATACCACCAGCTATATGGTACTGTAAAACAAGGTAGAAGGTGTATATAGTATTGGTGAGAATTTGAATCTCACTAGAGATTTGAGGATGCTGAACTATTGTCTCAGGCCCAGTAGAGATTACACCTCAATGCAACAGGCTGAAATTGAATGGTGTATGACAAGGTGGAGGGTGTATGTAGTATTGGTGAGAATTTGAATCTCACTAGAGATTTGAGGACGCTGAACAATTGTCTCAGGCCCAGTAGAGATTACACCTCAATGTAACAGGCTGAAATTGGATGGTGTATGACAAGGTGGAGGGTGTATATAGTATTGGTGAGAATTTGGATCTCACTAGAGATTTTAGGAGGCTGACAATGATGCTCTCAGTCCAAGTATGGACGCAGGCAGCCTAATAAGCAGGACTGCTGCTCACAAAAGGGTGGAAAAATGAACGCTTGGTAAAAGAGGAAGAAAAGTATTTTTGCTTTTAAAAAAGCAGTTTGCACAGCAGTGTGCAACCAGCAATGCAGCTATCAGGGAGCCTTATAAGGCAGCCTAATAACCAACAGAGCTGATGCACAAAAATGTTGACTCCCCTGTCACTGCACACAAACTGTTGTGTTGTACAGTGGAAATCGCTAACAGCAGAAGCAGTTTTTTGGTTCTTCTTCCCTGCCTAACGCTCTCCCTTATTCTGAATCAGCAGCAGCAACCTCTCCCTAATGCTAAGATTGGCAGAAGTAAGATGGCGGTCGGTGTGCACGCCCTTTTATAGCCCCTGTGATGCCATGCAAAGCCAGCCAATCACTTGCATGCCCTTCTCAAAGATGGTGGAGAACGATGCCTATGTCATTGCGTTGCCCACAGTGTGCGTCCTCCATCATTGGCTGAAAAAGGGTGCTGGAAGCATCATTTGAAACGCGACTTTGGCGCTCGGGTCACCGACCTCGTGGCCGACCTCACGCTATGGTCGGGTTTCATTTCATGAAACCCGACTTCAGCGAAAGTCGCTGACTTTTGAATTTGACCGACCCGTTTCACTCAACTCTAGTTATGATTATTATTATTTATTTATATAGCACCATTAATTCCATGGTGCTGTACATGAGAAGGGGGTTATATACAGAGTTATAGATATTGTTAACAGTAAACAAATTTACAATGACAGACTGATACAGAGGGGAGGGGACCCTGTCCCTGCGGACTTACATTCTACAGGATAGTGGTGGATAATCGGACATGTTGAGGCATGGCATTCCAGAGGATAGGGGATATTCAGGAGAAATCTTGGAGGCGTTTGTGTGAGGAACGAATAAGTGTGGAGGAGACTAGGAGGTCTTGGGAGGATCGAAGATTACGTGAGGGAAGATATTGGGAGATTAGTTCAGAGATATAGGGAGGGGAAAGGTTGTGGATGGCTTTGTAGGTCAGTGTTAGTAGTTTGAACTGGATTTGTTGGGGAATTGGGAGCCAATGGAGGGATTTGCAGAGGGGGAGACAGTGGAGTAGTGAGGAGAGCGGTGGATTGGTCGGGCAGCAGAACTGAGGACTGACTGGAGTGGTGCAAGAGAGTTAGAAGGGAGGCCACAGAGGAGAGTGTTGCAGTAGTCAAGGCGGGAGATGATGAGGGCATGTACAAGAGTTTTAATAGATTGAGGACTGAGGAAGGGACGGATTCTGGAAATATTTTTGAGTTGGAGGCGACAGGAGGTGGCAAGAGATTAGCTGTGTTGTTTGAAGGACAGGGCAGAGTCGAGAGTTACTCCGAGGCAGCGGATTTCATGTGCTGGAGAGAGCGTGATGCCATTTATCATAATAGATAGATCGGGTAGGGAAGATACATGAGATGGAGGCAAGATAATGAGTTCAGTTTTGTCTATGTTGAGTTTTAGGAAGCAAGAGGTGAAAAAGGAGGATATGGCTGATAGACACTCTGGGATTCTGGACAGCAGAGAGGTAACATCTGGGCCAGAGAGGTAGATCTGAGTGTCATCTGCATACAGGTGGTACTGGAAGCCATGGGACTTTATGAGTTGTCCTAGGCCAAGAGTTTAGATGGAAAAAAGTAGGGGCCCCAGGACAGAGCCTTGGGGGATTCCAACAGAGAGGGGGCGGGATGAGGAGGTAGTGTGGGAGTGCGAAATGCTGAATGTGCGGTCAGAAAGGTATGAGGAAATCCAGGACAGGGCAAGGTCTTTGATGCCAAGGGAAGAAAGAATCTGTAGCAGTAGTCAGTGGTCAACTGTGTCAAAGGCAGAGGACAGGTCAAGAAGGAAGAGGATGGAGAACTGTCTGTTAGCTTTGGCTGTTATGATTGGGTCACCAAGGAGGAAAACAAGACCAATCTAAGACACAGAAAACCAGAGAGGTTGGTATCTAAGTGGATTGCAGACCGCTGATCTTATCCACACAACTAGTAGTAGCCGTGGAGCGTACCTATGATGATTCTAGACACCTCGACACAGCCGGAGGACTAAATAAGCCTAAAGCAAGAAAAGGGAAAATCTAAACTGACCCAGAGCAGACCTCAAAGGAATAGAAAGCCCCTAAACAAATATTGTCCGTGAGACAGGATGAAAACACAAACACAGGTAGGAAAATAGGCTGAACAAACGATGGGGCCCACACTAAATAGAAAGGACAGGAAAGGAAAGATACTGTCTGCAATCACGCCAAAAAACCCTGCAAAAATGTCCAACACTTCTGATAGCAAAAAAACCCTGAAGTCACTAGACTTCACCCACTATATCAGGACTCTGGCATATTCTGAAAACAGAGCAAAAAGAGGCCAATCTAATAAGGGACAAAAAGCAAACTGGCACAAACAGTAACATAAGACTGGAAATTCAGCACAGCCCCAGCCAGGGCTGGCTGACCACACAAAACTGAATAGACAAAACCAAATCAAATGTGAACAATAGCAAAGAACACTTAGCTTGAGAATGCAGGGACTGAACTGGAAACTAAGACCTCAGGAGGCAGGAAAAATCACCAGCAGGGATAGAGGGGGTCGGCTGTCTTAAATCCAGTCAGAGACTCCAGATGTCCAATCGTCATCCTCATTATCAGGTGGCAGGTCTCTGTTAATTAGATCAGCTTCATTACCTCCTGCAACCACCAGAGGGAGCCTGGAAAGAGAACTCACGACTCCTCTGTCAATACAAACAGCTCCACCACCCTCATCAGCAACCAAAGGCAGACCAGAAAGTAAATTCACAACATTTGGCTGTGAGTAAGTCATTAGTAATTTTGGTCAGGGCAGTTTCAGTGGAGTGGTGGGGGCTGAAGCCAGATTGCAGGATGTCAAGGAGGGAGTTAGATGAGAGGTGGGAGGAAAGTTGAGCATGGACATGCTGTTCAAGGAGTTTGGAAGCAAACGGGAGCAGTGATATGGGGCGATAGCTGGGCATAGCAGGTGGGTCAAAGTTTGATTTTTTGAGGATGGGTGTTATGGTGGCATGTTTGAAGGCAGAGGGGAAGGTACCAGAAGTTAGGGATAGGTTGAAGAGATGGGTTAGGGCTGGAAAGATCATGTTAGTGAGGTTGGGGAGCAGGTGGGAAGGGATGGGGTCAAGTGCACAGGTGGTGATGCGTGATTTGGAAAGGAGATTAGTAAGCTCTCCTTCAGTGATGTTGGAGAGGGAGGTTATTAGGGAAGGGCAGAGGTCTGGTATGTGGAGCAGTTGGGGTGGTGGAACTGTAAAGGTTTGCCTTGTTTGGTCAATCTTGTTTTTGAAGTAGGTGGCAAAGTCCTCAGCAGAGATGAGGGGAGTTGGAGGTGGCAGTAGTGGACGGAGGAGAGAGTTGAATGTGCTGAACAGTTGTTTTGGGTTGTGGGATAATGAAGATACAAGGTTTGTGAAATAGGACTGTTTAGCAGAGGTGAGGGCTGATTTAAACGTAAGTGTAGCTTGTTTGAAATCAGTGAAGTCATCTGGCAGGTGTGTTTTCTTCCAATGCCGCTCCGCGACCCTGGATGCTTGTCGAATTTTTTTGGTTTATGTTGTTGTGCCAGGGTTGCCTATTGGTTTGTCGCACTTTGCCATGCATGAGAGGAGCGACTGAGTCTATGGCTGATGTGAGGGTCGCGTTGTAGAAAGCGGTTGCACTGATCGTGTTGTGGATTGAAGATAAGGAGGACAGAGGTAGAAGAGAGTAGGTGTAGGGCAGGTGTAGGCTAAGGTATCCTGCTCGGCGACAGGTTGAAAGAACCTGTATAGGGATGCTAGTAAGAGCAGGGCACATCTTCAGGAGAGTGCAGGAGGTGTCCATTTCCCCATTCCCTATTGCAGGGCCCACTGTTGTAATTGTGTCCCCGGTGTTCCCTTGTTTGTTTTACCGTTTAGCGACCGACCGATTGTTGGGTCGTGTCACACAGGGCCAGTCACTTCGTGACCATCTTATGAATATGTTGCTAATATTCTGGCTTTTAGCTATAGAGAATTTAATGATTTTTGGAAGGTGCATCAATGGGCTTTTAGAAGCTGAAGTTTTCATTCTCTGCTCTATATTTTATCTCCTACTCCAGCAAACAGTGAATTGCAAGTTACAGGTAGAACATGCAAAGGGGAAAACTGGTGAGAATGCAGGATATGTCACATAATGGTCACATGTAGCTAACACAAAACAGGAGAACTAAACTTTGTTTCATAACAAACATGTCAACAGCTGCAACTCTTACAGCTCTGTTGTATTGTACTGATTACCTGTGAGATGGAAGCTGGAGCTGAGAGGAACCTGCAGATATGTCAGGTATAATCGCACACAGCTCTGCAGTGAGATCAGGAGAGCAGAGAGCGACCATTACACATCACACTAGTAACTCCTCCTTTATATAAAATAATCTCTGGAGGCAGATTCTCATGCAGATCATTGTCCTGTCAATAGCCTGGATCAGATCATTTACTGTATATTTGAGAAAAATGTGGATTTCTCTGGAATCTGCATTGGATTGCAGATATCAATGTATCATTTTATATAGCTTTCTATGACCCGGATGCCCATATAGACGGCTTAGGAGGGATGATTGTACTGTTAGATTCCATTTAAATAAAGCTTGTTTTATAGCTCAACACAAAACCATGTTTTAGATTGTCTTGATGCATATGATCACTATTGTTCATGAGACTTTTACTGGTCTTGTGACCTCTATGAATCGTTTTCGTCTACAGTATATAACATTTAGGTCTCTGTGTACATTTTATTGCATTATTTTTCAGGTATTATACTGTATACATAAATTTTTACACCTTTGTAATGGGTTATTTCCTGACCTACTTGTGTTATTTTTTATTGGACCTGAGGAAGAAAACACACTTCTTACTCCAGTTTGTTTTTTACATATGTTATATACTGTACTATGCTGATGGACCTTGTCTTCTGCCTACACTAATGCCTAAGTACACACAACACCAACAGGTGAGTAGACAGCTTTACACTATGCATATTTAGAACTGTTTCTATCCTACTGTACTTCCTTATGCTGCACCTTACATTTTATCTATCGCCATAAGACACAAAAGAAAACATAGTAACAAAATATTGAATAAAACTATAAGGAACGCATTGACACTGCAGTTGGACTATATACAGTGGGTACGGAAAGTATTCAGACCCCTTTAAATTTTTCACTCTTTGTTACGCTGCAGCCATTTGGTAAATTCAAAAAAAGTTGATTCTTTTTCTCATTAATGTACACTCTGCACCCCATCTTGACTGAAAAAAAGCAGAAATGAAGAAATTTTTGCAAATTTATTAAAAAAGAAAAACTGAAATATCACATGGTCATAAGTATTCAGACCCTTTGCTCAGTATTGAGTAGAAGTACCCTTTTAAGCTAGTACAGCCATGAGCCATGAGTGGATTTGAGGATCCTCTGCCATTCTTCCTTTCAGATCCTATTCCCGTTCCATCAGGTTGGATGGTGAACATTGGTCGACAGCCATTTTCAGGGCTCTCCAGAGATGCTCAATTGGGTTCAGGTCAGGGCTCTGGTTGGGCTAGTCAAGAATTGTCACAGAGTTGTTCTGAATCTACTCCTTTGTTATTTTAGCTGTGTGCTTACGGTCATTGTCTTGTAAGAAGGTGAACCTTCGGCCAAGTTTGTAGTCCAGAGCACTCTGGAAGAGGTTTTCATCAAGGATATCTCTGTACTTGGCCACATTCATGTTTTCTTTAACTGCAACCAGTCATCCTGTCCCTGCAGCTGGAAAACATCCCCATAGCATGATGTTGCCACCACCATGTTTCACTGTTGGGATTGTATTGGGCAGGTGATGAGAAGTGCCTGGTTTTCTCCACAAATACCGCTTAGAATTATCACCAAAAAGTTCTATCTTTGTCTCATCAGACCAAAAAATCTTATTTCTCATAGTCTGGGAGTCCTTCATGTGTTTTTTTTAGCAAACTCTAAGCGGGCTTTCATAGGTCTTGCACTAATGAGAGGCTTCCAATGGGCCACTCTGCCATAAAGGCCTGAATGGTGGAGGGCTGCAGTGATAGTTGACTTTGTGGAACTTCCTCTCATTTCCCTACTGCATCTGTGGAGCACAGCCACAGTGATCTTGGGGTTCTTATTTACCTCTCTCACCAAGGCTCTTCTCTCACAATTGCTCAGTTTGGCTGGACAGTAAGGTCTAGGAAGACTTCTAGTGGTCCAAAATTTCTTCCATTTAAGGATTATGGAGGCCACTGTGCTCTTAGGAACCTTGAGCACTGCATAAATTCTTTTGTAACCTTGTCCAGATGTGTGCCTTGCCACAACTCTGTCTCTAAGCTCCTTGACCTGTTCCTTTGACCTCATGATTCTCATTTGGTCTGACATGCACTCTGAGCTGTGAGGTCTTATATAGACAGATGTGTGCCTTTACAAATCAAGTCCTATCAGTTTAATTAAACACAGCTGGACTCCAATGAAGGAGTAGAACCATCTCAAGGAGGATCACAAGGAAATGGACGGCGTGTGACTTAAATATAAGTGTCTGAGCAAAAGGTCTGAATACTTATGACCATGTGATATTTCGTTTTTTCTTTTTTAATACAGTAAATTTGCAAAAATTTCTACATTTCTGATTGTTTTCAGTCAAGATGGGGTACAGAGTGTACATTAATGAGAAAAAAATGAGCTTTTCTGAATTTACCAAATAGCTGCAATGAAACAAGGAGTGAAAAATGTAAAGGGGTCTAAATGCTTTCCATGCCCACTGTACATTGGCCAATCTGTGTGCTAAGTACCTTCTTTCTACTGTAAATTTTCCTATAGCAAATTTTATATTTCAAATTTTTCACAATTTCACATGTATATAATATAGCACTTAAAAAAAATGTTCTATGGCAGTAGCGCAGTTCCAATTATCTAGATTTACCATTCTAAACCAACAAAAGTGCAGCTTTATATTATCTTAGAATTCCTATGTTAGCTGGCACCTATTCACAATAGTAGGGATGTGCTGGTCAGTCTTTTTCTGTTTGTAGCAAACTAATGTGACATGTGCACTCCTATGCCCAATTCCAGCAGATTCAGGTGGTTTTAACTAGCTGGTTTCTTCCTGCCCCATATATTGTAGGGTTTTTAGTCCAGGAGAGGTGTCTTATTAGGTCTGGGACCAAATTATAAGGTACGCATTGACACTGCAGTTGGGCTCATATACATTGGCCAATCTATGTGTTAAGTAGCTTCTTTTTACTGTAAATTTTCCTATAGCAAATTCTGCATTTCCAATTTTTCAAACGTCACATGTATGTAATATAGCGGTTAACCAATGTTCTATGGCAGTAATGTAGTTTTAATTTTCTAGATGTACCATTCTAAACAATTCAGAGTGCAGCTTTATATTTTCTTATAACTCTAACACTGGCCTGGCCTATGCAAATTGGGGCTTTATTCACATATCAATGTTTTTGCATCATTACTTCATCAGTGTTTGTATGCCAAACCCAGGAATGTCTCCAAAACACAGAACAGGTGTCAATATTTCACTAATAGATTTTCTCTGTAAGTTCTACTCCTGACTTTGGTGTAAAAATACTGATGCAAAATACTGACGTGTGAATAAGCCCTAAATAAATTGACCTGATTTTATCTGAACAATGAAGAGTTACACTATTATTGAAGATGTGCAATTCCTTTCCCATTCAGGGATGAATATAAATAAAAAGTATGTGTTCATTTGATAGATACTGTTTCTCTAACATGCAAGGATCAGTTTAACCTTTGACCCCAGGCTACCCCATAAATTGAGTGTTGTCCCTAACTTGGCAGGTGCTTCATTTACAATTCTTGTGTGGCAGAAGTACAGCAATTGGCCCATTCCTAAACTAAACTCTCTCATGGAAGAAACAATGACCTATCCATTTAAATGCTCTGACATTTCCTGTAGTTACTGCCTTGCCACTTAGAGCGGATTTCACATGATGGACTGAGGATGACCATTAGGTGAACCTCTCAGATATCTCTTGATGTATCTGACATGTCATGGATGCATGCATCACAGTTAGGAATTTACCCAAGTATTTTGTAGATATGTAAACTACTTTTCAAGAGATCTGTAACCTAATACGTCAGATATGTTCCTCAGCAGTTAAGTCATTGAGCAATGAGTGTGACTACATAGAGCCCGGTGGGCAACACTTGCTGACTTTTCACAGGTGGATGTCTACGTAATTTGTATACAGTATGTAAGATATATGTATATATCATACATAAGTATATGTATATCATACACACATAATATATACACCCAACTGTGATTTTATGTTTCTACCTCCATTAATTGATTTGAAGGTTTGCCTCAGGTTAGAGTTCCACCAAGGTTGCCAACCCTACCATAAATTCCTGAACAGTCCGGAAAGGTAGGACACTTTTTACCCTGTCCGTAAAAAAAAAAATTTAGACATCTGGAAAATTTTTCAAAATGAAGAAACTTACTTTGACTGGTAATTATCACATCTGCATATCAGAATTTTAGGCTGTAGACATGGATCACTTATAATCATAATAGTTTATTATGAGTTGCCAATGTGTATTGTCTGTGATTTTTTGATTAGCTGTCCAGAAAAAGCAAAATGTCAAGTTGGCAACCCTTGTGTCCACAGCCACTTTTGCCACTTTTGTTTGCACAATTTTTACAAGAAAATCAAGGTTTAGCTCTACCGTTATATGACCATAATGTTTTCCTGGTCGACAATTTTTGGGGAAATAGCACAAGAATTCCAAACCTCAGATGTAATGCACTGATCACTTGACACGTTCACTGTGAAACACTTGATGGTCACATTTAGCTATTATAATTCTACGCCAACTAATATGACTTCTTTATTGATTTACTTTGCTTTTTGATTATGTGTGGTTATGTACATCATTGTATTCCATGTAAAGCTGTTTTTTTATGCCTTCATAATGAATGAAAAATGCAAATGAATGAACAAGGATACCAAGACAGGTGCTAAGGACATCCAGATGCTATATCTTTACTAGTATACAGTGCCATAACCCTCATAATCCTAAACAATGCCATCAAGATGAGTATTCCTTTCAGACACCATATTTTCCAAATACTAATCAGCAAGATTTACAGGATAACAAAAGAAGCTCAGAATAGGGTGGGTGGAATTCTAATTAAATGCATGAGGCATAATACATTGATTCAGGACTACTGTATACAATGTAATCCTGCTTTTTCTGTACTGTTGCATCCTTTTAGCAGATGTAAAGACTAAGAAAGACATTCATTGAAGTGGTTAGGTGCAGATGTACATAGATACAATTTAAAGAATATCCCCATCCAAGAACGTTACTGTCTCGCATATATGTTACTTATTCAATAAACAGAGTACAGGGTTTTGGCTTTGATAGTCATAGTGTGCGATGTCTATTACAGCTAGTAAAGGCAGGATTCATTGCATGTTTGTGCAGATTTAAAGGGAACCTGTCACCCCCTCCAGGTGTTTTTACGTAAAAGAGCCACCTTGTGCAGCACTAATGCTACATTCTGTCAAGTTGGCTCTGTTACTTAGCTTCCGTTCCACTGCTGAAATAATCGTTTATATAATTGTTCAAAAATACCTGAAATTTGACAGGGGGGGCAGGTCTTTCCCCCTCTGACAGACGCCTCGCATCCATCACTCATTTCGTATTTGGCGCCGCCTCCTCAGTTTTCTTTTGAAATGCGGCGCCTGCGCTGTACTATATCTTCTTGGGCATGCATAGTCAGCGCTGCCCGTGCTCTCAGATCACATCCTGGCCTCCATATCACGCGGCAACAGATCCTGCCCAGCAGTCGCTTATGATTTATTCACACTGCAGGGCTGGGAATCTTGGGCATGCGCAGTAGTTATCTGCGGCTCTCATGCCCAAGATTCCCAGCCCCTCAGTGTGAATAAATCGTAAGCGAATGCGGGGCGAATCTGTGGCCGCGCGATATGAAGACCGGGATGTGATCTGAGAGCACGGGCAGCGCTGACTGCGCATGCCCAAGAAAATATAGTACAGCGCAGGCGCCGCATTTCAAAAGAAAACTGAGGAGGTGGCGCCAAATACGAAATTAGTGATGGATGCGAGGTGTCTGTTAGAGGAGGAAAGACCTGCCCCCATGTCAAATTTCAGATATTTTTGAACAATTATATAAATGATTATTTCAGCAATGGAACGGAAGCCACCTTGACAGAATCCAGCATTAGTGCTGCACAAGGTGGCTCTTTTACTTAAAACCACCTGGGGGGGTGACAGGTTCCCTTTAATGCACAAACTTCTAAACTAAATAAAATCTGCACATATTTTCTGCATTTACTCAAGCATTTTATGTGCATTTTTTAATACAGAAATGCACTAAAATAATGGCAAGCCAAATGTTTAACCTGTAGTTTAAGGGTCCCACTAAAATGAATTGGTAAAAATTGCACCAGTAGTGCAAAATTGTGGGTCCAATATGCTCTAATTTCCACCATAATTTCACATGCCATGAACACTTTTCTAATAAATTTTCTGCTTTTTTGCAACATTTTTGTGGTCTTATAAAATGATGCTTAGAGTGAAACTATCGATAAATCTTCCTCACTTGATCCATTGAGTTGAGAGTTTTGCGCAATAATCAATTAGATTACTGCTCAAATTGTTCAACTTTTTTTCAAACTTTTTACATGTATTAAACCCCCACAATTATTCCAGATACTGCATATTCATACATAATGCACAATAACAACACATTAACGCACATACTAGATATTTGCACAACACACAGTAACACAGACATTTGATGGCACAGTAGATTTTTGCCAGGATACTGTGCTATGAAGTTGATGAAATTGATTTCTGTTTTACATTTCTTTAAAATGCACCTTTCCTAGTGTAGTTTTCTAGACAAAGTATATTTGCCCCTTAAATGTATTTCCTTTAGCTGTTTGTACAGTATTGTAGTGACTTCTATTCACCAAGGAATGAAATACATTACCTTCAAATGTATAGAGAGAAAACAGGGCAAAATGACACGATCTAAAGTTGCAATAGAACATCACACATACAGCTAAAATTAAATTAATCCATTTATCTTCAAGGTTTGCAACCATAGGCCAGATTTCGAAAAGTCTGAATATAGACCGAAATGCACAGATCAGCTGCGTGTTTCCTGACACAAACGTGACAGCTTCACAAGTATATATGGGTTTGTCTGTTTCGCGTCAGGAGATCCACTGATCATCACTTCATGGAGGTCCATATGCATCCATACCTTTATGTGAATCATGCCTTAAAGGGGTTGTCCTGTCTAAACTCACAAGTCTGCAGGCACTCAAATTCAAATTCAAATTCAATTCAAATTCAAATAGGCTTTATTGGCAGGACTATAATACAATTAGTGTTGCCAAAGCAAGAAAGGAAGTGTGGCAGGGGAGTGGATTAGGGTAGTGGGGATGGGGTGTTGGGGGCAAAATTTGGGGAGTGATTGTTCATTTGGAGGTCTTTAGTTCCTCTCATCTTATGACATGTGGTGACATATTGGGCGGTGACCTCCACCATTGATTCTTCTTCCCCCAGTAGGATGCAGAGTTTCCTCTCCTCGTCCATGGATGGGAAGTCTGGGGTATGGGTGGTAAGTTTCTGGAAGTGGGAGTCCCTCACTGCTGAGTATTTGCTGCAGTGCAGCAGGAAATGCACCTCATCTTCCAGAGCCCCCTGCTGGCAGTGCTGGCACAGTCTGTTCTCTCGTGGCTTGTATGTCTGTCGGTGCCGCCCTGTTTCCACCTCTAGGTTGTGGGCGCTTAATCTGTATATACTCAGGGTCTGCCTGTCTTTGGGGTGGCGTAGCCTTTCCAGGTATGGAGCCAGTGTGTAGTCCCTCCGCAGTGACCGGTAGATGGTGAGTTTCTGGGAGTTCTCCAATTCACTCTTCCAACCCTCTATGTATTGCATCTTGCAGCTCTCTGAGATCTCTTTTATTTGGGCTTTAGTTAGGGTGTGTTGCTGACTTTGGTTGAGCTGGCTGCCGAGGTTCCTGGCTTGCTCTTGGCTCTGGCTCAGCAGGGCTTTATGATGGTAGGAGCTGGGGTTGCTGTTATGTATATGCGCCTGGTGTGATAGCGCCCTCTTGTGTATAGTGAGCCATAAGGGGAATCGGCCCAGCTCTGCCCGACAGGCTATGTTTGAGGTGCTGCGATGTACCTGGAGGAGATATTTGCAGAACTCCAGATGGAAGACTTCGGTTGGGCTGGAATCCCACTTTTTCTGGTCTGGATAGGTTGCTGGACCCCATACCTCGCTGCCATATAGCAGTATAGGTGTGGTGACGCTGTCGAATATCTTGAGCCAGACTCTCACCGGTGGTTTGAGGTGGTACATTTGTCTTCTGATGGCATAGAAGGTTCTGCATGCTTTCCCTTTCAGGGTCTCTGCTGCTTGCTTGAGGCTCCCGGTTTGGCTTAGCTCCAGACCGAGGTAGGTATAGCTGTTACTGCACTCTCTGTGACTGCAGGCTTGAAATTTCTCCCAGAACACACATGCACACTGTGAGGATTCGCCGGTATCAGGGCTGGGAACGGCGGTCACATGACCGCAAATATGCAATATGTATAATCCTAGCCCAAACCAGACTAGACTATGTCCGAATTTGCGCAATACGCTTATTGGCACTGATATGCTGATCAGCTATTTGTTTGCTGATCAGTCATTTAATAGCCTATTTAGACAGGATGACTGCATTTCCCATGCACTCAGAACAATCAGTAATAGATTTTTCTGTGCAAATGTGCTGGCATTGTTCTCGGCAGCACAGGTCTTGTTTACACAAGATGATTTGCTGTTGAGAACAATGATTTTTAAGTTAGCTTAAAAATCATTTCTCCTGATGAATGAGCATTATTTGACTGTCAGCCTGTTTACGCTGCCCAATTGTTGGGAATCACGCATTCTTACACGATAATTGGCCATGGATAATCCCGTTTAATAAATGTCCTTCATTGTCTATCAAGATTATATTACCGTTTTTCTTGGTCGTATGGTACGTTTTTATGTGCTTACCGGACAGTGTATTTTTGTTATAATATTGAGTTTTTCAAAATCTCTGCTTGTCGTCATTGTATATCTTCATTGGGAGCTTCCAGAAGAGGAAAATTGGATCATTCTCATGTAAAGGACCCCAATGGTTTGTAATAGTTACCTTACAATTTTCACAGGACAGATTACCATTTTTTAGAAGTAATCAATGAAAGTTTCCATTTATTAACTATACGCAGAGTTTTTTTTAAACTGTAAGAAACCAATCTATGATTGAAATCTCCTGGCACCAGGATATCATCAGTAGTGCAGCAGTAACACCGTATGCAGTGATGTGGCAGTGACCCAGCAACGTTCAAAGCGAAAAGTCTCTTTAATGCTTAACTCAAAAATAATGCACAGCACACAATATCCTCTGGATCGCAGCTGGGAACCATATCCTCTGGATTACAGCCAATAAACACGCCAGTCCACCTCCTGAGACCAGTTGCCGTGGACAAATGCACCGCTGTGTACGCTGTGGGTTCCAGGCATTCCAGCTCCTTTGGCTATTAGGCTCTGCTTGCCTGTGTTGCCTCAAACAGGTGGAGCTATGCAGAGCCGACTGCTTTGCTGTCCAGCAAACACTAGACTGAAACTGACCCCAAACCTGACATGCCCAAACCGTATACTGCAGGGTTTTTAACTAGCAACCTGTGGCCTTCAGTCACATGGAAAACCCGGGCTGGGAATGAAACATTGCACCACTTCCATCTGTAGTCTGTTTCAATACACAAAAGCCCAGAGCACGTTTTCCCTAAATCTGCCTTGAACAACTAGCATGTCCAAGACCTATACTCACTTTAGTCTGCATGGCAACCACAGCTACACCTGTTACTGCAATGCCCTTTCATGGCCTCAATATGCCTTCATGCGCAATCTGGGGGGAACACACAGCGACCGCTACATGTGACACCGGTCACTGCTTCACACATCATACATCCTTTCCTTCATAGACAGGACGATTTAGCTCCAAAAGGATTCTGTGTCTCCTAATGAACCCACCCATTGGCAGGGGGAAACACATAGAGTCTGGGATCTCGGACTCCAGAATGAGGTTTTGCTGTAGGGATATCTTCTATTCCATAATTTAAATGGGACCCCTCATTTCTAAGCTAAGTACTCTATAATACCTATCTGCTTCTCCCTTACTTACGACTAAGCATTGGGGTACCCAGTGGTAGCCATTATTAAGTGAGAGTGCCATTTTGCAAATTAGGCTGCCAACTTCTGTGGTTAGGAAGGTGACAATTATCCACTCAAGGGCCTAATTAGGGTCAGTACACTGCTTCACCTCCCTTCCTCTTTTTTAATGTTGTTTTTCAATGTTTATTTTTCTACCTCTTGGCTTGAGAAAAATCTTGAGTATTGGTAATTAACCAGTACTTGTCAGTCCTCTGGGCTAATTCTTCTCTTGATTCTATTGTATATTTAGGGAGTTATTTGTTTTTAATCTAATTATGAATTAAGTTTAATTTTATTTTTTTTACTATAAATATTTTGATAATATACATCATATCATTTGTTCTGTAAGCCTTATTACACATTTAGTAACTATTGATGTTTTAGGCTGCGTGGAATGAATGGTAAGCGGTCACAGCTTGTTCCCTTTGCGCTCCTTTTGGGTGGACGTCTAGAGTCAATGGACAGTTCTTTCGGAAAGGGTTAACCCAGAGAAATTTGTTTTTCTTTTTCAGCAGCCACCACTTTACTGTATGCACAGAATACATTATGGTGGTAGATCGACACCAAAACAGTAGGCAACATCATGTGTCATACATATAATGATGAAGCAGCAGGTGCACAAAATTTGTCACCAACCAACCTCATCCCACACTTTTGTTCCTGACTATTTTACCCTCTGTGAAAACATGTTACCATTATCTAGAAATTCTCCTTAGCACTTGCGTTTCTGAGCAGAAGGAGTTCGCTTTGATAGAGCAAATGCACGGTCTTTATGAGGATTGTCTGTCTCCAGGCTCTTTGTGTGAAGGGGGTCTGGAGCAGATCCAGTCAGCCAGGAAGGAGTGACGAGTAACCATTTAGCAATGTTTAAGAAGTTTGAATTGAGTAGTGACATGACACGTCTAACGAAGTGTGCCATTCATACAACCAAAGGAAGGAGGGGGGTTTGCTGTCATACTTCTCACATGTCATTATAGCAGTTGGAATACCGCAAGCATGTTATTACAGTATAATAAAAATGTCTCTCTTTGTGACTTACAGAGTCATAAATGATATGTCACTCAATTCCTGATGGAAATCAAAGGCAAGTGGGCTACACAAAAATGCCTCATTATAATATTTTTCGACCAGTATGGAATATTAAATGCAATTCATTTCTGTATTACCGACTATTTCCTATTAAGATAATAAAGCACGTTCATGAATAGAATTAATAACCTCCCCTATAAACAGATCAATTGCATTTTGTATTTCTATTCATGGCAAGCACCGAGGTGCAAGGTACAAATGGAAAATATAAAGGTATATAAGTCATGAAAAAGAAAATTAAGCATAATTGTCTTTAAGGATATTAATCATAAGAGCCACAGGTCTGAAGCCCAAATGTTATAAATTGTGACCATGCAGTGTTTTTCCTTCTAAGGAAAAATATATGGTCTTAACTAGTGGGGGACTGCTGGCTAATTAAGGAAAAAAGGATTATAATGGGACTGTGTTCATATAAAGAGGAAACTGAATTTGTATGTAATTTTGCTTTATAGTTAGAAAATATTCTGCAGCCTTGGGATATTTTAGTCTGCAGTTTACAATGACACATTGTGTATGCTGCTAGATTAATTATTAAACCAGGGACCTGGCAAGCACTTCAAGAGAAAAATTCTGGATTTGTTTAGGAGTTTGTTCATTTACTTTCAGGGCTCATGCATATGACTATATTGTGGATCTATATGGTAAAAATCAAAATTGCGCCATCCATAGAATTGTTTGGATCTATTCCGTACCTGTATGTGTAGGTCAGTTTCACACATCCTGAGATTTCGGGTACGGGAAAAAACAGTACCCGAGATATCAGTGTCCTTGTGTCCATGTGCCCATGTGTGTAATACTTGTGGCATATGTGTGACAATCATGTGCCACCCGTGTGACGCATCAATACAACACGTACCTGTGCCTGGGAAGCAGCGGTATAATTAGCATTGTTCACTGGCGCTGGTTGGTTAAGACGGCTCTCATCATTCTCCCTTGCTCTGCCAGCAATCAGCATGAGCAAGGGAGAATGTTGAAAGCTATATTTAACTGATAACAATGAGAGCATGTGGCGGCTGATGGGATTACTACTCCCATCAGCCTACACCTGCAGACATTAATAACAGTGAGACCAGTCACTGGCTGATGGGAGTATTCATCAGATGTTGCCTTCTCTATAAATACTTTTAAAAAAGGCGTGTGTTCACCTGTATTTTTGATAACCAGCCAGACAAAACTGACAAATACAGGCCGCAACCCTTGACTGTCATTTTCAGCAAGGCTGGCTATCAAGAATATAGGGGTCCCACACTGTTTTTTTTAATTACAGTACTTTTGACACAGTCTTTCTAAAGCAGAGAGCTCATGGCTGGTATTCGCAGGCTGGTAAGGGGCCATGGATATTGACCCCCCCAGCCTAAAAATAGCAGCCTGCAGGTGCCCAGAAAATGTACATCTATTAGATGCCGGCAGAGCTGTCTTCAGCACCCGGTGCCAGGGAACAGCGCTAACTGTACTGCTGCTTCCCACGTGCCAGTACATGTCACACTGAAGACACACGGATGTCATCTATATGTCATATGTGTGCACTTGTGCCTGATGTTTTTTTGGCCTATGCTGCTGTTAACCCCTTTACCCCCAAGGGTGGTTTGCACGTTAATGACCGGGCAAATTTTTACAATTCTGACCACTGTCCCTTTATGAGATAATAACTCTGGAACACATTCATGGATCCTGGTGATTCTGACAATGTTTTCTCGTGACATATTGCACTTCATGTTAGTGATAAAATTTCATTTATATAACTTGCGTTTATTTGTGAAAAAAATGGAAATTTGGCAAAGATTGTGAAAATTTTGCAATTTTCCAACTTTAAATTTTCATGCCCTTAAATCACAGAGATATGGCACACAAAATACTTAATAGGTAACATTTCACATATGTTTACTTTACATCAGCACAATTTTAGAACCAATTTTTTTTTTTAGGAATTTATAAGGATTAAAAGTTAACCAGCAATTTCTAATTTTTACAACACCACTTTTTTGGGGGACCACATCACATTTCAAGTCACTTTGAGGGTTCTATATGATAGAAAAAACCCAAAAGTGACACCATTCTAAAAACTGCACCCCTCAATGTGCTCAAAAACACATTTACAAAGTTTATTAACCCTTCAGGTGCTTCACAGGAATTTTTTGAATGTTTTTCACAAAAAAATTAATTCAGGTCCAATTTTTTGATTTTCCCAAGGGTAACAGGAGAAATTAGACCCCAAAAGTTATTTTGCAGTTTGTCCTGAGTACGCTGATACCCCATATGTGTGGGGGGGGCACTCTTTCGGTGCATGGCAGAGCCCAGAAGAGAAGGAGCGCTATTTGAGCTTTTCAGCGCAAAATTGGCTGGAATTGAGATTAGACGCCATGTCGCGTTTGGAGAGCCCCTTATGTGCCTAAACAGTGGAAATCACCCACAAATGACCCCATTTTGGAAACTAGACCCCCCAAGGAACTTATCTAGATGTGTGGTGAGAACTTTGAACCCCCAAGGGCTTCACAGAAGTTTATAACGTAGAGCCATAAAATTAAAAAATCATATTTTTTTCCACAAAAATGATATTTTGACACCCAATTTTTTATTTTCCAAAGGAAAACAGAAGAAATTGGACCCCAAGAATTATTGTGCAATTTGTAGTACACTGATGCCACATATGTGGGGGTAAACCACTGTTTTGGCGCATGGCAGAGCTCAGAAGAGTAGGAGCACCGTTTGACTTTTTCAACACAGAATTGGCAGTAATTGAAATCAGACTCCATGTCGCATTTGGAGAGCCCTTTATGTGCCTAAACAGTGGAAACCCCCCAATTCTAACTCCAACCCTAACTCTAGCCCTAACCCTAAACCTAATGGGAAAATGAAAATAAATACTTTTTTTATTTAATTACTTTTCCCTAACTAAGGGGGTGAAAAAGGGGGTATAATTTACTATTTATAGTGGGATTTTATGCTTGGCAGCTGTCACACGCTAAAAGACACTTTTTATTGCAAAAATAGTTTTTGCATCACCACATTTTGAAAGCTATAATTTTTCCATATTTTGGCCCACCGAGTCATGTGAGGTCTTATTTTTTGCGGGACGAGTTGATGTTTTTATTGGTACCATTTTCGGGCACGTGACATTTTTTGATGGCTTTTTATTCAGATTTTTGGGACGCAGAATGAACAAAAAAAAAATTTCAAAAATTTCTTTGGGGGTGGGGCGTTTATACCGTTCCGCATGTGGTAAAATTGATAAAGCAGTTTTATTCTTTGGGTTACTACGATACCTCATTTATATTTTTTTATGTTTTGGTGCTTTTATATAAAAAATAATTATTTTTGCATCACTTTATTCTGCGAGCTATAACTTTTTTAATTTTTTGCTGATGACACTGTATAGTGACTCATTTTTTGCGGGACAAGATGACGTTTTCAGTGGTATCATGTTTATTTATATCCATCTTTTTGATCGCGTGATATTGCACTTTTTGTTTGGCGGTATTATGATAAAGCATTGTTTTTTGCCTTGTTTTCTTTTTTAAGGGGTTCACTAAAGGGGTTAACTAGTGGGACAGTTTTATAGGGCGGGTCATTATGGATGCGGAGATACTAAATATGTGTACTTTTATTATTTTTTTATTTACATAAAGAAATGAATTTATTGGGGAATATTTTTTTTCTTTATTTAGGATTTTTTAAAATTATTTTTACACATGATTTTTTTTTACTTTTTTACTTTGTCCCAGGCTGGGACATTACTATGCAAAGTCAGATCGCTGATCTGACACTTTGCAGAGCGCTGTGTCAGATCAGCGATCTGACAGGCAGTGTAGGAAGTTTCTCAGAGCCTGCTCTCAGCAGGCAATGAGAAGCCACCTCCCTGCAGGACCCAGAAGGACTCCATGGCCATTTTGGATCGGAGGGCCTGCAGGGAGGGTCTCAGGGAAGCATGCAGGGAGCCCCCTCCCTGCCCGATGCTTCCCTATGCCACTGGAACACTGCAATCATGTTTGATCTCATTGTCAGCTGTGATAATAACATGAATGGGATAGAACATCTTATGGCAGAAAGGGGTTAAAAAATGGACACTTCAGTGTATTTTGCCAATGGACACACAGTCCGTGAAAACACACTGACATATGCACAGACCAATTCCCTTGAATGGGTCTACCTGTATAATTGTCTCCGCTATATGTGAAAACTGTCACCATGTACTGGACACACTAACATGGAAAGAGCCCTAATAGGTAGAATATGAGATAAGACTAAAAGGCCAAGAGTCTAGCTGTGACCTCCTGACAGAAATATGGTTCTCAATAGGATGATCAGTGTAGCTTGACCACATATTTAGTGGACTATCGCTACACCACAGCTACATACATAAGAACACTTTGGGAGGAATTAATTAAGACTAGTGCTTTACATAACAGTCTTAGGGCAGGTGCAGATGGGCGTATTATCGGTCCAAGTGCAATACCATTATTAGTCGTGCACATGCCCGATTTTTTCCTTGGACAGTGGAAAAAAATCACTGCATGTGTTAGGCGCTAGAATTCTCCCACTGCACAGGATGGATCTCAAACCTTGTCTTCTGCTGTGGTCTCCCATTCAGGCTCAGCGGTTGGGATGACTGCTCAGCACAGACTTCGGTCCGAGCAGTATTACTGGTCATCATCCACCATGGCATCCGGCATCTATATCTCTGTAACGTCCTAATGAACCGTGCTATTGGTGGGGAAACATGTCAGGGTGCATCTGAATCACGATAGGTTATGCTCCAAAAATACTTTGTAGCCATTGTGCAGTAATACGACACTGGTCTAAGTACATTGTCCGCAATATGGGACTTTAATCATGATTGCAGTTGCCACTGTGGGGTGCAACTATTCCCTTTTTAAGAATGATATATTGATGAGGTCACTATTGTGGGCCTGTATCAGACAATAATCTTGTACAATGGATGACCGAGATGGAGCATTAATCATGGTTCATGATGTTTGATGGTTGAATTTTTATGCTTATCAGATACCCTTTGGTAAATCATCTTTAGTTCCAAGATTCTCTTCATCTCTGCCCTGTAATATATTGTTTTCCCTCCTTTGTGGAAGGGTGTAAAAGGGCAGCAAGGGACAGTGTACGCTGAGTGGGGGCACCAAAAAAATCATCCTAAAAGGTGCCAACCACTACAGTCAGGTAGGGGCTATCTCAGGCCTATTATAGGGTATTTGTTAGGCTAGTCTATTTTTAGTATATCCTTGGTATATACCTTTTTTTTCACTGGGTTGGTGTATTTTAAAATTGAAGTATTAAAGGTTTTTTACTGGGAATATATGTGCACATACCAATTTATGATTTCCTGAGCTATTTAATACAAGAAAATACAAACTGTCTAGACTTGAGCAAGGTACAAAAAGCTCTCAATAGCACCTTTCTGTGTGCTAGTATCATGTGTGTTTGGTGTGTTGGTGGCTACCTTACCACTCTGTGTGCGCGTGTGCCGCAAATAGCACTGCGAGTGTTGGTCTAGACAGGCAGTGTAGGGTGGGAACTCCCGCTTGAACTTAGCACCTGCAGCGGGCATCCTCAGGTGCGCGTGCTGAAGCACACCATGTGTCAGAGCAGGGCCAACCACCAGCTTAGTCTTCCCTGGGAGGTTAAGTTATAGGGACCCCAAATAGTATTTTTCTGTATGCCTGTGCAGTCTAATAGGGGTATAGTCTTTTGCTTTGATTCATAGTACCGCTCTGTGGTGTAACAGAGCTCGTTACTTTGCGCTCTGTGCACACTGAGTGACATTTAGCTCAGTGTGCTTTAAGCATTTTTTCCCAGCCTTTCTCTGCCATTGTGCTAGCTGCGATTTCTCCATCACCGCACGGTGGAACCCGGGTTGTGAGCGCACCTTATTATAATTTTATATTTGGTGCGTTCCGCCAATCCTAACAGAATGTCTCAGTTTGACCTGATATTCACATCGTACTCTTCTATGCAAGTCAGTGAGCGCTTGGAAACCATCCGACTGCCCTCTGATGACATCTGAACGCTGTCTGATTTCCATGCCCTGACACAATGGAGGAGATGAAAAAATTTTGTTCTCCATCTTCTCCTCACAGTGTGCTCCAATTCTCACATCCGAATTGGCAATTTTCAGAAGTGTCATACAAATAAATTGAGAGGGGAAACTGTAAGATTTGTGGTTTCTGTACTTCACCCAATGTAGGCTTGGCCAATAGAAAGTTTCTTCTTTCCCCACTGGCCGGATGTGAAAGAGATCAGACAGCAATCAATCCTTTACATTGCACTCTTTCCTGCCTTATTTCTTGGCCTCATTGCCTAATCTATCCAACATGGACATTTGGCACATTCTAATCATTTTACATTTGTGTGATATATCACTTTTTGGAAAGAAAGACCTGACACCTCTAGCTCTGTGACAAGTATCACTTCTATTAATAACCTCTACTATTCAGACCTAGTTTTTTTAAGCTTCTTCCATTGGTAAATATTAACGGGTGCAAATTAATTTTCAAGTTGAATATCAGTTTGAGAAGGCTTTATTCCTGGCCTCGTTGATCTCCATGTATAGTCATAGGTAATATACCGATAGCAGAGCTATCATTAGTTGAAAAAAAAAAAAATACAGAAAGGCAAATAATTAAATATTGTTTTTAAAAAGTGATTATAATTGCAAACAATTTCATGTTATTTAAATCATTTCAATTGAAAATTAAGTAATATTGCACAATAAAAGTCACTCCAAAGCCCCGCAGCCATTAGATTTTACCTGTGTGTAACTTGCTGCCCATTTCAAATTGTGAAAGCATTCTTAGAGAAATTAATCAAGAGCAGATGATGGGTTTGTCTCCCTTTTCCAGCTTTCCAATATGTCAAAGTGCATAGGGAGTGGTCAAGACAGGCAAATCATTGGACAATGGTGGAAGTAATTGTCACTGTTCGCGGTCACCTTATAGTTCTAAAAGTGACGATCATGAACAGACTTGGTGCTGGGCTGCTCCAATTTTCCTTCACCCTTTAACCCGTATAAAGGGTTCTGGACTTATAAGAACCCCTAAATTGGGGCCATAAAATTAGCTGCTATTTGGTAGTGTGAGCTGGCAAAATGAATAGTCCAGTAGCTATAAACTGGCAGTGGGAATTTGCGCTTCAGGGGCTTAAATAGCTGACAGCCCCATCCTGGAGTGATATAAACCCGACCAAAATAAACCCAATAGCTCCCTGATTAGGAGGCGCCAAAACAAAAGCCCCAAGACACACAAAAAAACAGGAATGTCACTGTCACACATTGCCAGCCATAAAGGTGCACGGCTGCTCAGTGGCTAAAGCGGAAACAATTGAGGTACAAATCAGCACAGATGTTACAATAATGTAGGCTGGAAAGTAAGGGAAAGAAAGTTCCTGCACTTATAGTGCTGGCAGAATGTAGACGAAAGGACCTGCCCAGTGAACAATAGTGAATGTCACGTGATGGAGAAGTGGAATCGAAAAAGTTTCTACACATTAAACTGGTATATGAATTAAGTTGTGGAGGATGAGGGCAGCAAGGCCTTGCTTTTACATATGTTTTACAGGAAAGGACAGCTCTAAGTAAGTTTCATTTTTAAATACGGTATTTTAAATAAAAACAAGTGATATTTGTGATGATCAGACATTCAGCCTAATTTACAAAGTGCTACGTTTAAATCTTGTTTACTAAATAGACATTTAATTTTTTTTGTACGTTTATTATCCAGGACATCTCATCATGCTACATACAACTGTCTTTACACAGGGGTGATACAGATGATGGAAATTTGACAGATCATCTATTTATCTTTGAGATTACAGCACTGTATACCGCATTAAGTAAACTACACAATCAAACAGAAGAGTTAGGAGGACTGACGCACTGAAAGACATTTGTTTCTGAGTTACTCTTCACTCATGATTTATAAAGGAATATTAAGCTGGGCCTGTAATAATAGCTGAAATAAAAGAAGGCATAAAAAGTGTATTTTAAGTCATTTGTTTATTTATAATGAGTCATAAGTGGAAAACTGGCATAAGAAAACCCTGGAAATATATGCAGGTGGTGTACGCCATATTAATTATACAATTGCCCAATTTTTTTGAGTGTTCTGAAAATACCAGACCCAAGATTCCAATGTCACAGAATTTATGCCTAAAGGGGATATTTACCGTAAAAGTTTGTTACAAACAAAATCACGCATGTCCATAGGTTGCATCTGTCACTGCAGTGTAAAGGATTTTGACTCTTTTGGGAGACCGGTGATATATATACGGTATTTTTTACTTTAATTTATGTATTTTGGCTAAAAAAAAATTTGCAATTGGGTTTCATTAAAACATGTTGCACCTTTTGGCTTTCAGGTTGTCCGTTTTCCTGCAAATTTCTGTCTGCAGAATGTGATTAATGTTTCACAGGTTAGTTTTTTGGTATGTGTGATATGCGTTACTTATGAGTAGTGATGAGCGAGTATACTTGTTGCTCGGATTTTCCCGTGCATGCTCGGGTGTGCTCTGAGTATTTTGGCGTGCTCGGAGATTTAGTTTTTGTTGACACAGCTGCATGATTTGTGGCTGCTAGACACCTTGAATACATGTGGGAATTCCCTAACAAACAGGTATTCCCCACATGTATTCAGGCTGTCTAGCAGCCGCAAATCATGCAGCTGTGTCGACAAAAACTAAATCTCCGGGCACAACAAAATACTCAGAGGACACCCGAGCATGCTCGGGAAAACCCGAGCAATGAGTATACTCGCTTATCGCTACTTATGAGGATAGATCACAGACCCATTAAAATGAATGTGACTTTTCCTATTCCACCCTTTTTTTTTTGCGAACCAATTGTGTTACAGATAAAACTCATCAATGAACGTCAGTAGCCCCGCGGAAGAAAAAACAGATAGCACATGGATGTCCTCCATGTGCTGTTAATATTTTATGGTTATTATGTAATTCTATAATTATTATTATGTAACACATGAACAGGGTTTTGTAAAGCCCCATCCACATGCATTGTGCTGTCACAGATATCCAGTGAAGATACAACATGAAACAGAAAATGCAGCCAGTTATTATAATGTATTTTATTAGAGCTGAGCCAAAAGTTTTGCACCTTCCTTGTCCAGCATACATGGCATCTGGACGAGGGCATGCTTCACTTCTGCAGTTGCCATCCTAGGCTTGTATCTGATGGCACGCATGACATTCAGTTGCTTTGTAAATTCTAGCTGTGCCCAAGATGACGGGCTCACTATGAATGGTTTGACTGCCACGGATGACCAGACTGGACGCTAAGCCAGAGAAGTGTGAATCTTTTTGATAGAATATACAAGATGCAAAGTCTATTACGTAAAGTCGTTGTATATGTGCAGTCACTGATCGGCAATGATCTTTGGTAGATAAATTGAGTAATCACCTGCTGTTTGGGAGAGCAAAAGCTTGACGCCGTTATAAGGTTTATACTATATGCACCACTGCCAACAATCAGTGATGTAGTGACAGGTCTGGCACCCTAACCTAACATACTAAGACGTTAGGGCCTGCCTGAACTTAGGTTACCTTGACATTGCAGTACTCTTCCAGATTATGTAATTGAAGCGTTCACTGCAGATAAATAAACTGAGCATACATTTAACAGCTGCACGTAAATAGCAGATTTAGAAGTGAGGGAAGGAACACCTACATGGGTTACACAACACTGTCAATATTTATCGTTGACTTAATGCTAATTAAGAATTGAGATATTAGGAATCACCCAGGATGAGTGATGAGCCTGGTATGGCATAGTATGGTGGCATTCAGATGGAACCAGGGTGTAGTCCACATCAGCGACAATATGATGCTATAGCTATTTTCCCACCACAAAACATTATTTGACCTCAGGGATACATATTATGTCTGTTTTAAGGTGCAGGTTTTTTCCAGAATATATCACTCATAGCTTATCTCGGAAGCCCCACTGATTACCAGAATGAAGGAGCTAGTTACTGCAATGGAGGGGACACTTTCCACTTGTTCTGCTGCATAGTAGGTGTCCCAGGGGTGTTACACCTACCATGACAGTGATGGCCAAACTTGAGGGTCTGTTTATATAGAGCAAGATTTGGGAAAGAAGCGATCATTGGAATGCTTGTTTCTCAATAATAAGTCTGACTAAATAGGCCGGCAATCGGATCAACAAATGAGCCAAGCGACTGTTCGTTTTGTGAAATTATTTTTAAGCTTGCTTAAAAATTATCATTTTCAGAAGCACATCATCCAGTGTAAACAAGACAGAGGCTGTCAATAACAAAGGCATTATTTTTGCATAGAATGATCACTCTGTGCTCATTGAAGAGTGGTCAGCCTGTCTAAACAGACTAATAAATAGCATATATGTTAGCAGGAACAGGCTAGCTAAATGTAGCCTTGGAGTCCTAAGAATTTGCCATTCTGAAAAAAAAAACCTTAAGTCTATGTGCCCACGTTGGAAAAATGCTGCAGAATTGTCCGCAGCATTTCCACAACTCCCCACCGCGGGTAAAATGCATGCGGAATTCGCATGTGTTTTCCTGCAAGACACAAGCGTCTTGCAAGCGTTTTTAGCTTGCAGAATGCTAGCGCTATTCCAAGTGATTTGAAGCATCGCTTGGAAAGGTGATTGACAGGTTGGTCACACTTGTTAAGCATAGAGCTGTGAACGACTTTTTACTATTGATGCTGCCTATGCAGCATCAATAGTAAAAGATAGCATGCTAAAAATAATTTAAAAAAAATTTAAAAATATGGATATACTCACCTCCCCCGATCTCCTCAGCGGCGTTCCCGGTCCTCAGCAGCGCTGCCGGCAAGTTCCATTCCCAAGCGTGCTTTGCGAGAATGACCTTTGTGACGTCATGGTCGTGTGACCGCTACGTCATCAGAGGTCATTCTCGCAAAGCACGCCTGGGAACGGAACTTGCCTGCAGCGCCACTGAGGACTACGGGGGTCGACAGAGGGTAAGTATATCCCTATTTTTCATTTTAATTCTATTTTTTACAGGAATATGGTACCCAGGTCATGGAGGAGAGTCTTCTCTCCTCCAGACCCTGGGTACCATCTGCACATTGAGCGCTCACTTTACGAATGGTGGGCATAGCCACAAGCATAAAGTGAGCATTTCAATGTCATCCTATGGCGGCGGAACGGCTGCGATTCCGCAAAATTAATGGACATGCTGTGGATTTTTCCGCTATGCGATTCCACAGCGGAAAAATCTTCAGCATTGGCACAGCAACTGCGAAATCCCACAGGATTGCAAGGGATACATTTTGTTAGCGTTTTTTAAGCATTTCCACAGCAGCAAAAAGCGGCGGAAATACTTAAAAAACGCAACGTGGGCACACAGCCTAAAAGGTTGTTGCCTTTACCTTTTGGCAGAGGATATACCATTACAGCCATGGCATTGCACGTGAAATAGTGAAAGGGATGAAGCAGTATATAAAACTGCAGCTTGTACATTCTCACATTCAGTGAGGGTTCATAAAGGTCAATCTTCCACCATTTATGAAGCGATAGGATATACTAGTGATACACTATTAGTTTTTAAGATAGAAATACCCTATTAAAAGTAGTTTTCATTATATATTTATCACTGGGGACAGCTATTTTAGTTTATAATACTGTCACATTTTTTTTCTACTTTTCTCCCATTTATATACTTTACAAGACTTTACATAATATGCAAATGGTGGAAAGCATAGCTACTCCGTCTATCTAGTGATTAGTGAACAATGGGGAAAAAAAAGCTTAAAATCCTATTTCCATAAATATTGCTATAGAAAGAATGATGGGAACCGATGTGGAGTGATTCAAATATAACTTTTATTAAACTTTTTTTAAAATGTCCACTGATGAGCAACAACCAAAAAATATTAACTCTCAGCTGTATATATTGAAGGAGAAGGAGAAAATCACATCAAGCTACAAGAAAAGCTTGGGTTATTTTATCTCTTTTCTGCACCATGACATATCAATTCTTTGTTGTGTCAGTGCGGACATTTAGAGTAGGCTAAGAGGCTGATCCCTATCCATACTGGGCAGATTGTTACACAATTGGAATCTTCCACTGACAGCTACAATTGAAGCAAGCTCAGATCAGTGCTATTAAAGGGACTCTGTCAGCACAGAATGACTGTTCAAATCAAGTACAGATGCTTGTTGCTTCACGGCGGGTCCAATCATTTAAATATACCTTCCAATCTGCTTAATTTCCACAATCATGTCACTGAAAGAAAAGAGGAGGGTGGAAAAAGCAGGAAAACAAGCAGTTGGGAAGGTGTATTTTTAAATGATTGGCCATGTCGTGAAGCACCAAGTGGCGGAACTTAGTTTGAACAGTCATTCTGTGCTGACAGAGTCCCTTTAATTACTTAAATGCCTCTGTAAATCAATTAAAACAAAATTTAAGCAATGCTATCCTACCTGGGTGTCCTTTCCCCCTGCCCTTCTTCACTTTTGCAACTTCATGTGAAGCACTTAACCATAATTAAAGAAGCACTCCCATCAAAGTTTTTATCATCTTAATATATTGCAGTCATCTTATTACCTAGCACTGTGTACTCACAATTGCTCATTTTGCGTTTCTACCCAGCTAATTGACCATGAGTAACCTCTCAGATTTACGCTCCATAGGTTGTGTGGCGTGGCTAAGGGTTGTATAGTCGATGGGAGGTATGTGTCTCAGAGATGGCTTGTCTCTGTAATGTAAGCCCAGAGTGTTTCTTTAGTACACATAAGCCCTAATGGATATCACTATACTTCTAATGTATTGCAAGGACCTGTGGTGAGGTCACAATCATATGACCAGTCAGCTGCTGGGTTCGTGGGTGTGGCTATACCTTTATAATGTAGACTACTCCTGAAACACAGTGCTGTATGTGGGGAGGGACAAGCCTCCTGTGTGTGAGGAGGCTCCAGGACTGAGCCTGAAGGAATGGACAGTTATGTTTTTTTCTCCTGAGCTGAAGGTTAGTTCTTTTGGTGATGTGCTGTTTTCGGTTTATGAAGCAATAAACCTTCTGAACTTTAAAGGAACGTGCCTCCTGACTGACTCCCGTTTGCAACTGAGCGAGTACAATCCCTACAGTTGCTTGAGAGAATCGCTGGACATCGTGGGAACTCACAATTGATTATGTTGGAACTGCTGATATCCTTTTAGTAATAAATGCAAAAACCAGTAAATGTGTGGGGGGAGTCTTTATTCAAATAAACATTTTTTCCCTGTGTTATGCCTTTATATTTTGAAATATGGGATTAGTAATGGAGAGGTGTCTAATAGACACCTCTCCATTACTAGTCCATGGGCTTGATGCCAGCTTATATTACAAAGCTAACATCAACTTCAAAAACCATTACCCTGACTTCCACTGCACCAGGGCAATAAGGAAAGAGCCGAAGCTAAGTGTCAGAATTGGTGCATTTAATGGATGTGCCATTTCTGGGTCAGTTGAGGGCTGACTTTATTAGGCTAAGAAGAGGCCAATATCCATGTACTTTCCCAGCCTATTATCAGCTCATAGCTATCTGCTTTGCTTAGCTGGTTATTAAAAATAGATGAGACCCCTAGTCATTTTTTGGATCCCCATGTTTAATAACTAGCAATGGCAAAGCAGCCAGCTGGGGGATGACACTGATAGGTTAGGAAGGTTCATGCATATTAACTCTTTCCCAGCATAACAAGATCAACTCACAGCTGTCTGCTTCCCCTTGACTTGTTATTAAAAATATAGGGGAAACCCCACTTCATTTTTTTAGTTATGAATTTATTTATTTTACACAGTCTCTCAATCAAGCAGTCCCTATGCTAGTCAGATGACAATGGTGGTGCCACCCATGATCTGGTGGTTATACAGGCCGGGTCACAGGTGGCGCTAACCAATCACAGTGAAGCAAATAGTTGGCATAGTTGTGATAGCTGCGGAAGGGCCAATAGCCCAAAAGCTTGTTGTTTGGCTGCGCTGCAGCATTCCAACAAGCTTTATTAACCATCCTAACTCCAAACACTAGAACTGACTTCTCACGGACATCTGGGAGAAGTTTGTGTTTGGAGATTAGCATCAGACACTAGGTATCCAGTGAGAACAACAAACTTTACAGTTTGGGTTCGTTCATTCCTGGCAGTATCTCATGAGTCATACAGGGAAAATTGACCTGCTGTTTCTACATTAAGCTTAGAAGGATTCAGCTAGACAGTTTTTAATAACATGATGTCATAGACCTAATGGAAAAGAGAAAGCTTAGCTGGGTAGAAGAGCAAATTCGGCAATGAGCAATTAACCTACAAATATGTGGTTATTATGCAGGTTAATAGCTTTCTGAACCTCCGCGGTGCCCCCACTTAGAGTCCCGCTGCCAGGAGGAAATTAACTTTGCTTCCTCTGGCAGTATTCGGTGTTTAGTCACGGGTGTGGCGCCGGCTCTGTTTCAGTCACCAATATGTGTATAAAGAGTGGCTTCTATAACTGTGCCCCTGGCATTAACTGACAGACGACCCTAATGGGCATGTCTTATGTGCATTTAATTGGAATTGTACATTGTGTCATTCCTTCTTTATTCCTATGACTAAATTGACAACTGAGTGTTAACTTTTGAGGATGTGCCTCTACATAGTTTGGTACTGTCCAATCTGTGACTATGTGGGACATGTCCCTTTGCCAAAATAAATGGTAACAGTCTGTTGTCATCTTATTTATAATTTTCTAGCTTAATTCCCCATATACAGTATGATGGCCCAAAAAGTCCACCACATAATATGATTGCCGCCACAGTCCTCCCACTCCACACAGTATGATGCTCCCACAGCCCATGTCAACGCATTATGATGAGCCCCATAGCACCTTCACCATGCAGCAGAATGCCCACAGAACCTCTAACACATTATGAGAGCCTCCACAATCCTCTCTACATGGTATGATGTCCCAGCAGCCCACGCACACAATATTAAGGTCCACACAGCCCACCTCTACATACAGTAGTATGTTAGCCCCGACAGCATACCGCCACATAGCATGATGTCACTAAAGTCTCCTCCACTCAGTATCATAGCACCCACAGACCCCACTTAGTATAATGACCTACATCCCCTCCTACTGTATGAGGGTATCCACATAGTATGATGTTCAAACAGCCCACAACACAGTATTATGGCTCACACAACACAACACTCGCTCACATAGTATTATGGCCCCTACACCCACCCTCCACATAGCATGATGGCCACAAAGTCTCTCTCCACTCAGCATGATGTCCTCCCACAGTACCCTTTCACATAGCATTATGCCCCCACAGCACCCTCCCACATAGTATGATGGTCCCCATAGCCACCCACACAATATGATGGTGACACAGTCTCCTCCACACACAGTATATCTCCACAGTACCACAGCCCCCCATAAATTATGTGGGCCTCCATTGTTCCCCCTATAGTATGTTGTCATCCACAGCCCCATACAGTATGATGATGCCTACAATCACACACACACAGTATTTTGCCCTCACAGACCTTTCCACAAACTGTGATTGACCCCACTGTACTCTCTCTCACAGTATAATAGCACTCACAGTCCCCCACACAGTATGATTGTTCTCACAACCCCCACACAGTATTATGGAACACAGAATCCCCACTTACACATGCAATATAATGGCCCCCACAGCTTACTATACACAGTATCATGCCCCCACAACTCTCTATATACAGTATGATGGTTCCAAATCCTCCCTTACACACAATATAATGCCTCTACAGCCCCTTACACTATATAATGTCCCAACAGCCCTCTTTACACTGTATTTTTTGGCACACATTCCTTCTCCACATGGTTTTATAGACCCCAGAGTCCCCACAAACTGTATAATGGCCCCCACAGCTCACCACACATTGTAGGATGTTACCACAGCTCTGTACACATAGTATGTTGGTCTCCACAGCTTCTTTATAAACTGTATGATACCCCCACAGCTCCTTACACACAATGTGATGGCCTCAACAGCTACTTGCATGTTGTATGACACCCTCACAGTTATCCCCAATTACTGAGAATAAAAAAAAGTAACAAAATAAAACTACTGATCTAGCCGTATTCCCACGTTCCGATCTGTGCTGCGTGTTTACTGAAGCTCTGCAAACCAGGAGCGCTCTAGTGATGTCATTGCACCTGCCGTTTTGTAGTCTCAGAAGCACAGGCTAAATTGTGGAAGAGGTTTGAATGGGCCAATATTGCTGAAATTGAGGCACAGAGATGGTGACCAGGTCTGTGTTAGACTTGTGTCACTTCTAGGGTCTTTCTTTCACACAATACAAGCAGTTTTACTTTTCAGTCTGTAATGACTGGTCATCCAATAGAGAACAAGTGGATCAGGACAACTGTTTGTACATTTTCTATGAATATATTCATTAGACTCCCAGTATATATTGTAAAAGACACTTAATATATAACAAACATAAAAGTGGAAATAAAATAAAAATAGTAGAAATGTATTAGGACAAAATAGAAGGTGATAAGTTCCGTTTAACAAACCGAATTGTAAAGAAGTCAAGACATCATTTTATCAGCTTTCATTTCTAATTAAAAGGTTGGGAAAACATATAGTAGACCATCAATCTCTGATAAATGAAGTCTCACAGTCAGGATCTGCACCATCGGCAAGCCAAATGGGTTCAACGTTTATCTAAACACAGTGCCTGGAAGGCAATGGATATACTGGCACTGTATCGCAGGTTACCCCATTCTGCTAATTAATGTGATTCTTGGAGAAGTAACTATGTTCTACCATCAAACCATTTTAGTTTTACTAAAGTAGACCTTTACAGTGCATTTTATCTAAGCAGTTATAATAGGAATATAGGGAAATATTACAATCTAGTGATTCATTTGGTCTACTTTCTCTTAATTTTAGTTAATTAATTGAACTAAACAGAAAAATAAATTACAAAGTGAATAAAAGCAGCTACATTAAAATTAAACAAAGGAAGAATTATAAACTCTTGAAAAGTCTCGTGAACATAGAGGAAGAAATAAATATTTCTCATGCTCTGTAAACCAAACAGAGAAAAATACTAATAAGTCTTTTAGTGCTTTGTCTTTTACAGGAGAAGGAAATTGTACGGTCGCTTTGCTGTACTGGAAAAAAAAAACAATATTTGGATAGCGTAAACTAGCTTGCACAGGTGTGCTTACCAGATTTGTGTATCTAGCTTTAGATGAAAAGGAAAGACAAAACCTTTGCATTGAATGGCGCATGGACAAGAATGTGATAGAACTGTATGGGTGTAACTATGGGATCTAAGAGGGATGTTAGATTCACTCATTTAACGCCCACACAACCCTAAGGGTGACATTTAGTGAGTGTAAGCGCAACCACAGCTGGGTCTGTCCCCTTTTCCATGATGTGCAATTACTAATAATGTTTAGATGACACAGTAGGAATCTGTAACATGAGAGTATAGCAGCAACTTTGAAGTGTGTTCAAGATCATTTGTCTACTTTTTGAGTATTAGGATTTGTAATACCTGCCCTTAAGCTTCAGAACATAAGATCTTATGATCAAGCATATAATGTGCTTAGTAAATTTTAGAAATATTATTTTTAAATAAATGCATGCAGACAACATGACTTTGGGATGCCTAACCACTTTCAGCCCCATCTTTCAACCTCATAATATGACCTTGACTTCCACCTTTTAGCCATCTTTCAGAAGCAATTGAAAGAAAGCACAACACTGCCTGCAAAACATTTTAGATGCCATAACAGCAGCAGACATTTTATTGAAGAACCAATTAATTCACAACACAAAACAATTATTAACGTATAAAACATTTCACATATCATATAAAACTCATCATAAAAAGGCAGTATGGAAACAATTCAAGGAAGAGGTCTTTGAAGGTAACACCATTCAATTGTATATCTGAAACATCAGCTCCTACACTTCCACCTGCAGTTGCACCATGCCAACTCGAGGACACCTTAGCCAAGTGTTGTCCCTCAAAGAAACATCCCGCTAAGCCCCATTTTTGGCACTTTCCAGCCACTAAGTTTTAACTGAAAGACACGGGGTTCCATACTGGATCACATCATTTACCCTAACACATGCCTTATTCAAAGATACCAAAGATACCATTCTTGCCCTCTGCCTTGACAAGTTAGCCAATCTTAGAAAATAGAAATCAAAATAAAGATTCAAAACAGATTGAGCGGATGGGTTGATGTGATGCTTATGTACTTTTACCGCCTTTCATCAACTGTCAACTGTAAAATTTCTCCTACCACTTCAAACATTAGGCCTTACTTCCCCCAATTCACTGGGTCTTCTCCTTTAGCCCTGGACTCATCAGTCATGGCCCATACTTTCAGTGTGTTAGATGTATGGACAGTAAATAGGAATAGGCACTATAAAGCTAACCCCATGTAAAAATGAAAATATCTGAGAATATCAAAAATGCTTAGAAGCTTGCACACTTATTATGCAATCCATTAAAAAGGTCCAATACTATTGGACATAGAAATATTGTGACAATAAAAATAATTGTTTGAAAAAGTTCCAAATAAGAGAAAAATGGCACATTTTTACTGGATTGCATCCAATCCTTATGATAGCACTGAGCTGTCAGAAGAAACTGTTGTCATTGGAGCACATGTTCAGGAGTTATCCTCCCATGGCCTGTATTTCTTTTTCACTTCCGGTAGCTTTAAAAGTATTTATCTAGTTTCTTGAGGTTGATAAGCTGAAAGTTACCTTTACTGCCCAATATTGAGGAGGAGGCAAACTGCTGACTGTTTCCAGGATAAACAATTCTGAAAGCAGCTATAAGTATAAATAGAGAAAACAGCATGAGTTAAAATAATTGACAACAGTTTAAGAGATGGCTAATTGATGTGCTCTGTTATCATACTTGCTCCCATACAGAATGAATGACAGGGTGCTTAACCTGCCTTTGTCACATAGGCAAAATAAATGCTTCACAAATCAGTCTCAAGCCAGTTACATATGGGTACACTCATTGACAACTCATTTAAGGACAGTGCTATAAGTTGTGGGGCAGGGCTGGTGTCTCTCACTGCATCAATCTGCGCCACCTGACAATGTATTCTTTTACAGAAACTACAGACATAGAAGCAGAGTGCCATCACTGCACTCACCTCTCCCACAAGTCATGCCTCAGTTCCTAGACTTGATCTGCTGACTTCTTGTTGCATGGTCAGGTTCCCTTTCTGCTGAGCCATAGCCACTTTGGTTTCTATCCAACGGTTGATGGCAATTTTTTCTTTTCATTTCTTTCTTTGATTTGCTTTATTTGGTTCTGTTCTAAAATTTTTTTGTGAGAGGCTATTTATAGTCATTTTCCATCTGCAGTCTTGCTGTTTAAATTTCAAGACAGATAATGTTTGGTGATCCAGCTCTTCAGCTATGGATCATTTTACCTAGCTAATCTCTTTTGCTTTTCCTATGGTTTGTTTGTGTGTCTTCCTCACCAGCACCCTTTTCCTTTCTTTTACATTTAGGGTCTGGGAGGTTTTCCATTTGTTTTTTGGTTCTTCTTATTTATTTCCATCTTTCCTGTATGTCTGTGTGAACATGTTCATAGGCTTGTGCCTTTTCCTCAGGTTATTGTATTAATGTCATAGTTATAATTGTTTTAGTGTTGCGCATTGTTTATAGACAGTGTGCAGTTAAGGACATTCAGGGTAAGTCGATGTTGAGTGGGGGCACCATTGAGTGTATGTTAGGAGTCAGGTTCCTGCGTCTGCTCTGCAGGAATCCAGGTCCTTACATTCTGCGGTCTCTTGCTCTTTATCTACTGCAGAGGAGATTGCCTTGCAGCAAATCTCTCCAGGGGCTAAGTCCCTCTGTCCTCCTACTGAGCATGCTCATGAGACGGTTTCCCATTGGAGATCGGGAGTCATGTGCTCAGGTCCTGCTCCAGATCTCATTGGTCCATCTCGGAGATCTGGAAGCTTCCGGAAGGTCCTGGCTGCTATAAAAAGCGCGCATGGCCGTTCCGCCATGCGCTAGTATAGACTATACTGCTATGTGTGAATGGTGATGGATGTATGTTTCTGGTGACTGACTTATTATGAAACCCCTTCCCTCTGATATTACGCATGTGGTTAGGGAATTAGTTCAGTAGTCTGCGCCAGTCTGTGGCAAGCCATAGGCCACTGTGCACACCGCACCTCTGCGCTAGCGTCCGACATAGCACCTGCTTTGTAGCTGTGTTGTCCAGCGGCAGTGTCCTGCACCGCGCTGCAGTTGCAGCCCTTCTTGGCGTTCGCAGTAGTGACGCCGCACACACGGTAGGTCTAGACGGACGCAGCCCCTCTGTCTTAGTTCCTGCTCCAGTGACCTTATATCGTGTGGGCATTTACCTGAGGCCTGTGACTCTAACAGGCTCAGCCTTTTTGTATGTTTTTGTTGCGGCGCCTCTGTGTGTGAACAGAGCCCGCTCTGTGCACTTCGGGTGGAGTTGAACCCGTGCGCATTATATCGCCATATTGCTCGTCTGCCATTACTCAGCAGCAGTTGTAACACCTTCTGCACGGTGGACCCTGAGCGGTGAATGCATTTTATTACTATTTTTATTTAGTGCGTTCTGCCGTTCCTAACAGTATACTTAGGGTGCCAACCTCAGCAGTCAGTCAGGGACAAATTAGGATCAGATTAGGGACTCTCAGTCTGAACTGGGACCTGTGGGGTTCAGGTGTTTGTATCTCCTGGTTTGTTCATAATCCTTGTGAGTGCACTTTTACAAGTCAACAGTGTCCATCACTCAGAATCCAGGACACCTTCAGTGGGGACAGTGATGCAGTAAACTAGTGACTAACTTAGCACTGCCCCCTGTGACGTTCTGTCCAGGAGATGCAATGGACGTTGTGGGGAGTGAGTACAGGCCTAGCCTCCTGTGACATCATGTTTGAGACTCCTCTCAAACAAAATGTCACAGAAAGTACAGTAAAAAAAACACATTTAAAGATTATATATATAGGGAGAGATGCAGGCTGTTGTAAATGAAATTACAAAAGTAGTTAGGGTATTTAGATAGATAGTTAGAAAATACATTTTATGTGCTGGACCACCCCTTAAATGGGTTTATATGTAGTATGAGTAACACAAAACTAATGTTGCAAGGGTATGATGACCCCTAAAATCCAATATGATCAGTAACCAAAGAGAAAAAAACGGAGAATAAAAGCAAAATTTATTTTGCGATTGCTACAGCAAAGTCACATACAGATTGGAATTTAAAATATGGCAACAAGTAACTTCTCTATTTTATACAAGATTTTCACCTAACAAATTAAGGTTACCTAAAAGATCTAATGCGTAAGTGGTTAATTCACTAATTCTAGAAAATGCTGACTGAATTCACCTGCCCTGTGAAGAAGGAAGATCGGACCAGCTTTCATTAGAACAAGTTCAACACACAACCGTTCAGGCTGTTACTGATTCATTTGACATTTGATAAATGTGTTTGAATACTTGGCTGCTGGTCTGGGCTTAGCGAGGAATGCACTGTGCGTAATCGGCAGGGAAATTACACTTGTCTCACACGATGAAAGCGATAACTTGGTCTCATGATCATATCTTACTATTTTATGACATTTATTCCTGGTGTGTATAAAAATTAGTCTATGTTCTAGAATACTGGGATAATTAAACGCCTAGTGGATGCTGGATGAGATTCCATTTCTTCTAGGTTTCTGAGTGTTGGGATAAGAGGGAGTAACTGTGTTTACTCTAGCCTAAAAAGGACTGTGAACTATTATCTAGAACTGTTATCTGAGATAGAAGTACACAAGGAAGTTTCCTTTGCTAATGGTTGAACTGGTCTTTAGATAAAACCTTAACTGAATACCTATAGCCCTAATTAATCAACTATTAAAACAGAAGTTGATAACGATTGGCTTACTTAAAGTTTGAATTACCTGTAATCAGAGATAACGGGAACGTCAGTTTGGAAAAAGATTGATTGAAGAAGAATAAAAATTGAATTGTTTAATATAAATAGTTGTTTTGTGGTTTACATTTTACCAACTTGGTGGAAAAACAGAATCACAGAATGATGTAGATATAAATAACATAACTTATATTCTTCATAATTTGAGTCCAAGTCAAGCTCCGTATTAGAAGTGAGCAAATAAATTTGTAGGACCCTGGTCCTGAAGCCACGCTAGTATTCCGTGGTTGTCTGCAAACTGCCTCCTACCTGCCAGAGTCCCTAGCACATTCTGATTGGTAGGCCCAGCATGATGTCATCATTATGGCATGACGGATGTATGACATCACTCTGGGCCTATTAATGAGAAGGGATGGAGGCATTGCTCTAGAATCACTGCGTTGAGAAACATGTGATGGTGTCTCCACAGTGTTGGATGTTGATCTCCATGAGTTCATTCATCCTCATTATTCACAGTATTTTACTAGGCATTGCTCCTACTAGCCAGTTTCCTACTCCACACTGATGAGGGGCCATACCCCGAAACAGCTGTCTGTGGATGGATACCATGTTTTGGCATAGGTGGTTTCCTTCATTGGAGACTGTCCTTCCCGTGGTTGTTCCTTCCCGGGGAAAGACCTGGCTAGTCATTGCTTGCTTTGAGAAACATGTGATGGTGTCTCCGCGGCTTGTGTTTTGCATGTTTTTGCATATTTCCCATAAGGGATGGGGGCATTGCTCTAGAGTCACTGCATTGAGAAACATGTGATGGTGTCTCCGCAATGTTGGATGTTGATCTCCATGAGTTCATTCATCCTCATTTTTCACAGTCTTTTACTAGGCATTGCTCCAACTAGCCAGTTTCCTACTCCACACTGATGAGGGGCAATACCCCAAAACAGCTGTCTGTGGATGGATACCATATTTTGGCATAGGTGGTTTCCTTCATTGGAGACTGCCCTTCCCGTGGTTGTTCCTTCCCGGGGAAAGACCTGGCTAGTCATTGCTTGCGTTGAGAAACATGTGATGGTGTCTCTGCAGCTTTTTTTTGCATGTTTTTGCATATTTCCCATAAGGGATGGGGGCATTGCTCTAGAATCACTGCGTTGAGAAACATGTGATGGTGTCTCCACAGTGTTGGATGTTGATCTCCATGAGTTCATTCATCCTCATTTTTCACAGTCTTTTACTAGGCATTGCTCCTACTAGCCAGTTTCCTACTCCACACTGATGAGGGGCAATACCCCGAAACAGCTGTCTGTGGATGGATACCATATTTTGGCATAGGTGGTTTCCTTCATTGGAGACTGCCCTTCCCGTGGTTGTTCCTTCCCGGGGAAAGACCTGGCTAGTCATTGCTTGCGTTGAGAAACATGTGATGGTGTCTCCGCGGCTTGTGTTTTGCATGTTTTTGCATATTTCCCATAAGGGATGGGGGCATTGCTCTAGAATCACTGCACTGAGAAACATGTGATGGTGTCTCCGCAGTGTTGGATGTTGATCTCCATGAGTTCATTCATCCTCATTTTTCACAGTCTTTTACTAGGCATTGCTCCTACTAGCCAGTTTCCTACTCCACATTGATGAGGGGCAATACCCCGAAACAGCTGTCTGTGGATGGATACCATGTTTTGGCATAGGTGGTTTCCTTCATTGGAGACTGCCCTTCCCGTGGTTGTTCCTTCCCGGGGAAAGACCTGGCTAGTCATTGCTTGCATTGAGAAACATGTAATGGTGTCTCCGCGGCTTGTGTTTTGCATGTTTTTGCATATTTCCCATAAGGGATGGGGGCATTGCTCTAGAATCACTGTGTTGAGAAACATGTGATGGTGTCTCCGCAATGTTGGATGCTGATCTCCATGAGTTCATTCATCCTCATTTTTCATATTAATGAGAAGAGGCACCAGTGAAGCTTGGAGATATGAGGCGGTTTTCAGAGCTTCTGTCTGGCAGCCATGGGCTACTGATGTGACTGTTGAAGTACTGAGTACTGCAAATTGATTTGCTCATTTGTAGCCCATTTTCATGAAAAAAAAAATCATATTATGTATTATGAAATGTATAGTAGTAAATTATATACAGTATTAATGCTATCCAATGCTTTATCTGATAGCACTCGGACCAATGTTATAATATGGAGAAGTGCACAGCTGCAATTTTTTTCCACAGACCAAACCGGTGCTGAGAGTGGCTCCGAATTTCAGATCCCACGTACCCATACAAAATCTCTGGGTGCATGCGAAACATCTCACTTCACTTGGATATCATCCGAGTGCAGTCTAACATCCACAGACTCAGACAATGGGGAAGTTGTAGAAGTTAAGTTCTCCATCTTCTCCACACCTGTGCTGCTATTCTCACACGCAAAAGAATCAGATCACACTAAAATGACACTCAGCTCAAACTCTGACAGATAATGAAAGAATCATTGCCTGTGTGACCCCAGCTTTAATATCATGGCAACCAGTTTGGGAGGAAGGGCAGTATGGCAGAGCTTAGCTTTGTCTCATTACAAACACATCTGCAGATGCCACTCTTCTATCACAATGTTGTCAGTTCAGCTGTATCCCCCTCCACTGCACTGTGACTGCTATGTGATAAAAAATGCTTGTAATCACACTCACCTCTGCTCCACTTGAAGCATTTTGCAATCACACACAGCTCTGCAGTGAGATCAGTAAGAGCTGATCTGGCTGTCATTATGTGTTTCACACTTAGGGTATGTGCACACGTTGCGGATTTTATTGAGGATCCGCAGCATTTTTAGACGCGTGGATTTGCATCACATCCACAGTGTAGTGTACAGCCAATGTTAATCTATGGGAAAAGGAGTTTTGTTGTGCATATGCTGCACAAAAAAATGCGCAAATTCGCAGCGTTTTATTTTCCGCTGCATGTCAATTATTTGTGCGGATCTGCAACATTTCTGCACCCATTGACTTGCATTGAGTCAGGCACATCTGCAGCAAAACTGCAGATCTACGGTTTTGCTGCGGATGTGGTGTGAGAAACGCTGCGGACCGGGAGGAGGGAAGTGTGTGGGCGGAGAATGTGTGCGTGTCTGTGTGCGGGGCGGGGTCTGTGTGTAGTGTGTGTGCCGGTATCTGCATGAATCTGTGTGTGTGGGTCAGCGGGGCTGTGTGCAGTGTCAGTGGGGGTCTGCGGGGCTGTGTGCGGGGTCGACAGGGCTGTGTGCGGTGCGGCTGGGGTCTGTGGGGTCGTGTGTGGTGTCGGCAGGGGTCGGCGGTGCTGTGTCAGTGTGTGTGTATCATTGTGTATGCAGGCATCTGCCAATGGGACTACTAGTCCCATCCGGCTATGCCTGCTACAGTGACAGTGAGTGACATATTAGCCAATGATGGGACAGTAGCAGTCCCATCATCCAGCTAATGTGTTGAATGTAAAAAAAAAAAAAACACAAACACACAAATAGTCCATACTTACCATAATCAGCTAATCATGAAGCCCTCGCTGACCAGAAAAAAAATTAAAATAATAAACAAACACTATACTCCCTGTGTCCAATGTAATCCAGTTAATAACGATTGTTCCATGACAATCTCCCGTGGAGAGCTGTCACATCGGCAGATGTAACAATTCTCCAGGGACTCCAGTGATACAATGACCAAGATAATCCTCCACATTGTATCACTCCACCACAGACAGGTCACCTGAGTTCAACTGTCACTTTGCGGCACTACAGCGTGAGAATTTTCTCACGCTGTAGTGCTGTAAAGCCAGAAGCTTAACTCCGATGATACACTGCGGGAGGGTTATCTCTGGTCAGTGTGTCATCGGAGGACTATAGAGAGGTCACATCTGCTGATGTGACCGCTATATAGGGGGGGATAGTCGTGGGACAATCGTTATTAGAGGGACTGCATCGGATCAGGGAGTATACTGTTGGTTTGTTTTTTTAAAATTTTTTTGCAGGTGATCGATGGCTTCAAATGGATTTAGGCGTGCAATAAAAATTATGAAAAACTATGTCATGTTTTATTTAATTAAAATACCTTATTCTTAATGTGTGTTTTTTTAACCCTTTCTTACTATAAGATTAATAATGGATAGGTGTCTTATTGATGCCTCTCCATTATTAACCGTGCTTAATGTCACCTTACAATAGCAAGGTGACATTACCCCCTTATTACCCCATATGCCACCGCTACACGGCAGTGGGAAGAGAGAGGCTAAGTGTCAGAATTGGTGCATCATACAGATGCGCCATTTCTGGGGTGGCTGTGAGATGGTGTTTGTAGCCAGGGCCCCTTCCTAGGCTATGAATATCAGCCTGCAGCTGTCTGCATTGCCTTTCTGGCTATAAAATATAGGGGATCCAACATCTTTTTTTTTTGGAGGGTCCCTCTATTTTATTAGCCAGTAATGGCTATGCAGACAGCTGCAGGCTGATATTCATAGCCTGGGAAGATCCATGGGTATTACCCCCCTTCCTAGGCTACAAATATTGTCCCCTGTCTGTCGGCTTTCCCTCTCTGGCACAGAAAATTGCGCTGGAGCCCACGCAATTTTTTTTCAATTTTTTTAAAATTAAACAGATATTGCGTTTAAGGCCAGGGTCACACTTTATGAGAAACTCACTCGAGCCTCGCACCTCAATACCCGGCACTGCCGCCGGCACTCGGGACCGGATTGTGCGGCTGCATGTATTTCTATGCAACTGAACGCTCCAGTCTGAGTGCCGGTTATTGAGGTGCGAGACTTGCGAGTTTCTCGTAAAGTTTGACCCCGGCCTAACAGATTTTTTTTATCGATAGATCTATCTATCTAAATATCTATCTATCTATCTATCTATCTATCTATCTATCCCATATCTATCTATCTATAGATAGATATGGGATAGATATGTGATGGATGGATGGATGGATGGATGGATAGATAGATAGAATGAGATAGATATATATATATATATATATATAGATTGATAAATAGATAGATCTATAGATCTATCTATCTCATTTCATCTATCTATCTATCTATCTATCTATCCCATATACTGTATATCTATCTATCTATCTATCTATCTAACTATCTATAGATAGATAGATATGTGATGGATAGATAGATAGATAGATAGAATGATATAGATAGATGGAATGAGATAGATCTATATATAGATCTATAGATAAATAGATCTATAGAGAGATAGAGAGATAGATATTATCTATAGATCTATCTGTCTATCTATCTATCTATCTATCTATCTATCCCATATCTATCTATCTGTATGTATATCTATCTGTCTATCTGTGTGTAATGGAGTGTGGGTTGGACAAATGTAAAAGAGGAGGTTGGACAAGAAATGACATCACAATTCTTTTTTTTTTTTATAAATAGCATATCTTTACTTAGCTTACCAAAACGCATACAATCCGCATGAAAAAAATGCATGAAAATCTGCATCAAAAACGAGCTGGTCTTTACCTGCGTTTTCTGCCAAGAGGTGCAGATTCTATGCGGAAATTTCTGCAGGCAAATCTGTAGCGTGTGCACATATCCTAAAGAAACCTGCTATAAGTAATTATGGGGTCATTCAGACACATGATTACTTGAAGCTACAGCTAAAACCCTGAGGCAGCAGCAGGGCCAGCTCCAGATTTTCATGGGCCACACACCACAATTCACGATGCACAGATACGGCAGAGAAATATAGGTATAGTACAATGCCAAAGATTTCACTTACTTATTACATTACATGAGTAATATCAATTGTAAATTCTTCAATAGCTCAGAAACCAAACAGTGTAGTCCTCCATATAGTTTTACTGGCACCCCAGAATAATGAGCCCAAAAAATTGCTCCAAAAAGAATAATGAGCCCCATACATTGCTCCATACAGAATAATGAGTTCTATATAATCATAGAATCATAGAATCATAGAATCATAGAATCATAGAATCGTAGAAGGGAAGGGACCTCCTGGGCCATCTGGTCCAACCCCCTGCTCAAAGCAGGATTCGCTAAATCATCCCAGTCAGATGTCTGTCCAGCCTCTGTTTGAAGACTTCCATTGAAGGAGAACTCACCACTTCTCGTGGCAGCCTGTTCCACTCATTGATCACTCTAACTGTCAAAAAGTTTTTTCTAATATCTAATCTGTGTCTCCTCCCATTCAGTTTCATCCCATTGCTTCTAGTCTTTCCTTGTGCAAATGAGAATAAAGTTGATCCTTCTACAATGTGACAGCCCTTTAGATATTTGTAGACAGCAATTAAGTCTCCTCTCAGTCTTCTCTTTTGCAAACTAAACATTCCCAAATCCTGCAACCTTTCCTCATAAGACAGGGTTTGCAGACCGGTCACCATTCTGGTCGCTCTTTTCTGAAGTTGCTCCAGTTTGTTGATGTCTTTTTTAAAATGTGGTGCCCAAAACTGGACACAATATTCCAGATGAGGTCTGACCAAAGAGGAGTAGAGGGAAATAATGACTTCACGTGATCTAGACTGTATGCTTCTGTTAATACATCCTAGAACTGCATTTGCCTTTTTTGCTGCTGCATCACACTGTTGACTCATATTCAGTCTGTGATCTATTAGTATACCCAAGTCTTTTTCACATGTGCTGTCACTTAGCCCTATTCCTCCCATTCTATATATGCTTTTTTCATTTTTATTGCCCAGATGTAGTACTTTGCATTTCTCCCTGTTAAAAACCATTCTGTTAGTTACTGCCCACTTCTCCAGTTTATTTAAATCTTTTTGAATCCTCTCTCTCTCTTCTCTCCTCTCTTCGCTTAATGCTCTATATAGTATATGATGGCCACCACATAGTACTCCATACATAATAATGAGCCCCATATATTGCTCCATACAGAATAATTAACCCCATATATTGCTCCATACAGTATAATGAGTTCTATATAATGTTCTATTTAGTATATGACGGGCACCACATAGTACTCCATACAGAATAATGAGCCCCATATATTGCTCCATACAGAATGAGCCCCATATTTTGCTCCATACAGTATAATGAGTTCTATATAATGCTCTATATAGTATATGATGGGCACCACATAGTGCTCCATACAGAATAATGAGCCCCATATATTGCCCCATACAGTATTATGGGCAACCCATAGTGCTCCATACAGAATAATGGGTCCCATATATTGCTCCACACAGTATTATGGGCACCACATAGTGCTCCATACAGAATAATAAGCCCCATATATTGCTCCACACAGTATTATGGGCACCACATAGTGCTCCATACAGAATAATAAGCCCCATATATTGCTTCATACAGTATAATGAGTCCTATATAATGCTTCATACAGTATATAATGGTCACCGCTTAGTGCTCCATACAGAATAATGAGCCCCATATATTGCTCCATACAGTATAATGAGTCCCATACAGGGCCAGACTGGCAATTCTGGCAAATGCCAGAAGGGCCTGTCTGGTTGTGGGCTGCCTTGTCTGCTACATTGCTAACAGAAACAGTGTTCTCAAGACACCTATACTGTTAAGAGTTGTGACGGAGCACAAAGTCACTGACTCCATCACTTATCCCAGCAGGTCACAGGTATCATTAGAAATATTGGTCTTGTAGTAAATCTTGCTTTCCGCTATCCAGGGTAATAATAGTAATGTATCCCATCTGGTGCTTGGGGACTTGGACAGCATGGGCCTGTGTGATTTCAAATCCCATGGCTGAATTTCAGCCCCAGTCTGTACCTGGTCCCATATAATGTTCAGAAAGAGAATTGGAGGGATCCAATGGCTGGATATCCTTAAAGACAAAAATGTCCAGGAAGGATGGGAAATCTTGAAAAATGAAATTCTCAAAGCACAGTTGTTAACAATTCCGAAAAGAGGGAAGAATAGGAAGCATTTAAGGAAACCAGGATGGATGAACACAGAACTTAAGCACATGCTAAAAAGGAAGAAAAAAATGTTTATAAAATGGAAAGAGGGAGGCATATCTAAAGAAGAATATAATGCTGTCTGCAGAACCTGCAGGGCACAAATCAGATTAGCTAAAGCTGAAAATGAACTGAGGCTTGCAAGAGATGTCAAAAGCAATAATAAAGGATTTTGGGGATATGTCAAAAGTAAAAGAAAAGTCAAAGATGCTATAGGATTTTTACAGGATGAAAATGATGAAATGGTAAGACAGGATGTTGAGAAGGCTGAACTTTTAAATTCCTATTTTGCATCTGTTTTCTCTCAGAAAGGAAATGCAACATCAACTGTTATTCACTGTCCTATTAAGGGAATAGAAGAATCCAGGATATCTATAAACAGAAAGATAGTGAGGAAACACTTAGCTAACCTAAATGAATTCAAGTCTCCAGGTCCAGATGAATTACACCCCAGAGTACTGAAGGAGATAGCAGAAGAAATTTTTGAACCCCTCTCCATAATCTTTGAAAATTCTTGGAGAACAGGAGAAGTGCCAGAAGACTGGAGAAGAGCAAATGTTGTTCCTATCTTCAAAAAGGGGAAGAAGGTGGACCCAGGCAACTATAGGCCGGTGAGTCTGACTTCTATACCAGGAAAGATCTTTGAACAAATTATTAAACAACATGTATGTCAATACCTGGATAAGAATGAAGTGATTAAACAGAGTCAGCATGGGTTTCTAACTAATAAGTCATGTCAGACTAACTTAATTTCCTTCTATGACGGTATCACTGATTGGGTGGATCAAGGAAATGCTGTAGATATAGTATATCTTGACTTCAGCAAAGCATTTGACAAAGTCTCTCATACAATCCTTATTGAAAAAATGACTAAGTATGGAATGGACAAGGCAACTGTTAGGTGGATTCATAACTGGCTTAGTAATCGGACCCAAAGAGTGGTCGTAAATGGCTGCACATCCAGTTGGAAGAATGTCTCAAGTGGGGTACCACAGGGCTCTGTCCTGGGCCCTGTATTGTTCAACATCTTTATCAACGATTTAGATGAAGGAATTGAGGGTAAACTGATTAAATTTGCTGATGACACAAAGCTAGGAGGGATAGCTAATACTAGAGAAGAGAGAGAGAGGATTCAAAAAGATTTAAATAAACTGGAGAAGTGGGCAGCAACTAACAGAATGGTTTTTAACAGGGAGAAATGCAAAGTACTACATCTGGGCAATAAAAATGAAAAAAGCATATATAGAATGGGAGGAATAGGGCTAAGTGACAGCACATGTGAAAAAGACTTGGGTATACTAATAGATCACAGACTGAATATGAGTCAACAGTGTGATGCAGCAGCAAAAAAGGCAAATGCAATTCTAGGATGTATTAACAGAAGCATACAGTCTAGATCACGTGAAGTCATTATTTCCCTCTACTCCTCTTTGGTCAGACCTCATCTGGAATATTGTGTCCAGTTTTGGGCACCACATTTTAAAAAAGACATCAACAAACTGGAGCAAGTTCAGAAAAGAGCGACCAGAATGGTGACCGGTCTGCAAACCCTGTCTTATGAGGAAAGGTTGCAGGATTTGGGAATGTTTAGTTTGCAAAAGAGAAGACTGAGAGGAGACTTAATAGCTGTCTACAAATATCTAAAGGGCTGTCACATTGTAGAAGGATCAACTTTATTCTCATTTGCACAAGGAAAGACTAGAAGCAATGGAATGAAACTGAATGGGAAGAGACACAGATTAGATATTAGAAAAAACTTTTTGACAGTTAGAGTGATCAATGAGTGGAACAGGCTGCCACGAGAAGTGGTGAGTTCTCCTTCAATGGAAGTCTTCAAACAGAGGCTGGACAGACATCTGACTGGGATGATTTAGCGAATCCTGCTTTGAGCAGGGGGTTGGACCAGATGGCCCAGGAGGTCCCTTCCAACTCTACGATTCTATGATTCTATGATTCTATGATTCTATGATGGCCCCCAAATATTGCTCCAAACAGAATGGGCCCCATATAATGCTCCCCGTATAATGGGCCCCATATGTTAGTCCTCATATATTGGTCTAAACATAAAAAATTAAATACTCACCTCTCCTTGCTGGCCCCGACACTTGCCTGGGTGCGCCGGGTGCTGACGCCGGCCCTGGGCAGCAACAGCAAACAACCTAATGACCTCATACCCCCTTTAAGTTCAACACAGTGCAATGTTATGTCAGAGGCTTACAAGGACGCACAGTGCCGCCATTTTTCTATAGTAACGGGTTTTACCATTTCTACTTTATTTACTACATTTTTGTGCGAACGTTAAAAACAATAACATCAGCTGTTATTTAACCTCCATATGTCCAACTCTGCGTATCTAACACTGCTCCAGTCATTGCTTATAGCCTGCAGCAGTAACCTCACGTCATCAGCGCTGCAGCCAGTCACTGAGTCTACTAACCCTTCTGATATAACATTATGCACAATAATTTAATTAATAAACAATCAATTCATTATTGTGACACAAATTACATCGTTTGCTGATCGAACATTGATAGAATAATTTCTAAAATTAAAAATTAAGAATAATATCTAGTAGATTAATGATGAGTTTATCACTAAATGAATTCCCCTCTGAACTGTTTCCACTTTAGGAAAAAACATTTCATTTAGAGGGTATCGCCCCACTGACAACAGAGGCGGCAGCAGAGCAGCTCGCAGTGGAGCAATATATTGGAAGGACAGAAATGTTGTTTGGATAGAAGCCATTTTCAATACTTCAGCCTTCAAACAAAGATTTTGTGATCACAGCCAAATCCACCTAAAATAATTATTATAGCACAAATGAGATACTGATACACCATAATTACTTGTAGTTTTACCAATTATTCATTACAGCATTACAAGATTTAATTATAAATTATAATTAGACTCCGCGGTCTATATTCACACATAGAAAAGTTAGTTTAGTGTTTACACCCTGTGATTTTTCTTTTAATTACAATGAATATTTATACTCACACAAAAGGTTTAAGGGGCTGATGCTGGCACGTAGCAAGAGATATCTAATTATCCATGAGCTAGGTACGGTGCTGGCAGCGTCTTTATCTTCATCAAGGTCTGGAACAATTCACTGACAAAATGCACTTCAGCTAATCAGAAAAATTAATTACACAGAAAATGTGCAGTGAAGTGGTAAAGGTGTCGGTACGTTCTGAATCACTGTGTTAACGTAAGACCTTTTCACCTTTTACATAATTCTCTCTTATGTTACCAAGGACTTCAATACTTCACAATAACAGATTTTTAAGCATGGAAATAAACTACAATATGTTAGGACTGGTCATTGTCCCCTTTACATAGGGCAATTAATGTCTCTAGAAAACCTACTTAATCAAGAAATTGAGATGCAAAGTGCAATAGTTTCATAACATGGCAACTGAAATTTCTGAAATTTTCTATATCAGTTTTTCAGATTTTGGACCACAAATAAGAGTAACATTTCTGGTGAGGCATATGCTAGTGATAAGATGTGGTCAATTCATTAAAGGGAATCTGTCACCAGGAGTATGCTGTGTAATCTGAGAGTACCATAATGTACAAGCAGATACCCTGATTCCAGGTATGGGTCACTTACAGAGCTGTGTTTTGATGTTTCAGTACAATCAGTGTTTTATCAGCAGGAGATCATCATTACAAGGCAGGGTCTAATCACGCCCACAGCTCTGATTAACTTTCTCTACCTGTGTATTGTATGCAGACATCTGCTAATCAGGGGTGTCAGTGGGATTATACACAACTCAACAACTGAGCTCTGCTAGATCTGCAGCAGAGAAAACTGTGAATCTATTACAACTGCTGCACCCTGGAGAAACTAAGTGACACATCGCTGGAATCAGGGTTTCTGTCCTTATATCATACTGCTGTAAGATTACAAAGCAAACACCTGCTGACAGATTCCAGTTAAGTGGCATGCGATTAATGATTTACAGTAGATGTATCTTACTCCATCGTGCCCATAATTAAGACTGGAATAGTGAAGCTGTGCCCACTGTTCATGCGTCATAGGCTCCGGGTCTCCTGTGATGTTGTTACGACACATGAGTGGCCACTTCTATCAGCAACTCTCACTTCTTCCGAGTGTCAGTCTTATCCAAAGGAAGTGAGAGGGAAGTGTCTGCTGCTTGGCTTCAGGGCTCATGGGGAATAATGACATAAATACCAGCTGTTTTCATTTTATATTGGGAATTTAGCAACTGAGATGGGATTACTCGAGTTGTGGGCAACCCCTATAAAGGTACAAAAAGAAAGAAAGAAAAGTATAGGTGAGTAATTTTTTAAATGCCTCCCTTGCTTATTTTTAATACTTTTTTTTGGAATAACTTTCTCCATTTATATACAGAGCAGCTTTCTGCCCTTGGTCAAAATGCAAACAGCAGGACTTTTGATGGAAATGAAATATAATGAAATTGAGAGCAATCTTCATCAGCACACTGTCACTTAGGTGTACCTGACTGTATTGTCAATTATTAATGGTAAATTTTAGTAACAGGACTGTTCCTTCAATGTGATAGCAGCCAATAGACAGTAGAGTTATCATAAAGTAGCAGCCAAGTAAGGTGCACATCATTTATGTTATTTGAACGGTAAGACGTAGAAGTGAGTAAATAGAGAAGAGCGAACCTGAAGTTAAAAGTTTAGGGTTCATATCGGACAGTTATTGTCTTGTGCTAAATGCCAAACACACACTACTCCCAGAACTCCACTGAGAGAGATCTCCCCAGATCCAAAGTTCAGATCACCAATGTTTTCAATGGGGTTCCGGTTCAAGTTGGCGTAGAGTTCTGGTACTCGAACCGAACTTTGGAGTAAAGTTTGGGTTAGATACAAGAATCCAAACTTCCATGGGTCCACTCATCCTTAGTTATATACAGTAAGAATCTTTCCAAGACATTTCTGGCAGCTAAAAACATTTTTTGTAAAGATTCCTACTTATTAGAGGTGAGGATGTTTTAAGATCTCACTGTCAAGCATTTAGGAAAGGGGTAAATAGTAGCCCAAATAAGGCTCCATCTGCAGCAGTAAGCTCAGCCTTTTCGGTACACATTGTCTGATTATATAGCTTGAGTAGTGAATCAGTTCAATGCGAATCAAATCGGTGTTACATTTTTAGGAATTCGCTGAATTAGCCAAATTCAAACAATTTTTCTAATCAACTAAAATGGCTGTTGCTGCTTGACACATCACAGGAGAAGATTGCATCAGTCAGAGAAGCATCCCATGACCTCGGTCATGACCAAGTGGATTTCCCAATAATGCCTTGAGGAACAATATCACATAAATAGCACAGGCAATCATGAAGGATTATCATAGCCTGTATAAAAGCAGAAGCAGAGAGTGCAGCATCCATTTTGAGTTGAGCCTGGATAGATATAGGATGTTATAGCTCAAAGCTTAGCCTTTTGCCACGTTCACACGTTCAGTATTTGGTCAGTACTTTACATCAGTATTTGTAAGCCCAAACAGGAGTGGAACTATAAAATGAAAAATTTAGTAGAAACACGTCACCACTTCTGTACTTTTCACCCACTCCAGCTTTTGACTTACAAATACTGAGGTAAAATACTGATCAAATACTGAACATGTGAACGTGGTCTTAGCAATAGAGAGAGAAAACCATAATACAATGAACAAACAGTTCAGATAGTGTGTGACAGTTCAACAGTGAAGATGATTAGTATTTATCTATGTCATGTTCATGTGTGGGCAGCAGATTATTCAGGATACTCTCCAAGTGTGTGACAACAGAGCTTCTGAAACATGGAGAACCAGTGTGCAGTTGCCCATCTTCACTGCTCGGCTGGATTACTGCTAGTAGACATCTTCTCTGTTGCTCTGTGCTGCTTTTGCTTTGGACTTCTGTTGCTGTGTTACTCTGGGATTTTGTGTCACTCTGGGCCCACAACCTATTGTCAGCAGATTATTCAGGATACTCTCCAAGTGTGTGACAATAGAGCTTCTGAAACATGGAGAACCAGTGTGCAGTTGCCCATCTTCACTGCTCGGCTGGATTACTGCTAGTAGACATCTTCTCTGTTGCTCTGTGCTGCTTTTGCTTTGGACTTCTGTTGCTGTGTTACTCTGGGATTTTGTGTCACTCTGGGCCCACAACCTATTGTCAGCGGATTATTCAGGATACTCTCCAAGTGTGTGACAACAGAGCTTCTGAAACATGGAGAACCAGTGTGCAGTTGCCCATTTTCACTGATCGGCTGGATTACTGCTAGTAGACATCTTCTCTGTTGCTCTGTGCTGCTTTTGCTTTGGACTTCTGTTGCTGTGTTACTCTGGGATTTTGTGTCACTCTGGGCCCACAACCTATTGTCAGCAGATTATTCAGGATACTCTCCAAGTGTGTGACAATAGAGCTTCTGAAACATGGAGAGAGCCAGTGTGCAGCTGCCAACATCATGTTTCTACTGCTGTTTGCATTTTATGGCACTTCCATAATCAATTTTCTCGGGCAGAAATGCTCTGCCTGCAGCACTATTGTTCCTGGGAAAATTATTTCTGGTATGGGCACGTGGTGTAAGACAGCTCCTTATGTGCATGTCACACAAGAGAGGGGTGGGGTCTCTCAAATCATGCATAAGCACGAAAAAAACAGGATTAAAAACACACATGTGACATGCACAATGTGAACAAGTCTGTTGGACCATGTTCACACCACCCTGACTGAAACACAAACAAAAAGCACAGAATGACAAATGTGCAAAAATACCTTGCAATAAGACATATAACAGTAATCAGCAAGTGCTGATAAAAGGTAATAACAAACACAGGGTATTTGGTCGATACTTTTTTTTGCAAAAAAATGTATGCCAAGCTGCTTCACCAACGTCAAGGTAACCCGTATTGAAGCAGTCCCTATCTAACAGACTTGTTCACATTGTGCATGTCACATGTGTGTTTTTAATCCTGTTTTTTTCGTGCTTATGCATGATTTGAGAGACCCCACCCCTCTCTTGTGTGACATGCACATAAGGAGCTGTCTTACACCACGTGCCCATACCAGAAAGCGCTGTCTTAATCCTGCTCATTTAGACATTGTTCATATGTTCAGGTTTTAAATACATTAGATAGGGACTGCTTCAATACGGGTTACCTTGACGTTGGTGAAGCAGCTTGGCATACATTTTTTTGCAAAAAAAAGTATCGACTAAATACCATGTGTTTGTTATTACCTTTTATCAGCACTTGCTGATTACTGCTATATGTCTTATTGCAAGGTATTTTTGCACATTTGTCATTCTGTGCTTTTTGTTTGTGATAAGATTCTATGTAGACGGGAGAAAGAAGGAGCCAGAGACAGAGCTCCTCTCCCTCCTATATAGATAGAATCTTGTCAGATCCATGGAAGTTTGGGTTCTGGTACCCAACCCGAACTTTAGTCAAAAATTCAGTTTGGATACTAGAACTGTACCCAAACTTGAACCAGAACTTGAACCCGTTTAAAAACAATTGAGACCCAAACTTTGTATCTGGAAAAAAATTCTCTCCCTCTCTCTGCATACCCCTGGGCACTTCCATGCTTACTTGAACAGACATCACTTTAAGAAGATAAATATAAATAGAAGTTACTTTAACTTCATCCATGTCATTGCAGTCTACTGCCCCTTTGGGGTATCATGTTAATCCAAATTTTTAAGGGGATTCAGGCATAACCCTGGGACGCACCACAGAAAGTGCAGTATTAACATAGTCTTAGGTCAGATGTAACTTTTTTTTTCAGATTTACTATTCAGACAGAACATCTTCAGCGTAATACAGTCCCAGGGAAGTAGGTGAGACACCTATAATCTTATCCATAGGTTGCATTTATTTGCAGGCCAGAAATTACCTGTTTTGCAAACCTTTCAATCTAAAGCATGTCAATTTCACCTGCGTAAATAATGCAGATATAGGGTAAGTTCACACTATAAACGTTATTCAGCATTTATTTTCTGCCGCAAAACCTGATCTCTTGCATGGAAAGAAGCTGCCGAAAACATGTTTTTCTTGCAATTTTTGATGCGGTTTTTGCTGCAGTTTTGCATGCAATATTTGTCTGTTGTGCATGCTGACACAGTTTAGTGTTGAAAAAGAAAAGTCTTGCTCTATAAAATCAGGATTGGGAGCAAAAAATGCAACAAAACGTGATACCTGCGTTTTTGGCGAGTTTTTCAGAGGTGTTTTCACCACCCATTCATTTCAATGGGTGAAAACCACTGAAAAAACGCTGAAAGAAGTGACATGCTCCATTGTCCAAAAAAATCATGCAAAGCACAAAATCCTGATGACAAAAAAAACACAAGCTGTGCGCATGAGATTTCTGAAATCTCATCTAGACTTTGATGATACTGTAAAAATTTGATTAAAAATATGCTGTAAAAATGCCCAGTGTGAACCTAGCCTAATTGTGCATTTTTCACATAGACAAGATTGGGTAGCTAAAATTCATAATGATTACGTATCACAGTGGAGTTTGCCGCAGATCTGCCCAGCAGCAAAATCCACAAGTGAAGAAATAAAAAAGTTTATATTAAAAATACAAAAATATAATTGCCTATGCCAGTGATTTCAATTGTCCAAGTCTTTCCATGTTTTTTAAAAATATGTTGCTAGGACATTGATTTACACAATTTTGTTTGGATTTTCCTCCCTGACTTCCTTGCAGATACCAGCTGTGGAAAATGCCTAAAGCAATGTGGTCTAAGAAGTAAGGTTTCTCCTTGCGGAGAGTGACATGCCAGCTGTGGCTTGTCAAGGTAAGGAGACTTATTCGCCGTGCAATGCTCCTCTGGGAAAATAATATGCAAATTGCCTCTTCAGAAAGAAAGAGGACTTTTACTCTACAGCGCCACCTATTGGTAGTAGCGATCCTACAAGTCACAATCAACCCTTTAACGAGTCTTGTAGTATGACTTAGGATACAAGCCAAATCAGAATCTCAATTTGCAGACACGGTATTTCGAGCTGTTGGCTCTCGTCAGTGCAAAGTATGAGATCTGATTTGGCAAGGTGAGAGGCTCTGGACTAGGGTCTAAGAAGTAAGGTTTCTCCTTGCGGAGAGTGACATGCCAGCTGTGGCTTGTCAAGGTAAGGAGACTTATTCGCCGTGCAATGCTCCTCTGGGAAAATAATATGCAAATTGCCTCTTCAGAAAGAAAGAGGACTTTTACTCTACAGCGCCACCTATTGGTAGTAGCGATCCTACAAGTCACAATCAACCCTTTAACGAGTCTTGTAGTATGACTTAGGATACAAGCCAAATCAGAATCTCAGTTTGCAGACACGGTGTTTCGAGCTGTTGGCTCTCGTCAGTGCAAAGTATGAGATCTGATTTGGCAAGGTGAGAGGCTCTGGACTAAGGTCTAAGAAGTAAGGTTTCTCCTTGCGGAGAGTGACATGCCAGCTGTGGCTTGTCAAGGTAAGGAGACTTATTTGCCGTGCAATGCTCCTCTGGGAACTTTGTATCCAAGTGTGAGAAATTATTTATGCTGGCTATATTAAATAGCTGACATCTTTCTCTAAGAGCTTCAGTCTCTGGCACTGGCATTTAAATGACGTCACAGCCGATCCGAGCGATCGTGGTGCGCTGATAGGTTACTTTGACAGCCAGGAGCTTGCTGAAGGCCCTTGCTGCTGCCACCTTTGTCCTCCTCTGATGCTTAGCCATTTACTGAGCTTCAAAGGAGAGCAAGAGCTTCATTATATACTGAAATACTCTGATACTGCAGTATATTGCATAAGGATTGGATCACTCCAGCTTCAAGTCCCCTAAGGGGTCTAACAAATAAAGTAAAAAGCAAACAAAAAAGTTTGTAACAATATAAACAAATATATGAAAATTTGAATAACCCATCTTTTGCCTCATTAAAAATAAAGAAATAAAAAAATCAACATTGTTGGTACCAATGCATTTGTAAAAGTCCAATCTATCAAAATACAAAATTAATTACTGTAACCTAATTAGTAAGAAGAAACTAAATCTAAACACCAGAATTTCAATTTGCTGGCCATCACAAAACCCTAAAAATACAATAAAAAATAATCAAAACACTGTATGTACCCCAAAATGGTATCAATGAAAATGTCAATTCGCTTTGCAAAAAACAAGCCCTCACACAACTCCATTAATTGCAAAAGTTAAAACATCACGTGTCTTTAATATTGCTGGAACCATACTAAAGCAGACAATCAGGTTTCCAGGTCATTTATGTCATTTTTACCGCACAATGGATGCCATAAATGCAAAACCCCAAAAAATGGTGTCGTAATTGCAATGGATTTCTTTTTCAGTTATTTGGTATATGATACAGAAAAATCAATGCTGGCATTCAAGAATACAACTTGTCTTGCAAAAAACAAACACACGGCAATGTTGGAGGAAAAATATAAAAAGTTATGACTTTTGGAAGGAAAAAAACTAAAGATGAAAAAACCCCAGAGAAATTACCAGGTCCTGAATGGGTGAAGTTTGTGAAATTTCACAAAGTATCTGACTTCAATTCTACTTGATATATTATCTTTTCCCATCTGTTTCTCTAAAGATCATAGCTATTTTGTTTTACATTAATAACTTTCATTCTATTTAGATCGAAAGTTGACAATGCTTCTATTCTGATGTTCAATGAATGAGCTTGAGCGTGTCCGAGGCGGCTAACGTGGCCTTGAAACATGGCCTGTATGTATGGGTAATTTGGCATTGAATTGGATGTAAACCTTATACAAATGAAACCATGGAAACAGGTTATTTACTTGTTCGCAGACGAAGCTTAGCTAATACAAAGTTTTTGTTTTTTCATCATTTTCTTTACGGTAAAAAGTGAAAGTTATATTAGGAAGTTTTCTGTAAAATACGATCAATATATTAATAACTAGCAGTGCTCAAGGATAGAAATAATGAAGTTATTGATGGTGATCAATGTTCACACTAATTAGTGATATATACAGGGGCACTGCAAGGCATTTAGATCAATGATGCAGCTCCGAATCATAAGCACAATGCCCAATCAAAGGGCAGCCCAAGTAAAGGCCGGAGCATAGGACCTCTCAGTTACCGGCACATGCTAAAAATGAATGAATCAATGAATTTTGCAGATGACCCAGTTAGCAGGGAAGGAAATGAGAAAACCACTGTGTGAGAGCTGGAAGGAAAAGCTGAGCAGGGAACAACTATGGAGAGGGCACTACGAAGCACAACAGCCTGACTGGTAATGGAGAAGTAATAAAGTCAGTGGTATGTGTTATTACAGAGTGCTGACTGTTCACTGGCCCAAAACCACACAGATGACTCAAAGCAAGTGGCTGCAGGGAAAATATAACTTTGTTTTCTTCCGAACAATCCAACTTTCAGTTGGGCCTCATTTAGACGTCCATTTTTACATGAAAAACAGACTCACTATTTTGATCAGATTTTAATCAGAGTTGGTAGATGGCATTCTCACGGACTGTCACATAGGAGAGGATGGAGAAACTTTTTTGTTTCTCCACATGCGACCAAAATGGATGACACTCGGGCCACACTCTGATCAAACTCTATTCAAACTCTGATCAATATCATTTTCCAATATTCTCATACGTGAGAAGTGTTTAAAATGGCTAAACTGTTTATTACACTTTAGGTATACCCATTATAATTACTTTTTGTGCTAATTCCACTTTGTCTTTAGTGTGCAAAAGTTAAAAAAAAACTAGCATGATGCAATCTGCATCTGCATGTAATTGAAAAAGTCAAAGTTATGGTGCATAAAGCGCTTAAAGTGTAAGGATGAAAAAAAAAATTCACTATCTCCTAAAAAGCCAAAACAGGTCATGTCCTTAATCATTTTTTTGTTTTCATTTTTTCAGGTGCCTTGCAATGTTGCTTGTGCAGCAATTGTGTAAAACCGATCAGAGGCTACTTGCTCCATGCAGATTTCACATGGATTTTCAGCTTTGCAACGCTAACATTGAAATTAAAAGATAAACCATTACATATAAGGCATGGTGGGATTTGAAATGCACAGCTCTAAACTTTACACTTATTTTATATGAAACATATGTTTAAAGATTTGTATTAACTAGTGGTGATCAAGCACTGAAATACTTGAGTGCTCGGCAGTTGAATCGAGCACGTTGGACTCAAGCATAATAGAACTGAATGACTTAAGGGCCTGCCACACTAAGTGATATCGCTAGCAATATCGCTATAACGTCACTGGTTTTTGTGACGTTATAGCGATATTGCTAGCGATATCGCTATGTCTGATACTTACCTCCGACCGCTCCCCCGCTGGTTATCGCTGATCGCGCGAGAACGTCCTGGGCCATTTCTCGTCGGGCGCTTCCTGTGGCGCCAATGAGCGACGCGTGGACGCGTGCGGGAGGACGTCAGGATCACCACGTCTGACAGGTAAGTAGAGACCCCCGACCCCTGCCATGTCGCTGGTGAGATCTGCCTGTGTGGCAGCTCATTAGCGACCACTTAGCGATCTACCAGCGATCCTGACCGCGTCATATCACTGGTCGGGATCGCTGGTACATCGCTAAGTGTGACAGTACCTTTACTCGAAAATTTTTCCAGAGGGAAATTCTCTCTCTCTTTCTCTCCCAGGCTCAGATAATTCAAAAGTTCGAGCACCATGCGACACTTGTCACTGCTCGATACTCGAATGATCACCCCGATGCTCGATCAGGTATCGAGCAGTGCCAAGCTTGCTCGCCCATCACTAGCAATAACCCTTTATGGTGCGCTTTTCAAATCTGAAACATGTCAATTAGTCTTGCAGTACATACCGTATGTATTTTATTTGTGGATTTTCCGCACAGACTTGAATGAGATGAGGAAAATTCACAGATAAAAAGCATTTTTATTAGATTTACACAGCGGAAACACACTACAAATACATATTCTCCGCAAAATATTTTTCCAATAAAATGTTTATCAATGCTAAGAAACTAGAAGTTTCTAAAATAAAACAGTTTTACTTAAAACATGACAGTGGAGACAGAGACAAAAAAACATGATGACAACACATGTAAAAAGCACAGTCAAAACTGCAATGAAAAAAACGCAAGCATTCTAGCTTAGCTAATTAGTACAGAAATGTTGCAGAAAATCTGCAACATCAAAAATGCACCAAATACTCATCCTGGGAACTAAAGTTTATCAATATTTGGGGTGGTCACCATTTGCTTTTGACATAGCATCAATTCTTTGAGAGAAAAGTTATTCAAAACATCTTGAAAACCAACAACTAAAGAGGAATGAATGATTTGAAACTTGAATTCAATGGCTTCAACACATTTTCCAAAAGTACGATTTGAAACGAAATTCAGCATGAATGGTACAGTAGACACTCCATTTGCTCTGAAAAGATGAGTACAATGCTCTAAGGTATCCTAGGACAGTATTGACTACCTTTTGAGCTCTTTAGCGCAAGCACAGCCTTATTAATGTGTAACTGACCTCAGCATCTGTATAGGGGAAAAAGGATGTTAACCGGTTTTAACCAACAGCCCTTTTGCAGTAACAGATTGTTTGGGCTGGCTAAATTGTAAAAAACAGAGCAAAAATTATCCCTTTTGGAGCAAATAAAACTATGGCTTTTTCAAAGAGGAGAGGGTGGTAAAAGTATTCCTGCTTGGGGATTATTAAGAGTTTTGTTAGTTTCTATATGTGGAAGGAAAGTTTTTTCCCAAACTGTCTAAAAATTGTCCATTCATTTAGAGAACAGAAACTGGTATACTATGTGCTAGCAATGGCGATTAGGATTGAAAAAATCAGCCTGTTTTGGGGATGTGTAATAGAGTTAATATTCTCAAAATGCCTAAACAGATAAAAATTTTTTTTATAAAGCTGTCCAAAAATTGTGCCACAATCAAAATTCCCTCTCAGTAAGTCTTTGGAGTGTGGGAAGAAACCGGAGAACACGAAGGAAATCCACGCAAACACTTGAAAAACATAGAAACTTCTTGCAGATGTCGTCCTTAGCGGGATTTAGAGAACATGTTATTTATTTTAAAATTGAAAAAAACAATGGCTTATCAATAACCAAGTAAAAAATAATCCCTATTTTGGGAGGCATTATTTGTTTGTGCACCCTGAAGAGGGTATGCTTCCCAGCTGTAATATAGCATGACTCTACAATACACTGGATAAAAACAGACAGCAAACAAGGAGATATCTGGCAGTGTAGGCCCCACAATGGCAACCCTGACAGCATCGGTACAGTACTACACTATAAAACAAAGCTGGCAGCCAGAAGATGATCGGTTGGCACAGGTGGCATGGCTGCGAAGTGGCAGAAGTCGCACGTTAGAAAAATATGCAGGCAGGAAAATGTTTGGCAATCCATGGTCCACAGTTGCAGCCATACAGTATAGATCAACTGTTGAACAAGGAGTTCAAAGCCTGGCTGATTATGGGCCGCTGAAGCAGAACAGTGAAGAAGACAAAGGATTGGCATGTATATGGTATGGATGATCTAATCATTGACATCAGCTGTAGCTGAATGAAACTTGGCACTAATTCATACCTGATTCATGCCTAAGGCCTCCTTCACACATCAGGTTTTCGCCGTCAGGCGCGATCCGGCGCTTTTGACAGAAACCGGATCCGGCGAAATGCAATGCCGGATCCGGTTTCCCCCCTATTGACTTGCATTTGCGCCGGATCGCGCCGGATGGCCATGCGTTTCATCCGGTTTTCGCCGGATCCGGCAATGTGTCACGATCCGGCGTCTGGAAAAAACGGCTACTGTAACGTTTTTTGTCTCCGGCGAAAAAGCCGGACACGCCGGATCCGGCGCGTCCGGCTTTTTCACACAATGAAAGCCTATGAGCGCCGCAATGCGCCGGATCCGGCGAAAGCCGGATCCGGCGGCCGGATCCGGTTTTTTGGTCTGAGCATGCTCAGTAGCTCTGCCCACAGGAGATATATAAAAGCAAGACAATGGGACCCTCAGCCACACCCAACATGCCACCCAAGCCAAGAACCAGGAGCAGGAGAAGGCAGCAGACATCTGCAGCAGCAGCACCATCAGCACCACCCCAAATGGAGCAGCAAATGGAACATGCTGAGGAGGGGAGTCCAGCAGCAGATGAGAGATGGTAATTATCAAATCCCCCATTCCTCCAAACTAGGGCCATGGAATATCAAGATATTCATTGGCCCTTTGTTTCTCTTTATTCAACAGCCGCCAAAGAGATGCAGCAGCAGCAGAAATGGCATCACTGGCAGCAGCAACAGCAGCAGCAATACCCACAGCCATGGAGTCTGGCCATCAACAGCACAGCACATCTTCTTCTGGGAGCCCTCCCTCGCATCGTCAGCGTTTGACGGTAAGTTTTTATTTCCAAAATCCATCATCTCTGTAATATATGTCTATTCATTGCCTTTTATTTCAAAACAGGAATCACAAGATGAAGAGGAGCTCCCAGAAGAAGAAGGAAGGGGTGGACAGACACCTGGAGTGGGCTCACAATTGGTAAGTTTTTTGCATCAAACGCAGAAACACAACATCACACTACACACAACACATAGAAAACAATGTTCTGCAGACCACACACAGCAAACAAATGCCTACATCCAAAGACATAACATTTTTTGTTTTCTTCTCTAGTCTTCCCAATCTGGTGCTCGGCCAAGAGGTCCTCGCAGTGCCTCCCAGGGTCGTCGGCGACAGCAACGCGGCGGTCAACAGCGTGTAAGTATAAATATTTTTGCTTTGTTTTTTTGCACTTTTTATTTCATTTCTTTTGTGGAGGCTAATTATGTTATTTTTGTCTTTTTCTTTAACAGCCTTCACAGCGTGCTCCCGACTCTGACGGTGAGGATGGAGGGATTGATGTGGACCGCCTCATCGATCTCGTCAGAGAAAGGGAGCCACTCTGGAATATGGCTGACCGCCGCCACGCTGACCTGATCGTTACCCGACGACTCTGGGAGGAAATCTGTTCGCTCCTTGTGGGCCGCTGGGAGGACCTCGATGTTCGGGCCCAGATTAAAGAGCGTAAGTATATACAGTACCGGTTGCTTGATGTAAACCAGTGTTTCCCGAACTCCAGTCCTCGTTGTCCCCACGGATCATGTGTTCAGGATTTCTATTTACTATGGAAATCCTGAAAACATGACCCCTGGGGACCATGAGGACTGGAGTTTGTGAAACACTGATGTTGTATACTAACCACTCCTTTCTCGTTTCAGGGAACAGAATTGTGAATCGGTGGCGGTCTGTGAGGGATCGTTTCAAGAAGGAGTTCAATAAAGAGATGCGGGCCCTGAGTGGATCTGGAGGACGCAGGAGCAAGTACAAGTACGCACAAGCCCTGTCGTTCCTCCGGGAAACAATGCTCACCAGAAGGTAAATATTACACACCACATGTGAAAAAAATGTTAGATGTAACTTTTTTTTTTCAGCCAGGGCCATACCATGTCAGTATTTTAATTGTTTTTTTTTCTCTTTATTCCACAGCACGGTGAGCAGCACTCGGGAGCCTGCACGATTGGACCCTTCTGAGGCGATCCCTGAGGAGACCGGCACCGAGGGACATTTCGACCGCCCCGGTACATCTGCACCTTCCCAGCCTTCCCACACATTCGACCCATCTGTCCCATCCACCAGCACAGGAGCATCGTGGCCGCCTACATTACATGAAGCTGCTGGTGAGGAGATCGCTTTCCCTTTACCCCACCCTTCTGCCCCTGCCACCTCTAGTACACCTGCGGGTACTGGGCGGCAGCGGCAGAGGGGTCAGGAAAAGAGTTATGCGCAAGAGTTCTTGCATCTGAATGCATCTTTCCAGAACTGTCTCAAAGTCTTGTCAGAGCAAATCTCCGCAGGCTTTCAGCAGATCAACTCCAGCATTCTGGAGGTGAAGACACTTCTGCAAACCATGCATTCAGAAGCAAGATCTTCGCCAAACCACACCTTTTTCAGGTCTGTTGTGGAGCGCATGGCAACACTATCTCCTACCCAGCAGATGCATGTAATGCATTCGTGCCATGGTGCTCTACAGCAGGTTACCTCCCAACCTCCACCTCCCACCACTGTAGTTCCTCCACCTGCACCCCCTCCAGCCACTTTCCATCCTCCCCCTCCTATTACATCTGCACCCCCTCCAGCCACTTTCCATCCTCCCCCTCCTATTACATCTGCACCCCCTCCAGCCACTTTCCATCCTCCCCCTCCTATTACATACCAGCAACCTCCCCAGTACCAGCAACCTCCCCAGTACCAGACATCTCCCCACTTCCAGCAACCTGCCCCGTACCAAACTCCTTCCCCGTACCAAACTCCTTCCCCATACAACTTTCCATCAACATCATCTGCTCCTACAGTCCCTGCCCAACCCTCCACTCCACCGCCCACCACCTCTTCTGCCTCCCACATGTCCACCCATTCTGTAGCTTTTTCCACACCTTCACCTCTAACTGTTCCTTCCCCACCACGATCCCAGTCCTCTCTCCACACACCCAGTGTCGAAGTGTCCCGCAGCCCCTCCAGCAGTATTTCCACCCCACAGTACACAGATTTGTAATGTGTGTTTTTTGTAATAAAAATGCCCATTGGGTTTAAAACCTTTATTAAAAAAGTTTTTTGCACTTTAAAAACATTTTACAAAAAAAAAAAAAATTTTAAATAAAGTTAAATTATCGTTTCACAATGGTTGTCTGTCATTTCTTTCTGCGGCGAACTATGTTTAAAAAAAAGGTTAAATACAGGGTATTTCAAAGGTAAAAAGGTATTCAAAACCAGGTATATAAATGTGGGTAAATTTTAGCTTTTTGCCACAGTTGTGTTCCTGGTTGTGTTTGAAGCAAAGTATTTCACCTAAAAAGTTGTGTTTATTGTTGGTGATTTCCTACCAATGTACACAACTTTTGTTAAAAGGTGAAATACTTTGCATAAAACACAACCAGGTACACACCTGTGGCCTAAAGCTAAAAATAGAGACCATGACAAGATAGCCAACTTTGGTTGGCAAAGGTATATACTGTTGGTCCAGAAGGTACACAAGTTTGGTTAGGGCACAAATCTTTCACACTCTGTCATCCCAGTGTACTCTGCCTTGAGGTGACATAAAGTATAGTGGAAAATTGTCACTGAAACCGTCACAGAACTTCTAGTGGTAATATTTCCAATGACAACATCCATCTTCGCCAGTAACTTGCTCTTCTCTCCAACCTGCACTTTCTTCTCTACAACCTGTCAAAGAAGGGCTGTAGGAACATGCTATATATAGTTTTGCAGTAGCCAATCCCGTTCGGAAGGCCACAAGGGTCAATTTTAAAAACCGGATCCGGCGTAATCCGTCGAAAAACGGATAGAAAAATGGATGAACCAGATGAGACGGATCCGGTTTTGTCTGTCAAGAACAAGACGGATCCGGCAGAAAACCGGATCCGGCACATCAGGTTTTACAAAACATATGCCGGATCCGGCATTCCGGCACGACGCCGGATCGCGCCTGACGCCGAAAACCTGATGTGTGAAAGTAGCCTAAGTCGTTTTGACAAGCATAACGTTTTCCACATTTGTGGAGGAGAACCTGGTCAATTTCCTTTGCAAAAAAAAGTATTCAAAAGAACTGCAAAGTATCATAATGCTTATGACTTATCTGTCCCAAAAGCCAGGAAGCACATTTACTTTGACAGACAAGCTCTGGTTTGAGTGTTTTTATTCAGCACAAAAATTATCATTGCAAGGATTTAAATTGCCATTTTTATTTTTTTCAGCAAGATTGAAAAAAAAAAAAAAGGATTATTAAGGTGCTGAGGTACGTCACAGATCAATGAATTGACAGTCACAAAGACTCTTCAGGTTCAGCACCTCTCTATCATTTTCATGACTGAGACTAGCACTCTATGTTCTTCAGTGTTGCAGTACCATACTACACTCTGAAATAAGCCTTTCTGCACCTATGTGTAGTGAAGAGCTGTGCACTCTGACCTCCTTTTCCAAGGCTGTAAACCCTGCCCACATATTTTATAGTGTTTATGACAACCCCCCGATTGCCTACATTAAACTATATGATGTGATAGCTGCAAGGCATTTTGGGGAAGCCTGTGAGGCTGCACCCAATATCATGTCAGCCCGCTCTCTCTTCAGCAATAAGAGAAATGGTTCAGTCCATGCAAATTGTTATGTTGCGAGTGTTGTGCGATTTTTTTATCGCACCCATTGACTTCTATTGCGCGATGCGATCCGCTTTCTGATTACAATCGCAGCATGCTGCGATTTTTTTCCAGTCTGATTGTGAACCGATCCAAGCTGGAAAAAAAAAACGCAGATGAGCACACAATCATAGATTAAGATGGGATTGAATTCAGACCAATTTTTTATCGGATTGAATTAGTCCGATTTCATCGCAAGTGGGCATGAGCCCTTAATGACATTGGCTGTAAGCTTGGAGTTGTTGTCCTACTGAAGAACACATTTAGAGGCAATCAAACGCGTTCTTTATGTTGACACCATTAAGATATTGGGAACAACCTCCCTGCGAAATTCCTTCAAAAACTGTGAAAATGTGCCTAGAAGAATTGATGCTGTTTCAAAGGCAAAGTATGATCACTCTAAATGTTGCTCTGCACCATAGCACACACCAGACTGACACTGATGTTACAACTGACACCTGATACACCCATACCCTTTCCTGCAGGGCTTTTAACAAAAGAACCTGTGGCCTTCAGCCACATGAAAAACCCGGGCCTGGAATGAAACGGACTGCATGACCACCATCCTGCAGTCTGTTTCACAACACAACATCACAGTGTGACGGACTCAGCTCCTGCTGAGCCCATTTTTTGAGTGGACCCTCTGGGTCGTGGCACCCACCCACCGAGGGTGAGCTAACCTTGTGAGAATGCACCCCCTATACAGGGAGTGTCAGGGGCAAGACCAAGGGGGTGAGCCACCACGACTGCTGGGACCAGACGGCCGGCTCAGGGGACACTAGACGAGTGTCTGACGACAAGGACGAGCAGGAAGCAAGACGAGACTAGACGTAGGTGCAAGGTATCTTCATTAGAATAACTCAGGATCACATACAGTGTAAACAAGCAAAACGTGCAAGGTGCGCGCGTGGGCACGCCAAGGTCCATAACATGGTACGTGCCAGGTGGCACGCCTAGGTACAGGTAATAGCATAATGGCATCGGACTCCGGACTGCTGGCAAACCGGCAGGGTCCAGGGATCAGGCTGCGGACATCAGGCCGTAGTCATCTGGTTCCGGACCTCTGGCAACGGTCGGCAGGTTCCGGGCATCCGGCAGGCAAACCAGAGTTCAGGCAAGGAGGCATGACAGATATCCAAGCAGGGTGCGTGTTTAGGGAACACGCCAAGGTCCAAGGCTAGGTGCGTGTGTAGGGGACACGCCAGGGTTCAAAGCGAGGTGCGTGTGTAGAGCCACGCCAAAGCATAGGATAAGACAGAGTGCGTGTAGAGACACGCCAAGGCACAAGACAGAGTGCGTGTAGAGACACGCCCAGGCACAAGGTAGAAGACAGAGTGCATGTAGAGACACGCCAAGGCACAAGGTAAGACAGAGTGCGTGTAGAGACACGCCAAGGTACAAGGTAAGACAGAGTGCGTGCTAGGAGCGACGCCAGGGTTCAAGGCAGGGTGCGTGCTAGGAGCCATGCCAGGGCACAAGGAAGGGCTGCGTGCTAGGAGCCACGCAGGGGGCACGCCACACTGGCCAGTGCACACGGCTGTACACAAACACGTGGCACTTACCACGGCACAGGAGACGGCCAAGGGGAACCCACACCGGGGTTCAATGCAAGGACAAGGCAGGGAACAAGGCAAGGAACACAAGCAGAAACAGAGCCAGGTCAGAGCGAGGACAGAGTCTAGCAGCGGAGCGTAGGCAGAAGCTCAGAGCCGGGCCAAGGGAAGACCTTGGGACTAGACATAGAAACGAGCACTAAGGAGAGGAGAAATGGTGCGTGTGCCAGGGAGCACTACAGAGCACCATAGGAGAGAGCGAGGCAGAGCAAGCAAAGACTGAGACCATAGGGAGGAACACAAAGCAAGGAATAGCAAGGCAGAGAACACAGGGAGGACTACAAGTCAAAGCATAGCAAAAGCAAGACATGGCAAAACAGGCGAGGCAGAGAACACAGGAAGGACTACAAGTCAAAGCATAGCTAAGGCGAGACATAGCAAAACAGACTAAGACAGAGAACAGCAGAAGGACTACAAGGCAAAGCAAGGCAAAGACAAACATGGCACGAGAGACAACACAAGACATGGCACAAGACAAGAGGCAGAATACGAGCACGGAGTGTGTGCAGAGACGCACTACAGAGCAAAGTGCAAGGGCACAGAATAGAGGGAGCAACCCCACAGACCCAGAGCCTTGCAGGGAAGCAACACAATAATCAGGCCCTGAGCATAGGAAGAGGCGGCCTGATAAAGGGCATAGCACCTCCTCCTCCAGGTCAGGACCAGGGGAGCACTTCCGGGATTCTAGACATGACGAGATGATAGCAGAACCAGACAGTGCAGGATCTTAGGAAACGTCACATGATCAGGGTTTCAGACATGACGAGATGATCACCGAACCAACCAGTGCAGGATCCTAGGAAGAACACATGATCCGGGATTCTAGACATGACGAGATGATTGCAGAACCAGACAGTGCAGGATCTTAAGAAATGTCACATGATCAAGGACTCCACACATGACGAGAAGATCACAGAAGGCAGAGCAGAAACGCAGGCATCCTGTAGCTCAGACATGAGGTGAGTGTGCACACTTCTCTAGGGGACATGCAGGACAGCAGACAAAGCATGCGCATGCACATCGCTCCAGGAGTTCTTGAGACAAACAGACATGGCAGACGTGACACACAGAGCAGATTTTCCCTACATCTGCCTTGGACCCTAGCCTGTCCAAGGCTAGCACTTATTTTATTTTTAGTCTGCATTGCATTCACAGCTACGCTCGTGACTGCCATGCACTCCTATGGCCTTCATACACCACCATGCACATCCTGGGGAGAACACACACAGTGACCCCTACCTGTGTATGTATGTGTGTGTGTATGTCCGGGATAGGCATCCGCACCGTCGCAGCTACAGCCACAAAATTTGGCACAGTCACATGTCTGGACCCCGAGAGCGTCCTAAGCTATGTTGTGAGGCGAAATTTTAACCCCGCGCATTCCAATTCACCAAACAATTTTGCCCCTGTCTACATACTGGGGAAAAAGTGTGTGCGCGTCAAGCCCCACCCTCATTATGATGTCATAATGCCCCTATTTGCATACTGGGGAAACAGTGTGTGCGTATCAAACCTCGCCCCTCATTATGATGTCACAATGGTTGCCATGGCGACGCTGATGTCATCATAGGTTGCAAGCCCTGCCGCCGCTCATTATGATGTCATAATGGTTGACTATGGGATGGAGGATGTGTGATGGGTATATGGGCACTGGACTATGGGATGGAGGATATGTATGATGGGTATATGGGCACGGGACTATGGGATGGAGGATGTGTGATGGGTATATGTGCACTGGACTATGGGATGGAGGATATGTATGACGGGTATATGGGCATGGGACTATGGGATGGTGGATATGTATGATGGGTATATGGGCACGGGACTATGGGATGGAGGATATGTATGACGGGTATATGGGCACGGGACTATGCGATGACGGATATGTATGATGGGTATATGGGCACGGGACTATGGAATGGAGGATATGTATGATGGATATATGGGCATGGGACTACGAGGTGAAGGATGTATGATGGGTATATGGACACTCGACTATGGGATGGAGGATATGCATGACGGGTATATGGGCACGGGACTATGGGATGGCGGATATGTATGATGGGTATATGGGCACGGGACTATGTCATGGAGGATATGTATGATGGGTATATGGGCATGGGACTATGAGATGAAGGATGTATGATGGGTATATGGACACTCGACTATGGGATGGAGGATATGCATGACGGGTATATGGGCACGGACTATGGGATGTCGGATATGTATGATGGGTATATGGGCACGGGACTATGGAATGGAGGGTATGTATGATGGGTATATAGGCACGGGACTATGGGATGGAGGATATGTATGATGGGTATATGGGCATGGGACTTTGAGATGAAGGATGTATGATGGGTATATGGACACTCGACTATGGGATGGAGGATATGTATGATGGGTATATGGGCACGGGCCTATGGGATCTTGGATATTTATCATGGGTATATGGGCACGGGACTATGGGATGGAGGATAATTATAATTTTCTATAGCTAACCACAGTTAGTTACTATGCCCGGGCAGCGCCCGGCTCTTCAGCTAGTATATATATATATATATATATATATATATATATATATATATATATACATATATTCTGTATATACATGTATAATATTCTGTATATCCAATTATATGTGAACTATATATATATATATAGTAGAAAGAAAAGGAATGCCGCACGTAACAATCTTGGTGACAAATGAATCTGTGAGCAAACTGCTATATAATATGTTTATTATTATATCTTTTGTTTTGTATTGTTAAACATTTGGCTTACTCAATATTTTCTGTTGTTATCAATGAACACAGATAGTTTCATTCCCACTTGTGATAGAGCCTGACAGCAGCTGTCTATTCACAGATTAAGGCTACTTTCACACTTGCGTCGGTATGAGCCCGTCGCAATGCGTCGGGCCGACGTACCGACTCACGTTGTGAAAGATATGCACAACGGGGGCAGCGGATGCAGTTTTTCAACGCATCCGCTGCCCCATTATAATGTCCAGGGAGGAGGGGGCGGAGTTTCGGCCGCGCATGCGCGGTCAAAAATAGCGGACACGACGCACAAAAAAACGTTACATGTAACGTTTTTGTGTGTGTCACGGCCGCCAAAACATGACGCATCCGTCGCACGATGGATGCGACGTGTGGCCATACGTCGCAATGCGTCACTAATGCAAGTCTATGGAGAAAAAACGCATCCTGTGGGCAACTTTACAGGATGCGTTTTTTCTCTAAAATGGCACATTGCGACGTACGTCACATAACGCTAGTGTGAAAGTATCCTAAGTTGTCACCAAGATTGTGATTGGATGCCCATCATTTAAATTAGAATCCCCTGATCCCTTGTATATTTCTATGATTAAGGGCACAGCAGAGGTGTAGAAGCAACCGGGGTAGCCGGCAGGGGGGCGCAGTCGGGACGCCTAATGCAGTGGTCCGCAGTGTCTCTCCCGGTGGCTGCATTCTGCCGACCCCCGGACTGGGAGTCAGCCGTTCTCTGTGTCGGCTGTCAAGCTGACAGCCGACACAGAGAAGCTGCTGCAGCGCGCCAGCTCCCAGGGATCAATTGTACTTGCGTCTGTACAGACGTGAGTACAATTGAAGCTCTGACCACCGGGTCAGAGCGACGCCAGCAGCATAATCAGGTCATGTGTTCACGCTGCTGACGTCACTCGCTGGAGCCCAGAAGCGCGAATAGCATTGGTGGTAAGTGCTCCACTCTGGAGCTGAAGAAACCACCGAAGATTAAGGGGAAGTACATAATGTGTGGGGGATTTGGAGTGGGGATGGGGGTACTTAATGTGTGGGGAGGGGATTTGGAGTAGGGATGGGGGGTTATTTAATGTGTGGGGAGATTTGGAGAAGGGATGCGGGGTACTTAATGTGTGTGGGGGATTTGGAATGGGGATGGGAGTTATTTAATGTCTGGGAGGATTTGGAGTGGGGATGGGGGTTATTTAATGTGTGGAGAGATTTGGAGTGTGGATGTGGGTTATTTAATGTGTGGGGAGATTTGGAGTAGGGATGGGGTACTTAATGTGTGTGGGGGATTTGGAGTGGGGATGGGGGTTATTTAATGAGTGGGGGATTTGGAGTGGGGATGGTGGTTATTTAATGTGTGAGGAGATTTGGAGGGGGATGGGGGATTTAATGTGTGAGGGGAGATTTGGAGTAGGAATGGGTGGTTATTTATTGTGTGTTGGGATTTGGAGTGGGGATAGTTGTTAATTAATGCGTGGGGGACTTGGAGTGATTATGGGGTAATGTGTGGGGAGATTTGGAGTAGGGATGGGTCTTATTTATTGTATGGGGAGATTTGGAGTGGGGATGGGGGTTATTTAATGTGTGGGGAGATTTGGAGTGGGGATAGGGGTTATTTAATGTGTGGGGAGATTTGGAGTGTGGATGGGGGTTATATAATGTGTGGGGGGAATTGGAGTGGGGAAATTTGGAGTAGGGATGGGGGATTTAATGTGTGTGGGGAGATTTGGCGTAGGGATGGGGGATTTAATGTGTGGGGAGATTTGGAGTGGGGATGGGGGGTCATTTAATGTATGTGGAGATTTGGAGTGGGGATGGGGTACTTAATGTGTGGGGGGATTTGGAGTGGGGATGGGATAATGTGTGGGGAGATTTGGAGTAGGCATGGGGGTTATTTAATGTATGGAGAGATTTGGAGTGGGGATGGGGGGATTTAATGTGTGTGGGGAGATTTGAGGACACAAAATGAGGAGCATGTATGTATCACAGCATGTATGAGGAAACAGTATGGGGGATGGGTGCAGACACAGTATGGTTAGTGGAGGGATGGGTGCAGATAATATGGGGAGAGAAGGGGTCAATATATGTGGACACAGTATGAGTAGCGATGGGAAAAATATATGTGGACACAGTATGGGGAGTGAGGCTGATGGGATGTGTGCAGACACAGTATGGGGAGTCAGAGGTATGTGTGAACAGTAGGGATGAGCGAGTACTGAAGTTTATTGGACTCGCTATACTCGTACCGAGTATACCCTAATACTCGGGTATTCGGTACGAAAAGTGAGTCCAATGAAAGTTAATGGAAAATGCGAGCAGTTGTCTGCTGGACCCTACAAAGCGGTCTGGGGGCTGAGGAAAAGGCTAAAAAATGTGTAAATATTAAAAAATGTATGCTGTAAACAAATTTATATAACATGAGGGTACCTGGACAGGGGTTGCACGATTGTTTTTACACCACTGCTTCACTAGAATGTACAAACACTATTTGAAGTCCTGTGGTTTTGCCAGAAGAGTGGGACTCGTACGCCACTTACGCAGTGCCAGTGATATATCAGAAGTGCTGTAAGAGCGACTGATGATGGAGGCGATCTTCTGACAGCTAAGTGTGGAAGTGGTGTAAGGAGAGCAATCTGCCCTTAGGGCTGTGTTATGGTTAACGCAGGAAGAAGCCACCCATCATCATCATCACAAGGGATTCACAATTATAAAGCTTGGACTACTGTCCTTGTTTTGCCACTGCCCAATGTGTAGGCATAGATATAGTGTCTTCAAAACATTTGCCCTAGGGGCTGTATCATGGTTGATGAATGAAGCAAGGCAGGTCTGAAGAGCCAAACAATTATGATAAAGCCAGGACTACTAGCATAGAGGTGGCCATGCCCTGTGTCCAGGCATAGCAATAGTGTCTCCAAAAATTAGCCAAAGGGGCTGTATCATAGTTGATGAAGAAAGCAAGACAGGTCTGAAGGGCTAAACAATTATGATAAAGCCAGGACTACTAGCATAGAGGTGGCCGTGCCCAGTGTCCAGGCATAGCAATAGTGTCTCCAAAAATTAGCCCAAGGGGCTGTATCATAGTTGATGAAGGAATCAAGACAGGTCTGAAGGGCTAAACAATTATGATAAAGCCAGGACTACTAGCATAGAGGTGGCTGTGCCCAGTGTCCAGGCATAGCTCCTCTTCATTCCACCCATGCTGGATAGACATGAAGCTGGGGTTAGGATTCCCCTCTGCAGCATGCGGTGTCCCCTCGGTACCACTGAAAAAGAAGTCCTCTCCCTCCTCATTTTTATCATCATCTTCATCCTCCAATGTTACCTGATGATATTGGCTGGGCTGGGTAGGATCACCCATTGGGAAATCTTGCTCCATACCCAGCTGCTGGGCACGCAAAGATTACATTTTTTGATTCTGCAGCAATTTTTTCAGCAGACATAGCATAGGGATGGTTACGCTGATAATAGCCTGATCACCGCGCAAAAGCTTGGTGCAGTACTCAAAGTTATCAAGAACCTCACAAATATCAGCGATCCACACCCACTCGACAGTTGTTACTTGTCTTGACTGAGTCTCAGTGTGACGGGCATGTTTAAGCTGGTATTCAGAAAGTGCCCTCTACTGCTCACTTACCCTTGCCAACATATGATATGTTGAGTTCCTCCGTGTTGGCATGTCGCAAATGAGTCTGTGGTTTGGCAAATTCAATTGCTTTTGAAGCGCTGCAAGACTGGCAACAGTGGTTGAGGAGTGGCGCAAATGGGTGCAAATACTGCACACCTTCTCAAGTAGGTACGGCAAGTCAGGGTATGTTTTTATAAATTTCTGCACCAATAGGTTCAGCACGTGAGCCATGCATGGGACGTGTACCAGCTTCCCGAGCTTTAAAGCCGCCACCAGGTTACGCCCATTGTCACAGACAACCAGATCAGGTTGGAGTTGCAGTGGGGAGAGCCACTGATAGGTCTGTTGTTTTATTCCTTTCCACAGCTCTGCTGCAGTGTGTGGTGTTTCACCTAAGCAGATCAGATTCAGCAGAGCGTTTTGCCGCTTTGCCGGTGTGCTGCTGCACAGCTCCCAACTCAGCTCCCAACTTGGGAGTGATGTGGAGGGTAATTCAGCATAGGATGATGAGGCGGAGGAGGAGGAAGAGGGGAGACTGGATGTATAAGGCGGAAACCCTGATTGAGGTTGGGCCCGCTATCCGTGGAGTGGGTAGGATATGTGTTGATGGTCCAGTTTGAGACTTTGTCCCACCCTACACCAGGTTGAGCCAGTATGCCGTGACAGAGATGTATTGTCCCTGGCCACAAGTACTTGTCCACGTGTCTGTTGTAAGATAGACCTTCCCGGTTACGGCGTTGGTGAGAGTCCGCTTTAGATTGTTTAAGACGTGCTGGTGTAACGCGGGGACGGCACACTGGGAGAAATAGTGCCGGCTGGGAACCGAGTATCGTGGGGCAGCCACAACCAAAAGATCACGGAAAGACTGTGTCCCCACAAGCCTAAATGGCAACATCTCCATGGCTAGCAACTTGGCAATGTGTGCGTTCAGCATTTGTGCTTGTGGGTGTGTGGCTTGGTATTTACGCGCCCTTTCATACATCTGGGGCATGGACAATTGGATGCTTTCCTGGGACAAACAAGTGGATGAGCTTGTTGTGGCCTGTGTCTGTGCAACCACAGCTTGTGAGCAAGAGGTATGATGATCACCTGCTTCCTGCCCAGCAGATTGGAAAGGACGTATCACAGGCGATATGGCAGTGGTTTGACCCGCAGTCGCAGACACTGATTTGGTACCCTGTTGTTCAGCCCACCAACTAGGGTGCTTGGCTGCCATGTGTTTCCGCATATTGGTGGTGCTTTGGTTGCCTTTGCCCTGGCCTCTGCTCAGTTTCCTATGGCAGATGCTACAGATGACAAAATTTGGTTCAGAAGGACTATCGGAAAAAAATTTCCAGACAGCGGCTGAACGCACCCTTGCCTTCACTTGGGGCACAGAGGGATTGCTCTTGGCAACAGTTGACACAGTTCACACTCTGCTCAAACCAGTAGCCCTTGGTGCCTTTTTTGGTGCTACGTATCCGCCTTCATCCTCTATGCTGCTCTGCTGGCTATGCGTGCCAACGGCCCAGGTCGGATCGGTGGTCTCATCATCGACCACCTTGTCGTCCATGTCATCCTCCTTCTGTGTTGATATTGGTGACTGGCCAGATGGCAACTGTGTGTCATCACCATCAGCCACCACCACTTCACTCGGTATATCACGTGGATGAAAGTGGCTTTCTTCTGGACGTGGGGTTTCAAATATTTGGCCATCTTCAACAGACGATACCCCCTCACGTTCCTCTTCAATGTCGCGCGGTGAGAGGCCAGAGGCAATGCAAGGAAATGGATCAAACAGATCCTCGGAGTGACCAAGGTTAGGGTCAAATGTTTCCTGTGACTCCTGACCGGGTGATGAACTAGGAACAGGTTGAGAATAGGATGACCCAGCGTTATCTGTATGGACAGTAGACTGTTTTGTCATGGATGAACATGAACATGGAGGAACCTAGATGCATCAACCTTCTTCGATCTCCCAGACTCTGTGCCTTGTTGGGCAACAACGACCCCGACGTCCACGTCCCTGTCCCTTCACAACAGCCTTTTTAGGAATTTTGGATTTTTCTGCCATAGTTGCAGATGTTCAGATGCAGATATTGGGGAACAAGGAGCAGTTAGTGCTTTGTGGAAGGTAGCACTACAGCCTTGTACTGCTTTGTGGTTTACAAACAGCACCGCAGCAGCAGAAAAAAATTGCCCTAAGGTTTAAGGTGAGATTATGCAGCCCAGACATCACACAAGACAGTGGTGCTGGCTGCGTGTCAGTTGTGCATGACCCTGAGTGCGTACTATTCGCTGTGATTATGTGAACACAGCACTGCAACAGCACAAAAAAACTGCCCTGAGGTGTAAGGCAAGAATACGCAGCCCAGACACCACACAAGACAGTGGTGCTGGCTGCGTGTCAGTTGTGCATGACCGTGCGTGCATACTATTCGCTGTGATTATGTGAACACAGCACCGCAACAGTACAAAAAAAATGCCCTGAGGTGTAAGGCAAAAATACGCAGCCCAGGCACCACACAAGACAGCGGTGCTGGCTGCGTGTCTGTTGTGCTGTACCGTGCGTGCTATTCTCTGTGAACACAGCACCGCCACTGCGCAGAAAAACTGTCCTGAGGTTTAAGGCAAGAATACGCAGCCCAGACACCACACAAGACAGCGGTACTGGCTGCGTGTCAGTTGTGCAGTACCATGCGTGCGTCCTATTCGCTGTGAACACAGCACCGCAACTGCACAAAAAACCTGCCCTGCAGGGGTAAATGTGACCTAAAAAAAGCTGGGAAAACGGTCACTACTCGGTCCCTGACCTAATACTTTCAGCTCTGAAAACAGCTTTTGGGTTTCACAGAGGATTTCTGGCTGATTTGAACCAAAAAACACAACTCTCCATAGCAGCTGCTCACACTCTCCCTTGACTAACTGTGTTCTGCGTGCAATGTGCAGAAAATGGCGGCGGCAGGGCTTAGTGCCAGGCTATGATGACTCATAGGATGCTGGGCGGCCAGCCAATCATAGTAATGCCGCCCACAACCAAGAAGGAAGCGGCATTACTGTGATTGGCAACTGCTGGGCGGGAGAACCGAATAGCGAGGCGAGTTGTGAAATACTCGCTATGTATCGAGTACCGCATTAGTCGCCGAGTAACAAGTACCCACGAATATGCTCGCTCATCCTTAATAAACAGACAGTATAGAGAGTGAGGGGGTAAATATATGAGGAGACAGTAGGATGAACAGGGAGGATGTGAGAGGAGACAGTATGACGAGGGAGGCAAATAGTATGAGGCGAAAGTATGGGGGAGAAAAGTGAGTGGGCACAAAATAGAGACTGAGTAGTGGGGGCGTAGCATGGGGGTACAGTGTAAGGGTACAGCCAGGAGGGGACAGTATACCAAGGAGGGGAAAGTGTGATGAAAAGGTACAGTATAGAGACTGAGCCCTATTGGGAGGACACAGTGTGAGACGACAGTGTGAAAAGGTATCTCAGTCTGAAAAGGAGAGGTCAGTGTGAAGAGCATGTACCAAAAGAGGGATAATGTGGTGTCATATTTTGTGCAGACAGTGATGGGCAATTATTTATTCAGGGGCTCAGTGTACTGCAGATATTTTGATTCAGGAGCATTATAATGACACTTTTATCTTTAAGGGCATCGTGTGGAGATTTGCTGCAGAAGACTGGAGAAGATGGAAGTCTACAGAGATGGCTGTGGGTGAGAAAACTCATCATGGGGTCTAGAAGAAAAGGTGACTGACTGCAGAGACGACGTCATCTATAAGGTACCTGGATGTAAATGTTATTTGTGATACTGACTAATTCTCATGTTTTTATTTATGTTAGGAGCATTAAAGGGGTTGTCCATGTTTGTGATAAGTCTGTAGTAATTCTATGTGAATGCAGACTTCTGAATTCTTACAGTGCTCACTGAATGCTGTTAGGATTCGCTTGTGTCGGTGATTTGCATATATGTGGTCACATGCTGACTAGATATGTGTGGCCTCACTCAATGAAAATGAACAGCGTGAGGCCGGGCACGTCTATTTGCAATGTGGCGAGAAGTATACAGATCACATACTTGTGCTGACATGACCGTGCACTCTTGCCACCGGTAAGGGAGAATTCTAAAAGTGTGCAGTGCATTCGTTGTGAGAATTCAGAAGCCTGCAATGTTAGGATTCAGCTCTGCAGGTTCCAGTAGTCATTACATTGACACTTCACTCATATGCGACTCTCATATTGTAAAAGATCAGTGAGGCCCAGTATCTGTACACTGCAGTACTTTGCTCTGCCCTCAACAGGACAGAGAAGTACGCCAGCGCAGAAGTGCAATGCCCAGAGTGATGAAGCAAGCAGGAGGATGGCATTGCAAGAAGTTGGAAGGCGCCGGACTCGGACCTGCGACACCCATCAGACTGGACTTCATCGTACCACCTCCCTGGGTGAGTATAATAAAACGTATTTTTCTTATCTTTCAGGTCGGACCGAGGGCTTATCTACAGCATTATAGAATGCTGTAGATAAGCCCTGAAAAGTGGTGGCCACATCTTATAGCGGCCAAAACATGTGACAGGAACACTTTAATCTTGTCTCCATTAACAAAGGTACTCCTTGCAACACAAACTCTCTTCACCCAATTCTGAACCTTCTCTAACTTGTTTACAGGTAATGTAAATACCCCTTTTTGAGAAGTGTATATACATACTGTACATATTGATGCCAAATGTTTCAGTTTTTTTCTCTTCTTGGCTCTGTTACTGTCTGTACTCCCCTCCCTACCTTAAGCATATATACATCTAGTCAATGGCCTCTAGCCTAACTAGCACCCTGATACCCTTACTAGACTTTTATACATTTGATAATATTTTTCTTGGCCTCTTTCCTTTGAGGGATTGCCATTATTACCCGATCTATATATCCTATGACTTGCTCATTTGTGCTTTTGCTACACCCTGATATAAAAATGTCTTTAATGTCTTTTAAATCATTAATGTTACGATTCCTTCTTTTTGTATTATTTTGTAATTTTCCCTTATGCTATTATGCTTATCCTGGTTTATTTATTTGTATGCTATGGAATTTGTTTCTTACATTTTGCTTTTCCTTCTACAGCGACTGTATGCATAAGACCCTGTGAGGGTCGAAACGTTAAATGTTATTGTCGCTTCACCATTATTATTTCATCCTGCACCTATTCCACATTGATAAATTGTGACACCACTGCATCCAGAAACTCTATAATAAACTTTTCTAAAGCATTTTCTGAGAGTGTGCGGTGACTGGACATTACTTACTGCTTTATGAATGGCGGCTGTAAGCACACCCCCGGCACTGACTGATAGTCAGCCCAGAACTGTTGCACTGCTGAGTTTTCTGTCAGACGGGGCCAGCCGCTCACTGTGTTCTGAACAATGACTGAAGCTGCACTTGCGCACCTCCATTACTGAGGGATGGAGGTGGTCGCACAGCTTAAGACTGTCCATACATTAGTAACCTTCCCACCTCCTCTTCCCCCGACGCAAAGAAAACAACACCAAACCAATTTTCAAAAGAAAGCACCACTTTATTATCGGGTAATGCATGCCAAAATCAACAACTCTTTAACACCCACATTTGGAGGGTTATGGTCGTGTAGGGTCGGTGGGCCGGGCTGGGGGGTGGTCCCTCTGTATACCACGCAGTGACGCACAGACAAAAGATGGAGGCAGATTTCGGGTGCAACAGGTCCAAGTTTATTTCCCGCCGTCCGACTGACGGCCCTCACGATACACCCCTTCCTTTGTCTATTGTCGTCCTCGACAATTGTCATCCCTGCCTTAGTCGTTCTGAAGCTTCTGCTACCATCTGTTGTCGGACCAGTTGTTGGGCCAAACCCGCTATCTGCAGGGGGCCAAACCAAACCGGGAGCACTGTGCTCCGAGCGGCCTACTGCCACTCGCCAGCGTGCACGCCACATGGCAACGTCTTTCGAAACTGGGCTAGGTACACCTGGATTCTTTCCCTCCAGCGTGTACCTTCCCCTACTCTCCCCTTCTCTCACCTTCCACAATCCGGTACGCCATGATCGAGGCCTTACACCTACCAGATCATTACCAGCGCCCGACTTCTTCTTTCTGGGGTGTCTGTGGTGTCAGGGACCTGACCTGGGACTACTGTTTGCTTCATATCTTCCATCTCTCAGTCTCTGTTGGTTACCAGTCATGGTCGGCGTCTCGGTCTCCCACACCTTCTCAACTCATAGACCCCTTCGGTCTCACATTTCCTTTGGTCACACAGACCTTCCCTTACCCGGACCTGTTGCATTTTCTCATGCCTAGTATACTTCAAAACAACTTTATACCAGCACGAGTACCCCTTTTTTTTTATATATTTTTTTTCTTTCCTATTGCTTTAAAACCATTACACAGCAAAAACCAGTAAAACAACAGATTTTTCTCCCCCTTCCTTTAACATGGACAATTCCTGTCTCCTTACATCCCCGCTTTGTCAGGCTTAACACACAAAAAAACCTTCAATTTTTACATTAAACTTTTTTTTTCATTAACGTGGACGCAAACTGTCCTTGTGATCTGCACAACGATGCAACGGAGTCTCGAAAGTTCAAGCCACTTCCTAATAGCCGGCAGCGAGGGGTCCCGGGATGTAAGGAGTGTCCTATATGTCTTTGCTACGGGGGCTCGCGGTCCTCTGGCTCGGCGAGCACGGCTAGCCGTGGGGGCAATACTCCTTATAATAGAACACTAAGTCCCCCTCATATAGAGCCCGGGAGTCCAGTGGGCGGGACTTAGCCGGGGTGAGAACAGGACAGAGGTGGCGGATGATGTCAGTGGCCCAGCAGCCGATGGGGCCGGGTGGCAGATAGGGGCAGACAGGTTTTCCGGAGGTTGGGCCACAGGGCCTTACAAATAGGCTGCAGTCAGTTCCAACACCGGCATAGCCGTGGCCACAGGGTGGACTGCATCCGGAGCTTCAGCCGGAGCCGTCATAACCGGAGTAACAGCTGGTTTCGGGGAGGATGTCATCACTTGCAGGGGGGATGCAACAGCATCTTCTGGAAACAGGCTCCGCACTGGCGACACCGGGCGTGGCGTCACCGGGCGGGGTGGCTCGGGGCTGGGAGTGGAGGGCCCCCTCAGCTTCGCATAGACAGTGGGGTCTTCCTTGACCAGACTTTCGGGTTCACAGGAGGCTGCGTGCTGCGGCTGAGTGGTGGGGGCCGCTTGCGGAGCCACTGGTAGGGCCAGGGGAACTCTCACCTTCCCCGGCGCCGCGGTCTCCGTCACATCTTTCCGCAGCTGCTCCTGCAGTCTCCGCTCTTCACTCCACCGTCTGGTGGGGCTGGCCTCCAGGCTAAGAGGTTCCGCAGAGAGGCTCTCTGCTGATATCTTTGGCGGCCGCTCCCATGGGATTCGCCATGTATTCGCTCCTCCACCCGAGATCAGACTGGCTGCTCGTGACTCTGAGGTATAGATCTTCTGGTGAAGCTCGCCCTCCCGCCGCCATCGCCACTCCAGGCGGCTGATGCCTCGACAATCACAGCCAATCTTTTCCTCGGTGCCACTCCCTCTGCTGGGTGGGGCGACGGCAGGCCTTTCCACCCACCTGCCAGGGTCCAGTATGTGGGAGCGTCAGCCTGCTGGTACATATCGCTGTCCCCAGGGGTACGTAGGAGGGGGTCCCTGTCCATTCAGAATGACTGCAAACACCCAGACCTCTCCTCTGCGATGAAGCAGCACCACCATCTTGCTCCAAACCTGGTACCGCCCCGGATCCTCTGCTGGCAATGCAGATACGCCACAGTGCTCCCAATTTGTAATTCACAGGTTGGTAATTTGTAATCCACAGGTGTTTATAATCCAAACAGTGCAGTCCAAGTCCATGTCCATTCCTCAGAGGCAGGCCTGCCGCAGAAGATATTGTATTAACGGCGTTGATCCTGCTGACTACGCCAAGTGTAGGGTCGGTGGGGCGGGCTGGGGGGTGGTCCCTCTGTATACCACGCAGTGACGCACAGACAAAAGATGGAGGCAGATTTCGGGTGCAACAGGTCCAAGTTTATTTCCCGCCGTCCGACTGACGGCCCTCACGATACACCCCTTCCTTTGTCTATTGTCGTCCTCGACAATTGTCATCCCTGCCTTAGTCGTTCTGAAGCTTCTGCTACCATCTGTTGTCGGACCAGTTGTTGGGCCAAACCCGCTATCTGCAGGGGGCCAAACCAAACCGGGAGCACTGTGCTCCGAGCGGCCTACTGCCACTCGCCAGCGTGCACGCCACATGGCAACGTCTTTCGAAACTGGGCTAGGTACACCTGGATTCTTTCCCTCCAGCGTGTACCTTCCCCTACTCTCCCCTTCTCTCACCTTCCACAATCCGGTACGCCATGATCGAGGCCTTACACCTACCAGATCATTACCAGCGCCCGACTTCTTCTTTCTGGGGTGTCTGTGGTGTCAGGGACCTGACCTGGGACTACTGTTTGCTTCATATCTTCCATCTCTCAGTCTCTGTTGGTTACCAGTCATGGTCGGCGTCTCGGTCTCCCACACCTTCTCAACTCATAGACCCCTTCGGTCTCACATTTCCTTCGGTCACACAGACCTTCCCTTACCCGGACCTGTTGCATTTTCTCATGCCTAGTATACTTCAAAACAACTTTATACCAGCACGAGTACCCCTTTTTTTTTATATATTTTTTTTCTTTCCTATTGCTTTAAAACCATTACACAGCAAAAACCAGTAAAACAACAGATTTTTCTCCCCCTTCCTTTAACATGGACAATTCCTGTCTCCTTACATCCCCGCTTTGTCAGGCTTAACACACAAAAAAAACTTCAATTTTTACATTAAACTTTTTTTTTCATTAACGTGGACGCAAACTGTCCTTGTGATCTGCACAACGATGCAACGGAGTCTTGAAAGTTCAAGCCACTTCCTAATAGCCGGCAGCGAGGGGTCCTGGGATGTAAGGAGTGTCCTATATGTCTTTGCTACGGGGGCTCGCGGTCCTCTGGCTCGGCGAGCACGGCTAGCCGCGGGGGCAATACTCCTTATAATAGAACACTAAGTCCCCCTCATATAGAGCCCGGGAGTCCAGTGGGCGGGACTTAGCCGGGGTGAGAACAGGACAGAGGTGGCGGATGATGTCAGTGGCCCAGCAGCCGATGGGGCCGGGTGGCAGATAGGGGCAGACAGGTTTTCCGGAGGTTGGGCCACAGGGCCTTACAAATAGGCTGCAGTCAGTTCCAACACCGGCATAGCCGTGGCCACAGGGTGGACTGCATCCGGAGCTTCAGCCGGAGCCGTCATAACCGGAGTAACAGCTGGTTTCGGGGAGGATGTCATCACTTGCAGGGGGATGCAACAGCATCTTCTGGAAACAGGCTCCGCACTGGCGACACCGGGCGTGGCGTCACTGGGCGGGGTGGCTCGGGGCTGGGAGTGGAGGGCCCCCTCAGCTTCGCATAGACAGTGGGGTCTTCCTTGACCAGACTTTCGGGTTCACAGGAGGCTGCGTGCTGCGGCTGAGTGGTGGGGGCCGCTTGCGGAGCCACTGGTAGGGCCAGGGGAACTCTCACCTTCCCCGGCGCCGCGGTCTCCGTCACATCTTTCCGCAGCTGCTCCTGCAGTCTCCGCTCTTCACTCCACCGTCTGGTGGGGCTGGCCTCCAGGCTAAGAGGTTCCGCAGAGAGGCTCTCTGCTGATATCTTTGGCGGCCGCTCCCATGGGATCCGCCATGTATTCGCTCCTCCACCCGAGATCAGACTGGCTGCTCGTGACTCTGAGGTATAGATCTTCTGGTGAAGCTCGCCCTCCCGCCGCCATCGCCACTCCAGGCGGCTGATGCCTCGACAATCACAGCCAATCTTTTCCTCGGTGCCACTCCCTCTGCTGGGTGGGGCGACGGCAGGCCTTTCCACCCACCTGCAAGGGTCCAGTATGTGGGAGCGTCAGCCTGCTGGTACATATCGCTGTCCCCAGGGGTACGTAGGAGGGGGTCCCTGTCCATTCAGAATGACTGCAAACACCCAGACCTCTCCTCTGCGATGAAGCAGCACCACCATCTTGCTCCAAACCTGGTACCGCCCCGGATCCTCTGCTGGCAATGCAGATACGCCACAGTGCTCCCAATTTGTAATTCACAGGTTGGTAATTTGTAATCCACAGGTGTTTATAATCCAAACAGTGCAGTCCAAGTCCATGTCCATTCCTCAGAGGCAGGCCTGCCGCAGAAGATATTGTATTAACGGCGTTGATCCTGCTGACTACGCCAAGTGTAGGGTCGGTGGGGCGGGCTGGGGGGTGGTCCCGCTGTATACCACGCAGTGACGCACAGACAAAAGATGGAGGCAGATTTCGGGTGCAACAGGTCCAAGTTTATTTCCTGCCGTCCTACTGACGGCCCTCACGATACACCGCAAATTCTCTTCACGGCCCTCCATGTCCAGACCCCGTTACACACACACCGTCCTTATCACCAGGGACGTAAATACACGTACCGTCCCTTTTCGCTTAACGACATTCCTGTCAGCTCGGTCACTGTGGCAGCCTTAGGCCCGTACACCAACAGTAATTTTCTGGTCAGGTATCGTCTTCAACTCGGTATGTGTTTCCCCGGGGCCTCGTCTGTACTGCGGTACTTCATGTCAGGTCCACCCCCCTGACTTCCTTTCTCCTCAGTCCCCCTGGTTAGGTTTTCCTCACAGTGCAGCAACTGTCACAGTTTCCTCGTCACTTGAGCTCCCCCTGGGGACTGGAATCTTCTGGAACCCTCCTGTCAAATTTATAGCTTTCCTGGTTCCCTGTAACTCTGCCCCCCATGACCAACGGTTTCTTAGCCCTAAGCTGATGTCAAGTCCTATGCTCACACTCCTCCCTGCCCTCTAATGTCAATTCCAGGTACTGCACATCACCTACACTTTCCTAGCTGTTTTCCCTTCTGTCATAACTGACATCCTGCCTGACAAGTGCAAACCCCTTTGAAACCTGACCAGTCAGTCCGTCCGTCAGGTCAACTTCCCTACACTCGCAGCTTATCATGTTAATTATCCAGTAAAACCTTGTGGGGATATGTCACCGGACTCCCGGCACATGTTACCCATCCTTGTTTTCTTCCGCCCACACTGTGACTTTAATTTCTTCAACAATTTCCACACTAAAATAACAAAATTAATAAACAAAAAGGGTGGGAAGGGTGGGCCGCTCTCGACACCTTGTCAAAGAGGGCGGGATCAAACAGAGCTCACCATTAAATACCTCTATCAAGGGGAGGAACCATCTCCATGGCAACCCAGCTCTCCTCCAGTGGCACATAAACACCGTTAAGATCCCAGCTGAAATTTAACCCATTCCTTTGCGCCCAGAAAGAGGAAGGTAGTAGAAAAATTAACCCTAACAACAACTTGATGGCTAGTCAGGAGTACCCAACAAATAAAGCCGGGCCCTATCAAATTAACACCGTATACCGTTTGAGAACATGACAGTTTCCCTATAAAGAGGACTTATCACTTGCCATAAAAAATGTAATGTTTCTATTACCTGGTGTAAATACTGCCATTCTCCTGTCTCTGGTTTTACTTTTTTTTATTTGTTCCTCTTCATTCCCTGTATGTAAATCTAATCTTGATTGCCATATTGGTATGGATCTCAGTTCTTCTCAATACCAAAAAAAAATCCAGATTTAGGAGGACAATGGGATTTACTCCAGGTGAACAAATACATGTTTATGGCAATTGTCAGTTCCTCTTTGAATTTGCACATACTTCAGATAGTAGTTGTAGGTCAAAATCTCTTAAGATCAACAGATATTCCTGCTGTCCTACTTGACTGAGAAAGGAGTGGCCCCTGAGAACAAAAGGATCTGGCATGTTGAAATCTATGATGTCTCAGGAACAAAACACATTTATATGCAACTCGATGCAATTTTAATGTATCGAATCCATTGTAAATTTCAATAATATATCTGAAAAAAATGAATACATAAAAAAGAAAAAGAAAATGTTCTTAAAAGAATTAATCTTTATGTTAACTTACAAGTTGACATACATTTTATATTGTCAGTGTAACTTACTATTCATTGTGTATTTTTGATTTATTTGACAATTTTCTTTCTCACTAAAACATAGCTGTCAAGAATAACAATATTATATTCCCACTGAAATACACAATGTACTAATGATAACGTACATAAAGCATTTCATGCTGCGGTGCCCCATACCTCTGTGTTCTTCTGATCAATCAATGCTTTCTTTATCAAGGCAAAACATGAGCTATCGTGGCTCTAGGGTGCAAGAATGAGGGTTATTTATGAAAGATTTCACTTGTCTCTGTAGATTCTTTGATATGATATATATGGAACAAGATCTATGACCCTTAGTGTGAATTTACGTTGACCGATTATCAGGAACGAGTATTCCGATGACTCCTAGGAACACTCATTTCCGATAATCGTTTAGTGTAAACGGGCTGCCAGTCACCCAACAAACGAGCAAAACATTGATTTGTCATGTAAATTGTTCTTAAAGCTTGCTTAGATATCATCGTTCTCAGCATCGTACTTGTTCCTTGTCATTATTCTTGGCAGCACAGGTCGTGTTTTCAATCTGTATGCACAGAACAATCATGATAACAAACTATTATTCTGTGCATGTACAAGTACGGTTAAGGTACTGTCACACTTAGCGATGCACCAGCGATCCCAACCAGCGATATGACGCGGTCAGGATCGCTGGTACATTGCTAAGTGGTCGCTAGTGAGCTGCCACACAGGCAGATCTCACCAGCGACATCGCAGGGGACGGGGGTCATTACTTAGTTGTCAGGCGAGGCGATGAAGACATCCTCCCGCCTGCGTCCACGCGTCGCTCGTCGGCGCCACAAGAAGCCCAGCAGGAAGCTGATGACGAGAAACGGTCCAGGAAGTTCTCGCGCGATCAGCGATAACCAGTGGGGGAGCGGTCGGAGGTAAGTATCAGACATAGCGATATCGCTAGCAAATCGCTATAACGTCACAAAACCAGTGACGTTATAGCGATATCACTAGCTATATCGCTTAGTGTGACAGGCCCTTTAGCCTACTCAAACAGGCCATAAAACAACCATCGATCTGCATTTATCTAACCGTTTAATGGCTGAAATCATATAGTCACATGCACTCTAGCTTTTTTTAACTTTTAGGTTAAAGTTATACAGCTGTCTGTATTAATTGGGGGATGTTGTACCATATTTAATTACACAATTAGTATGTAAGGTATATGAATTTCATCGTGATAAGACGTGAAATAATGAATATGTACGTTTATATATTGTAAAAATAAACTTTATTATGTTTATTTTAAGATTGCTAGTATATTGTAGATGTGCTTGGCATCTCCAGAAACATTTAGCCTTCATTCAGTCATCTTATTTTCACATACATGCTCCATCTACGCTTCTCATGGATAGAACACGTAGACATTTTATTCTATGGGTCTGCTCACATGTTAAAGTCTATGGTTCATTGACAAACAAGGGCAGCACACATATGACGTATGCGTGCAATCTGTGTGCTGTTCCTTTTTAAAGGGACCATGTCACCAGTTTTTTAGTATCCCTACAAATGCCACCACCTCTTTCTGCTGCTGTTATGCATTTCACAGTTAATTACATTGCCGCCTGACTCCTCCTGTACATCTCAAAAATACCATTTGATTTGGCCCCGAGCTATATTTAAATAAAGCTGGTCTGGTCCGATGGGCTCTCTCCTTATGGCGTCTGTTCCTTCTCTCTGCTGGTAAAAGCTGTCCTTTGGCTCTGATGTTGATGAAGTCTCCTGTTTCATCCACACAGATGAACAAAGTCTCATGCCTGCGCAGTAGCATCGCCGATAACACAGGCACACTTTACTACTTTACTCTGCCCTACTGCGAGCATGAGCATTGATATCCTTTGCTCTGCCCACAGTGGGGCAGAGCAAAGTGCACCTGTGAGGTCGGCAATGTTACTGTGCAGGTGTGAGATTTCGTTCAGCTATGTGGATGACGCAGGACACGTCAACTACAATACACATCAATCAGAGTCGAAGGATGACTTTTACTAGCAGAGAGAAGGAACAGACCCCAGAAGGAGAACGCCCATCGGACCGGATCAGCATCATTTAAATACAGTGCGCCACCAAATCAAATGGTATTTTTGAGGTGTACAGGGCCAGCCAGGAGGCAATGTCATCATTTGTGAAATGCAGAACATCAGTAGAAAAAGGTGGTGGCATTTGTTGGGATACTAAAAAACTGGTGACAGGTTCACTTTAACAGTGAAGTGGAAAGGGAAAGCGGTACAATTTTTTATTTTTTATTTGCATACCAGAAAAATCGCTGAAACACACTAACATCAGACACATTGATCAAACAATGACGGAAAAATGACCAAAAAAACACTGATGAAAATCTTTTTTTTTATTTCATATACGTGAAATAAAAAATACCTGAACTAGATCATTAGGGTATATTAACATATTTGTAGTGGATTTCTCTTCCATCAATCAGATAACAGATACCTGATTTCTCTACAATTCAGCAGCAGAGCCGTTCTTTTTTTTTATCTGTGTCATGGATGAAAATCACCCTTGCAAGTCTATAGGTCCGTGAAAATCATGAACAGCACATCATGCCATCAGCGTGCAATCCGCAAATTAAACACTGATGAAACTCTGATACAAAACACTGATGTCACTCGTACCACATGTGTGTATATGACAAATCACCATCGACATCTCAATGAGGGCTAATGGTAAGTTTATACATTGCGTATGTGGTGCAAATTTTCCACGGAGACTTGAAGGCAGAAGCTCTGCAGGGAAATACAGTAATAGCTAAGTAGATGAGATTTTGCCAAATCTGACTACACATTGCAGATATTTTCTGTGTGTAATTTGACCTGTGGCGTGGATTTTAATCCACAGCATGTCATTTCTTTGGGCTGATTTAGTATGGACTTCGCCGTTTGCAATGGAAAGGTTGAAATCCGCATCAAAACCACAGTAAAATCTGTAGCAAGCTCTCTATGTAATACACAGCATATTTTATTTTTTTTTGCAGTTAGACCAAGTTTAGACAATCCTATGCAAAATCATCTGTTTTTGTCATGAAAAAAATGGCCTTTTTTACATTTGATTTGTACTCCGTGTGTCTATTTTTCATATCCATGTTGCATCAGCATTTCCATCTTTTATGTCCATGTGCCATCTGTATATCCATTTTGTACTTACATGTGGCATACGATTTTACAAGAATGATTTAATAAAAAATGAAGGTCAGATAGAGTTTTGTATCTTAATATTTGTAATGAATCCATAAAAAACACATGACATGCAGATGGTAACCTGTATGTTAGGGTGTGTGCACACGTTGCGGATTCTGCTGCGGTGTACAGTACCATTTTAACCAATGGAATATAAAAACCGCTGTGCACATGTTGCAGAAAATTCCGCGCAGATTTGCTGCGGTTTAATTTCTACAGCATGTCAATTCTTTGTGCGGAATCCGCAGCTTTTTTACACCTGCTCCACTATAGAAATCCGCAGGTGTAAAACCGCAGGCGAAATCCGCACAAAATCTACTGAAAATCTGCAGTAAATCTGCACTAAATCCACAGGTAAAAAGAAGGTCATTATACCTGCGGATTTAGCAAAATCCAAGCGGAAAAATCAGCACCAGAATCCGCAACGTGTGCACATACCCATTCGTTTCTTACAAGTCTGATCTGGATTTCAGAACAAAGTAGGGTATGCAGCAATTGTGCTTATTCACAGACCATCAATTCATGTTAAAACCATCTTGGACAGCATGCAGACGTTTCACATGATCGTCTGAACAAGCATTTAAGTTGCAGAAATGCTGTAGAAAAGTCTGCACCTTATATGCCATGTGTGAACTTACTCTAAAAGAAATAGCAATAAGGCCAAGTGCACACAACTCAGTATTTGTAAGCCAAAACCAGGAGAGGAATAGTCAGAGGAAAAGCATAATAGAAACACGTCACCACTTTTGTATTTATCACCCACTCCTGGTTTTGGCTTACAAATACTGATGTAAAATACTGACCAAATACTGAACGTGGTCTAAAGCTGGGTTCAAACATTGCAAATCATTTGGTGAGGATTTAAAGCGTTGATGCTAAACTAAAATCAACAGCACCTCAGGATATATCATCCATGCATATTTTCTGCATCTATATCTATAATCTATATCTATAATAATAAATGCCCTAAGCAACTTCCGGTTGTAACAACTTCCGTCCAGTTGTAACCGGTGACGTCACCGCACACCTCTTGCCATGTTAACCCTCAACACACACACTCCTCTCACCTTTCACCATCTCCACTCACTCTTTCACTCCACATACGACCCTTTCTCTCACTCCGTCTCTCATACTCACGCCGTCATCGCCGCTGATCCACGATCCCCGACATCTTCTTCCGCCGGCGCCATCCTGGATGCAGACGTCCTACACGCCGGCGACATGTTCTTGCGGAACATGTCGCCGGTGTGGAGGACATCGGGATCCAAAATGGCGTCGGCGAAATCTCGCGATATTTCGCCGACGCCATTTTGGATCCAAACGGCATCCATGTCGGCGACATGTTCCTGCGGCGACGCTATTTTGGATCCGTGAAATCCCGCGATACTCGAGATGGCGTCGCCGCGAGAACATGTCGCTGGCGAGGACGACGTCGGGATCCAAAATGGCGTCGGCGAAAACTCGCGAGATTTTGCCGACGCCATTTTGGATCCCGACGTCGTCCACGCCGGCGACATGTTCTTCCGGCAACGCCATCTTGACTATCGCGGGATTTCAAGATACTCAGGATGGCGTCGCCGCAAGAACATGTCGCCGGCGTGGACAACGTCTGGATCCAGGATGGCGCCGGCGGAAGAAGATGTCGGGGATCGTGGAGCAGCGGCGATGACGGCGTGAGTATGAGAGACGGAGTGAGAGAAGGGGTCGTATGTGGAGTGAAAGAGTGAGTGGAGATGGTGAAAGGTGAGAGGAGTGTGTGTGTTGAGGGTTAACATGGCAAGAGGTGTGATGCTATCGCATCCTCTCGATGCGATAGCATCGGGCCATAATCTAGTACCTATATAATTAAAAAAAAAGAAAAAAAGTTGCATTTATGCAACAGAAATTGACATTCTGCAGATTAAAAAAAACGCAACAAAAGCTCATTTTCATGTTCATTCTGCATAAAAAAACAGCTTGTCCATCAGTCTGTAGTTGTTGTCCCATGAACAAAGTATATTTTACTTAATAGATCTGGGAATAAAGATAAGTTCCACAATTGGATGTGGTAAATAAAATGTTCCTGTACTGAGTTAATTTTATAAATGTCCCCCTGCTGTGTACTGTGTAATGGCTGTGTCTCACTTGGTAGGAACATGGTCAGATCATACTGTACCATAGCTCCTGAGCAGGGGAGGAAGCAAAAGAGTATACAGACAGGACAGCAGGGGATCATAGCTGAATCTGTCTGTGAGATAAAACATTTCCCTGCCTGCGGATGTTGAGACCATGAATTGGAGCAATTCTGCGTGATCGGACACAGCTAATACACAATACAAATGTAAGGGGGTGGGATATGATGTCTTTCTTGCTTCCCTTCCTCAGATTGTCACTCCTATGTTATTGTGTACTTATTGCTAAGTGATAATGTTTATGATAAATGTCTGCGGTACTGCTACACAGAAATATGTATTATCGCTCATCTTGTATGGTATTGCCACATGTATGTGTTACCATTGTGTAAAAAGCTGTAACATATTGTCTTGTGTTTCTGTATTATATTATTGCATATACAGTTAGGGTAAAGCCCCCGTCACACATAGCGATCTCGCTAGCGAGATCGCTGCTGAGTCACAAGTTTTGCGACGCGATCTCACCAGCGAGATCGCTGTGTGTGACAGCTATCAGCGACAAGCCCCCCTGCCGGGTATCGATGATCGCTGTGGAAACCTCTGGACATTTTTGGGGTCGCTGGTCTCCCGCTGGCCAGCACGCATCGCTTCGTGTGACAAGCGGGAGACCAGCGACCAGTGAGTAGGAGCTGGTAACTAGGGTAAACACAGGGTTTCTAAGTGGCGCGCAGCGCCTAGAAACCCGATGTGTACCTTAGTTACCAGTGCGCTGATGCAGGGAGCTGGTAACCAAAGTACACATCGGGTTTCTAAGTGATGCACGCCCCTTAGAAACCAGATGTGTACCTTAGTTACCAGCTCCCTGCATCAGCGCGCTGGTAACTAAAGTACACAGTGACTCCGCACGCTCGGCGTCGCTGGTGCTGATCTCTGGTGAAACTGCCTGTTTGACAGCTCACCAGCGATCATGTAGCGACTCACCAGCAATCCTGACATGCTGATATCGTTGTCGGGATCGCTGGTGAGTTGCTATGTGTGACGAGGCCTTAAATTAGTGCATCCTTTTGGGGACATTAGAGGAGAGCACTTTAGCATATAGTTTACATAGTCATAGGTAAGTGTAGTTCTGTTGCAGGCCAATAGATGGCGGGTATACTAGTGGGCTCTATAGGTGTAGCTGATAGGACGTTCATAGAAGGCTAAGTGTAGGAGGGTCTGCTGGGCAGTAAGCGGGGACCTCGTAGGAAGTTAGGTCAGACGAGCCCAGGGTGCCCTAGTGTCCACATAGGCTATAGGCCCAGACAGCTCGGCAGCCAGGTTCAAATGCTGCAGCCCATGTTACCCACAGCCACTGTGTGTCATAGCAGTGGGCCAGTACAGAAACAGAAAGATGTGGTGACTTGATACCTGGGCCGATGCATTTAGGGCAGGAGTCAGCTGGACAGCTGAAGTGAAGGAAGCTGGAGGTTCGACGAGTTCGGTACAAATGGGCCAGATGCTTTACCAGAGGCAACCAAACCTGGTGGCTCATGATTTCGAGTCTGGGGCGAAACAGGCTGAAGGAATTGTCATCATGGCAAGGTTAGGCCAGGAAGGAACTGGGGAGCAGTCTAGGATGGTCTGGTCTGGGCGTGTACTGCACAGAAGTGACAGCCAGAAAGGGAAAGATAAGGAAACAAGCAAATGTCACAATGTACCAACTCTGCATGTAACATGTGAAGTACTCAGTAAAGAAAGTGTTAAAGCTAATTTGGACTGTGTCTCCATTGTTGGGGGTAGCCTGAGAGAGGGACCGTCGTTGCCTGGGATGGGCCCAGAGGAAGCTGAATCTGGAGATGCCGGTATGCCAGAAAGAAGAGTACAGTTTTCTGTAGGGGAAGGACTGGACCTCGATATTGCGGTTATCCAGGTCACGACTACAGTCCTGTCCCTCCCTTATACATAGCACTTTACATACATAGTACATTATTTTAACACATTCAATTGTGGATCTAAGACCACGCTCACACGTTCAGTATTTGGTCAGTATTTTACATCAGTATATATAAGCCAAAACCAGGATTGAAACAATCATTGGAAAGGTGTTGTGAGTTCATTTTCCCCTTCACCATTGAGGTCTGATGAACTCCCTCTTCTGGTGAAGGAAGGTAGTGAGGCTGATTACCAAACACCTGGGTATGATGATGATGACTGGGTGACAGGAATTGCTGACTGGATATAAGGCAGCCGACGCCCTTCTGCCTTGCTGGTGATCTCTCTGAGGGATTCTAGGAGACCAGTCTGATTCCTGCTCCTCAAAAGCTAAGTTTTCTGCACTGCTTTTTGCATTTGTGTTTTGTTTTGCCTTGTTTTTCTGAATTTCTGCCATTCCCTGCTGGGGTGAGTTGAATTCCTTTTTGCTCTGTCTTCATAAAATACCTGAGTGCTGATATAGTCTTTTTGAAGCCTAGCGTCTTCAGGGCTTTTTTCCCTATCAGCCTGTTGGCCCTTGTTTTGATAGGGTTTTTGGCGGATTACAGACAGCAGCTTTCCTATCCTGTCCTATTTAGTTAGCTTTGGTCCCATCATTTGCTCAGCCTATCTTTCTATCTGTGTGTGTTTTTTCATCTTGCTTCCCCGTCATTATATGTTGGGGGCTGCCTATTGCTTTGGGGTCTGCTCTGGGGCAGTTTAGATTTCCCTTTCTGTCTTTAGGCTATGTAGTTCTCCGGCTGTGATCGAGGGGTCTAGGGCACCGTAGGAACCCCCAACAGCTACTGCTAGTTGTTGTTGATAGGTTCAGGGGTCTGCAATCCGATAGCTGCCAACTTCTCTGGTTTTCTGGACTTAGCTAGGATTTCTGTTTTTTGCCTCCTACGGTGACTCATTCATAACAGAATCACCAGCCATACCGCAGATCCTAGGGTACTCAATAGCAGGAAAGAATTGTAAACAAAAAAAAAGTGTGTATATTCTTTCCTCTATATCTCTGAGGCCATAGGGGGAATTTTTTTTTCTCTCAATGGAGATAAAGCAATTGTCTGATCGTGTGGAGCAGCTCGCTGCGGAAGTGCGGGGAATTTCCGCCTATCTTGCTCATTCACATGCTGCTGAACCAAAGATCCCTACTCCTGATGTGTTTTTTGGGGATTGGTCTAAATTTTTGAATTTCAAAAATAATTGTAAATTATTTTTTGCCTTGAAGCCTAACTCGTCAGGGAGCTCCGCGCAGCAGGTTAAAATTGTCATCTCTTTGCTTCGTGGCGATCCCCAGGATTGGGCGTTTTCTTTGAAACCAGATGATCCTATTCTGACTAATGTGGATGCATTTTTTCAAGCCTTGGGGTTGTTGTATGACGAACTTAATGCTATTGATCAGGCTGAAAAGACCCTGTTGGCATTGAGCCAGGGTCGAGATTCTGCAGAATTGTACTGTCAAAAATTCTGAAAATGGGCGGTCCTTACTACCTGGAATGATAATGCCTTGGCAGCTCTCTTTCGGAAGGGTTTGTCAGAAGCCGCAAAAGATACTATGGTGGGATTTCCTGTTCCCTCTGGTCTTGACGATTCTATGCCATTAGCCATTCAGGTTGATCGGCGTTTACGTGAACGCAGGACTGCACGAGAGGTGTTGCCACCTGTTGAACAAATGTCTGAACCTATGCAATGTGATAGAGTTTTGTCCAGGGAGCAACGTCAGGAGTTCAGAAGGCATAATAAGCTGTGTTTTTTTTGTGGAGATGCCTCGCATATTATTTCTGTCTGTCCTAAACGAGAAACGTTTTGCACACACGTTTTCTGTGGGTGGTGTTCAACCTAAGTTTCTTCTGTCAATTACTCTGATCTGCTCCCTGTCCACATTTTCCGCCAAGGCTTTTGTGGATTCGGGAGCAGCCCTGAACCTAATGGACTTGGATTTTGCTAAACGTTGTGGATTTCCGATGACACCTCTGCGGACGCCTATCCCTTTGAGAGGGATCGATGCCACTCCTTTGGCGAAAAATAAACCTCAGTTTTGGACCCCAGGTGGTAATGCGGGTCGCCCCAGACCATCAAGAAAATTGCAGATTTTTGGTGTTGCATAATTTGCATGATACCATTGTTCTGGGGTTTCCCTGGTTGCAAATTCATAATCCAGTTTTGGATTGGAAATCTGTGTCTGCGGTGAGTTGGGGTTGTCGGTGTGCCCTTAGTGAGGCTCCGGTTTTTTCCACCTCTCCTCAGTCGCATGATGTTCCTGACTATTTGGCGGACTTTTGTGATGTATTTAGTGAGAATGAGTCTGCGTCTTTGCCTCCTCATAGGAATTATGACTGTGCAATTGAACTGAGCCTGGGGTGTAAATTTCCCAAGGGTCGGCTCTTCAATTTATCTGTACCTGAGCATGAGGCTATGCGATCCTATATTAAGGAGGCGTTGGAGAAGGGTCATATTAGACCATCCTCTTCACCCTTAGGTGCTGGGTTTTTTTTCGTGGCCAAAAAGGATGGTTCATTAAGACCTTGTATTGATTATCGTGCCCTCAACAAAATTACTATTAAATATCAGTATCCGTTACCCCTGATTTCGGATCTATTCTCCAGAGTTAAAGGTGCTTGCTGGTTTACCAAGCTTGACCTCAGGGGGGCATATAATCTTATCCGCATTAAGCATGGGGATGAATGGAAGACGGCGTTTAATACTCCGGAGGGACATTTTGAGTACCTGGTGATGCCTTTTGGGCTCACTAATGCCCCTTCTGTCTTCCAGTGCTTCATGAACGACATTTTCTGAGACTTTGTGGATAAATTTTTGATTATCTATCTGGGTGATATTTTGATCTTCTGCAAGGATTGGGATTCTCATGTGGAACATGTTCGGACTGTGTTCCAGATCTTGAGGGAGAATTCCCTGTATGTCAAAGGATCGAAATGCCTTTTTGGGGTACAGAGGATTTCTTTTTTGGGATTTATTTTGTCTCCGTCAACTATTGAAATGGACCCGGCCAAGGTAAAGGCCATTTATGATTGGGTTCAGCCCACTTCTTTGAAGGCCCTCCAGAAGTTTTTGGGTTTTGCTAATTTTTATCGGAAATTTATAGCAAAATTTTCTAGTATTGCCAAGCCATTGACTGATCTGACTAAGAAGGGTGCTGATGTGTTGAATTGGTCTCCGGAGGCTGTTTCTTCCTTTCAGGAGCTGAAGCGAAGATTCACTTCTGCCCCGGTTTTGCAGCAACCTGATGTCTCACTCCCGTTCCAGGGAGAGGTGGACGCTTCTGAGATTGGTGCAGGAGCTGTTTTGTCCCAAAAGGATCCTGTAACATATAAAATGAATCCCTGTGCTTTCTTTTCCCGAAAGCTCTCTCCATCTGAATGTAACTATGATGTGGGGAATCGGGAACTGTTAGCCATGAAATGGGCATTTGAGGAGTGGAGACATTGGTTGGAGGGAGCTAAGCATCAAGTCGTGGTCCTCACTGACCACAAGAATTTGATTTACCTAGAGTCGGCTAAGTGCTTGAACCCTAGACAGGCTAGGTGGGCCTTGTTTTTTACACGTATTGATTTTGTGGTTTCTTTTCTTCCTGGAACAAAGAATGTCAAGGCTGACGCTCTCTCTAGGAGCTTCTTTGCTGATTCTCCTGTGGTGACCAAGCCTGCTACCATCTTAGGCGAAGGGGTAGTTCTTTCTGCCATCTCGCTCGATTTGAGACGTGCTCTGGAAGAGTTCCAGGAGGACAAACCTGAGCGTTGTCCCAGGGGAAAGTTTTATGTTCCTGACCAGTGGAAGAAGAGGGTGATGTCTGAAGTTCATTGCTCTGCATTGGCTGGTCATCCAGGTATTTTTGGTACTAGAGATCTGGTGAGTTGATCTTTTTGGTGGCCCGCCTTGTCTCGTGATGTCAGGAATTTTGTGCAGTCCTCTGGGACTTGCTCCCGGTCTAAACCTTGTTCTCGCTCTAGTGGGTTGTTGATGCCTTTGCTGGTCCCCAGGAGGCCATGGACCCATATTTCAATGGATTTCATCTCTGATATGCCTGTCTCTCAGAGAATGACTGTTATTTGGGTGATTTGTGATAGGTTCTCTAAGATGGTTCATCTTGTACCACTCCCTAAGATGCCATCTTCCTCTGAGTTGGTGCCCCTGTTTTTGCAACAGGTGGTTCGCTTGCACGGGATTCCTGAGAACATTGTTTCTGACAGAGGAGTTCAGTTTGTGTCTAGATTTTGGAGGACTTTCTGTTCCAAGCTGGGAATTCTGTTGTCCTTCTCCTCTGCTTTTCACCCTCAGACCAATGGGCAGACGGAGAGAACAAACCAGATCTTGGAGTCGTATTTGAGATGTTTTATTTCTGCTGATCAGGATGATTGGGTTTCATTTTTGCCCTTGGCCAAATTTGCTTTAAATAATAGAGCTAGTTCTGCCACTTTGATGTCACCTTTTTTTTTGTAACTTTGGGTTTCATCCTCGATTTTCTTCAGGGCAGGTGAAGCCTTCTGCCTGCCCAGGTGTTGACACTGTGGTGGAGAGAATGCACCAGATCTGGGACCAAGTGGTGGATAAGTTATCTCTCTCCCAGGAAAAGGCCCAGTGGTTTTCCAACCGACATAGGACCATTGGTCCCCAGTTTAAGGTTGGTGATATGGTTTGGTTATCATCAAAAAATATCGCTATGAAGGTGACTTCTCCTAAGTTTAAGCCTAGATTTATTGGACCTTACAAGATTTTGGAGATTATTAATCCGGTCTCTTTTCGTTTGGCTCTTCCTGTCACATTTAAAATCCATAATGTGTTTCATAAGTCCTTGTTGAAGAGGTTTGTTGAACCAGTAGTTCCTGGGGTGGCACCTCCGGACCCTTTATTGGTTGAAGGTAACATGGAATATGAGGTAGAGAAGATACTGTATTCCCGTCTGGCTAGACGGAGACTCCAGTATTTGGTTAAGTGGAAGGGCTATGGTCAGGAGGATAATTCCTGGGTCTCTGCCTCTGATATTCATGCCAAAAGATTGGTGCGTGCCTTTCATCGGGCTCACCCTGATCGCCCTGGTGGCGTGGATGAGGGTTCAGTGACCCCTCCTCAAGGGGGAGGTACTGTTGTGAGTTCATTTTCCCCTTCACCATTGAGGTCTGATGAACTCCCTCTTCTGGTGAAGGAAGGTAGTGAGGCTGATTACCAAACACCTGGGTATGATGATGATGACTGGGTGACGGGAATTGCTGACTGGATATAAGGCAGCCGACGCCCTTCTGCCTTGCTGGTGATCTCTCTGAGGGATTCTAGGAGACCAGTCTGATTCCTGCTCCTCAAAAGCTAAGTTTTCTGCACTGCTTTTTGCATTTGTGTTTTGTTTTGCCTTGTTTTTCTGAATTTCTGCCATTCCCTGCTGGGGTGAGTTGAATTCCTTTTTGCTCTGTCTTCATAAAATACCTGAGTGCTGATATAGTCTTTTTGAAGCCTAGCGTCTTCAGGGCTTTTTTCCCTATCAGCCTGTTGGCCCTTGTTTTGATAGGGTTTTTGGCGGATTACAGACAGCAGCTTTCCTATCCTGTCCTATTTAGTTAGCTTTGGCCCCATCATTTGCTCAGCCTATCTTTATATCTGTGTGTGTTTTTTCATCTTGCTTCACCGTCATTATATGTTGGGGCTGCCTATTGCTTTGGGGTCTGCTCTGGGGCAGTTTAGATTTTCCTTTCTGTCTTTAGGCTATGTAGTTCTCCGGCTGTGGTCGAGGGGTCTAGGGCACCGTAGGAACCCCCCATGGCTACTGCTAGTTGTTGTTGATAGGTTCAGGGGTCTGCAATCCGATAGCTGCCAACTTCTCCGGTTTTCTGGACTTAGCTAGGATTTCTGTTTTTTGCCTCCTACGGTAACTCATTCATAACAGAAAAGTATAAAAGAAACACATCATCACTTCTGTATTTATCACCCACTCCTGGTTTTGGCTTACAGATACTGATGTAAAATACTGAACGTGTGAACGTGGCCTTATACTAATGTAAAATACTGACCAAACACTGAACGTCTGAACATGGCATTATTGTTCTAAGATTTATTAATTAAAATGTATTTTGTTTATGAGACAAACCCCTAAATTTAAAACTTATCCACTTTGCTGCTACTGTAAAATGCTGCATATTTTAAACATGTAAAATTAGCACATAAAATCTGCATCAAATAAGCAGCATGTGAATTCATCCTATAGGCTTTTGTCAGACCAGACACAATGCCAGTTGTCAAGACCATGCTGGGAGGGACAGCTATCACTGTTAGGCCAGGGTCACAGTTGCAAGAAACTCGCACGAGTCTCGTGTCTCAATACCTGGCACTGTCGCCGACACTCGGGACCGGAGTGTGCGGCTGTATGTATTTCTATGCAGCTGAGCGCTTGCGGCAGTGTCGGGTATTGAGACGCGAGACTCGTGTGAGTTTCTCGCAAGTGTGACCCCGGCATTACTATGGAAGTAGCCCCTTTCCATATCTCACAACCAGACATCAATGCAGCACTTAAAGAATTGCAGAAAGTTCATGCAATCATTTTCAGTGCACCCACAATTGTGCATTTCTATGCAGCCTCATTTACCACCGTGGGATATATTTATCTAGATTTTTTATTATTATTTTGAAGGACATTTGAAGGACATTTGTATAATCTCCTTCACTAAAGACATATTTTTGTAATATGTAGCTACATGGTATCTATTTTCGGCTTGTGTAACAGAGCCAAGTAGGGTAATCTTCATGGGCAGTCTAAAATTAAAATATTTATCTTCTACATTTTCAGTGATTAAACATCCTCTGTATTTTTTTTCTGCCACTGGAAGTCTCTGATAAATGATTCCCATCCCAAACAACGATGGGAATCCTTGTGTAGTTTGTCGGCAATATTTTCAGCACAATATCAGCATTTACCGAGTCCTCTAATGAGTGTAAATGATTCCCTGCATTGAGTCTGATTTTCAGCTAATCTCCAACAGATAAATCCTAAATTAAGAACTAGAATTGAAGTTGGTGTATTGTCTAATTAAACATATTAAAGGCTGATGACTGACTATGTGATGCCATCTGTGCAAACTTAGCAGTTCTGATTTGACAAACCCGTGAGAGGCTCCGCTGAGAAAAGTAGACTGTCATTCAAGCTTATCCCGCATATCCCTGCTCCTCAGAAGGAATGCCAGTTTGTTGCTGAAGACAGTTAATCTGACGGAAGTAAATTCAAGTTTTGGCAAAGATGAATGGCAAGATAAAGAGGACAAGCTGCCAAACAAAATGATTTGAAAAAAAAAAATGTGATATGACCTCTCTAGACAACGTCAAGTACACCTTCACTTGTCTCTGTCAATCCAAAGAAACACTAAATATTTTTAGTTACATAAGCATTGCGCTAATTTACCCCGGGGCACCGCAGTCAACACTGAGATAAATTCCTAATCACTAATACGCCATTCAGCGAAATGGCCCAGTTCTGACGGTAAACCCCACACATAAATTATTACACGGAAAAGAAAAAACGAGATAGGAGGAAAAATGCCTCTGCAATAATGTCTCCACATAGGAGAGATCATTATGTCAGCTGTGTGTTGTTATTCATTTTAAACATGACAGGTCTATACCTGGAGGGCAAATTGTTCTTAATAGCCCACTTAGGCAGTCATCAGAAGTCATCACATGTACTGCGAAACTAGCTCAGCGCCGGGCAGACAACCAGCAAGTGCCCTGATATTGTCAATCTATAATTTCTATCAGTTAGCAAATCGCTGCCTGACAGCTAACGGGAGTTGTCGTTGAAAAACAAATAAGCTGCTTGATTTTGGCTATCCATACTTTTGCGCTCAGGATAACCTGCAGGATAAGCCTAAGTGCCCACGATCAGGAATTGTAGCGTTTTGGATGCAGTGTATTTTCGTTCTAATTACCGCACTTGTTTGTCAGTACATGCGGATTTACTGCATGTAATAACATTCTATTGGTCGGAATCCGCAGCGGAAACTAGCTTCTCCTCTACAGAAATTCACATGTTGTGGCTCGTAAACCCGCACCGTTACGCATCATTAAATGGAAGCACAGTTAGAATGGAATTTCTGTAAATCCCATCTACTGGGCTTCTAATGAAGAAAGCAAGGTTGTGGATGGAGTGAAAATACACCACGTCCAAAACCCTGATATTCCTCATCGTGGGTGCGTGGCCTTCAGCAGTCACAACACATCTTCATATACATCTTGTATACTATAAGACTGCAACTGACAAATAGACGAAAACGTGCTCTCTACTACAGGTAGATATATAGAAGACATTCACGGAGAAGTTACACAGAACCTTTAGGCTACGTTTCCACGATGAGCTTTGGGTGAGTTTTTGATGTTGCAGCATTTCTGCACCCAAAGTGTAAAATAGGTTGCTTGCATTTTATTATTGCGTTTTTATCACAGTTTTGACATGGCGTTTTTGTCACTTTTTGGGATGTCATGTTTTAAAGGGAATCTTTCACCAGATTTTTGCCACTAAATCTGAGATCAGCATAATGTAGAGCCAGAGATATGAAATTTAGCAATGTGTCACTTACTGGGCTGCTTGCTGTAGGTTTGATAAAATAATTGTTTTATTAGGAAGAGATTATCAATAGAGAACTAGTAACCCTGCTGCCATGTAGTCCTCCATATTCATGAGCTTTATAAATCCCCTCCCCCACCTCTCATTGGTAATTTTCTGCATATGCACAGGGTACACAGAAAGATGCCAATTAGTGGTGTGGGCAGGGTTAAATGGAGCTCAGCATTCAGAGAAAACTATGATTTTATTAAAACTGGAGCATGCAGTCCAGTGAGGCTAAGTGCACACGTACCGGAACTCTTGCGGAAATTGCGATTTTCCCGTGGAAAAACTAGCATTTTGCAAGCGTATTTAGCTTGCAGAATGCTAGCGTTTTCCAAGCGATCTGTAGCATTGCTTGGAGAACTGATTGACAGGTTGGTCACACTCGTCAAACATAGTTTTTGACGAGTGTGACCAACTTTTTACTACTGAGGCCGCCTATGCAGCATCAGTAGTAAAAGATAGAATGTAAAAAAAAATAAAAAATGGTGTTATTCTTACCTTCCGACGTCCCGCGCATCCATTCCCAGTAATCCTTTGCGAAAATGCCCGCGATGACGTCCGTTCTCGCGGGATCGCGATGTCTCGCGGTAATTCGCGATGACGTCGCGCGAATGACCGCAAGACTTTGCGATCCCGCGAGAACGGACGCCATCGCGGGCATTTTCGCAAAGGCTTACTGGGAACGAGAGCGTGGAGAGAGGCGGGAAGGCTGCGCGGGACATCGGAAGGTGAGAATAACAATATTTTTTATTTTAAATTCTATTTTTTACAGGGATATGGTACCCAAAGCCCGGAGGACAGTCTCCTCTCCTCCGGACCGTGGGTACCATCCGCAATTGTTCTGCTTACTTTCCGCATGGTGTGCACAGCCACATGCAGGAAGTAAGCGGAACAATGCATTCCTATGGGTGTGGGATCGCCGCGTTTCCGCAAATTAATGAGCATGCTGCGTTTTTTACCGCAAAGCGATTCCGCCGCAGTAAAAACCGCAGCATTAGCACAGCATTGCGGAATCCCATAGGAATGCATGGGATGCTTATTTTTTGCGTTTTCGCGGCAAAATCGTGTGGTTAAAACTGCCGCAGAAACGCGAAAAAAACGTCACGTGTGAACTCAGCCTTAGTGACACATTGCTGAAATCAGAGTTTCTGCCCTTACATTATGCTGCTCTCAGGGTAGAAATAACTTTGTGACCGATCCCTTTTAAATAAAGCTGCCTTGTTTTTGATACTTCCTGGTATTTGGCTTTGAGAAAACTTTATTGATACGGTCATGTGCAGATTACATGCATATTTCGGGCAGAAACACACTAAAAGCGAGTATGAATTTTTTACCTGAGGATTTTCCACATCTAATGCAATTCTAATGAGAAATTATTTGTCACAAAAGCATTACAGAGAGCTTTACCATTTCACAAGATGTGAAGGCTGCCACACATCAGTAGCTGCTGATTATCATGTGAGCTCTGGAGATTATGTCATGATTGCTGGGGGAAAGTGCTTGGAGAAGAGGTGCTCTGTGCTTTGAACAGACTGTAAGGGCATATACTGTACACCCGATCAGTAAATGCTGCGGGTTGGACGCTGTGTACTTGTGCAGCGTCCAACCTGCAGCGGCCAGATGTTACAGCATAGTGGATGGGATTTCAAGAAATCCCATGCCCACTATACATGCACGGACGCCGGTGGCTTACCCGCGGAGACGGACATGCGGCGGATCTTTCCAGACTGCAGCATGTCTCTATTTATCTTGCATAGACATGAGTCTCCGCAAAATAAATTTCACCCATACAATGTATTGCACCCAGTGAATCCTCATGGTTCAATAGCTGGCAGTGCTGCCAATTACTGAAAGTCTGCACATACCCTCACAAGAAGTAAGGAGCTGGAGGCCACATGACCACTTGTGACAGTTCAGGAACAAAGCAGAAGTCTGTGATGGAAACTGCAAGAAAGGACATTTCTTCACTTCATTTCAAATAGGCTTTAGAATCTTCTACTAACCTGTGCACCTGGAAAACCTCTCTAACTGCACACAATAACTCAGCAAATAGGAATTCATTAATTCAGGGTACTCTCAGAATTTGATTAATAATGGATCATTCCCATCTATGCCTTTCATAGTTGAGATGGGGAATAACTGCTTTTAGGTCCCTATTTTGGAAAGAGTGCAGCTGCGCTCGGCTGTTTTTGTAGCTCCTCCTCTGTTGGCTGGGACCGATACGGTATTCTCATCTTGGCTACGGAAGGCAGAGATGGGAATAACGATTTCTTATAAAGCGGCTGGTCACTACTAGGACAAATCCTTCTCAATCTGAATGTTTGTCCCCATTAAAATAAATACACTTATGCTCAATTTTCGTGCTGGTGTTGTTCCAGAAGTGTCGTAGCTGCGCTTTCCCAGAGCTCACGTTAGTTTAGGTAACATGAGCTCTGTGCTCAATCAGTGCTGGCATCACTGTCCCCACCTTCAGATGAATAAGTCATCAAGATGAAGTCAGAGCTGTAGCTGGCCGCTCACTTTCTCTTGAATATTTATACATCCAAATTCAGAAACAGTGATGCCATCGCTGTTTGGATGCTGAGCTCACATGAAGTAACCTAACGTGAAGCCCAGGAACGTGAATGCTGACATCACTGGAACAGTGCTGGCACAGGAGGTGAGTATAAGCATTTTTATTTTAATGGGGGCAAACATTCAGGCTATGTGCGCAGAATGCCACGGAAATATAGGCAGCATTTCTGCAACTCCCTGCCATGGGTAAAATGCATGCGAAATTTGCATGCATTTTCCCGCAAAACACAAGTGTTTTGCAAGAGTTTTTACCTTGCAGAATGCTTGCGCTTTTTTATGCTTACCCTCCGTTGTCCCCTAGAGTCGTACCGCCCCTCATTGGCGCTGCCGGCAACTTCCGTTCCCAGGGATGCCTTGCGACAATGACCTCTGATGACATAGTGGTCTCGTGAGACCGCTACCTCATCAGAGGTCATTCGTGCAATGCATCCCTGGGAATGGAAGATGCTGGCAGCGTGGCTGAGAGGCATGAAGGACTCCGTGGGCCAATAGAATGTGAGTATATCCTGATTTTTTATTTTAATTCTTTTTTTTACAGGAATATGGTACCCATGGCATGGAGGAGAGTCTCCTCTCCTCCAGGCGCTGGGTATCATTCACACATGAAGCGCTCACTTTACGCATGGTGGGCAACCCTATGGCGGCGGAATCGCAGCGATTCCGCAGAAATCATGAACATGTTGCGAATTTTACAGCATGGGCACAGCAACTGCGGAATCTCATTGGATTGCATGGGGGTGCGTTTTATTAGCGTTTTTTAAGCGTTTCCACTGCAGCAAAAACATGGCGGAAATGCATAGAAAACGCAACGTGGACACACAGCCTCAGATTGAGAACGGTTTGTCCTAGTTGTGGACAACCCCTTTAATGTGAGGCAAGTACTGGTTCTCCTGAAAATTAGCTCTCTAAGAGCAAAGAAATCTATCTTGCATTACCACCTCAAGACATTGCACTCAAACAGCTCTACTCCTTTAGGGACCGCAAACACTGTGAAGCAGACTATCTGTACATAATCTTCTTAGCATTTACTCCTGATCATGTTGTAAGACTCATCAAAAGTGCAAGATATGGAGATACCTCTACTAGGTAGTACTGGCATGATAGTTTCTTGCTAATTATAACTAATAATCAATAGTAAAAAAAATTTACTTCAATTTATATAATTTTCTTTTGGAAGTGAATAATTTTACCTGTCTAGACAAGTGATTAATCAATGAGGGTCAGAACTCTGGAGGCATTTAAATGATTCAGTGGTGAAGAATCAAAGTCTATGGCACTGATGGTAAAGAGGCAATAGATATATTAGGTTGAAATATTCCAAGTTTACTTTTGGTTATTACTACAAATGGTTCTGATTTTGTTGGAGTCATGTTCTTCATAGATGTCTAAAATCTACAACTTGAACTATGGTTTTTAAATATTGTTTGTGTACATACTGACTGTGAATAAATGAGATGATTTTAGGCTACAATAACATTCATTTCAATAAATCAAGAATAGAATTAGACTTGTTTTAATCTAAGGGTTTTTAGTATTTTTCTGTCATATATACCATGTGCACTGTGGGAAAATTGGTCATCTGTGTGAACTTCAAGATGTTGGCTACATTCCCATAGAGCACTAAAGGTTAACCTAGATGCAGTGTGCACTTTCCAGTAAGGCAAAACGCCTCTGAATCACTCCTTTATTTGACTGAGAACTACTCCCAGGAGATCTTAATAAACTGTCCATTGTGCCTGATGAATTACTGGTACACACCGATTCTCCCATTAGCCCTGGGAGATGCAGGCGAGAACACTCCTTCACTAATAGATGGTCAGGGGATTTGCCCTGGTACAAACTAACCCTGAATTAAGCCTGTCATTTTCTTCTGTGGTGTGAACATTAATGAGGCTATAATCTTTTCTTGTCCGCGCGCTATGAATCAGAGTGCGATGGCTCATCTTACATTTGAGTCCATTGTTTTGATTAGATAATTTTCCTATGCCTTTTCATTTTTTTTTTTAAATTATAGTTTGAATTGGTCTTGAATAAAATCTCCAGTCATTTAATGATTTTGCTCCTATTATAATGTCTGCCAGGATGACAGAGAGAGATGAACAGAAAATGCACTTTATGAATTTTTTGCCACTCCTCATCAGATGAATGCGAGGCTATACTGTATGATCTGTCCTGATCACTGTTATAAGAGTAATGCCTTTGGCTTTAAATTGTCACACGCAAAAAGAGGATCTCCGAGGTGTGGTCTAGAGGTTGGTACGCAACACCTATATTATCCAACAAGACACACCGGAGACACGAGATTTGTTCACACTTTAATTCCTTAAGTGTTCAATGATCTTCCAAAGTATTGGACAATACGTTACAACTGTTCCAACAAGCTTATATCATAAATGTGTCATCTTGGTGATTATAATCCCACATCAATATTATTATGTGTACAGTGCTGTCGTGAGATCAAACACAAGTAATTGCACAGTCTTGTTATGATACTTGTTATGGTTGTGTTTCATTCTTCGGCTCAGTATATCTTATATATTCTTCATATGTTATATGTATATGTCAATATATTCTCTGGAAATATAGTTTATTTTTTAACATACTGACAATGCAGACTATTAATCCAGTGTTCCTTTTCAGGGAGGATGTTGGCCACAAAGGACCTGTATAAGGCTGGTCCTCTCCATATATAAAGAAGTATACAATACATGATACATACACACCATTTTGCACCTACTACATATTCGCTTACTTAACAGGATCGCCATGTTAGACCCCCTTCACACGTCTGTGTTTGCAGTACGTGTGGCATTCGTTTTTTTCACGGATGACACACGCACCCATTATAACCTATGGTTATCTTGACAGGTCCATGTGTTCACACGGAGGCATGTCTTTTTTTTCCATCAGTTCGGATGACAAGTGCCAATACAGTTCTATGGGTCTATAAAAAATCATGCACACCGCACACAGATGGTATCGGTATGCTATCCATGTACTTTCCTTGTTTAACACAGAAAAGAATAGGAAAAGCTATGTAATTTTATTGTTTCTTTATCCATACTGAAAAAACACTGATGACACTCTAATCCAAAACACTGATGACTAGAGATGAGCGACTTTGCCTTTTTTCGGGTGGAGTCGGGTTTCACGAAACCCGACTTTTGCAAAAGTCGGGTCAAACGAAATCGGCCGATTATCGTGAAAAGTCGAAGGCCGACTGAAACACGAAACCCAATGCAAGTCAATAGGGAAGAAAAGTCGGCAGTGAGTGGAGGACAGAAAACACACCTACAGTGCCCATTTTAATGCCAAAAACATAAATTCTTATTCCTTAAGCTTGTCAACCTTAGTTTACTTTATAATAATAGTTAGGCATTGAAAACTGGGGGTTATTTGGCTAAAGTTGTTGGGGGGGTAGTGCTTGCTCCAGATTTTCGTGGGTCCAGGGCCAACGAGTGTCACTGGGCTCCTTTAACACATGACACAATTCATGATCCTTTGATACGGCAGAGAACTGGCAGTACAGTACAATGAAAAACTTCAATTCTTACATCACATGACTGATATCCATTTTAAATTCTCCAATAGCTCCAAAAACGGACAGTATATTCCTCCATATAGTATTATGGCCACCGCATAGTGCGCTGTACAGAGTAATGAGGCCCATATATTTCTCCATACAGAATCATTGGTCCCATATAATGTTCGATACAGTATATGATGAGCTCCACATAATGCTTCAGTATATGTTGTTCACCATGGATGAAGCTCCAGTGTCTTATGGGCCCAAATAATGCTCCATATATAATGGGCCCCATTTCTAATGCTGCAGTGTATAATGAGCCCTGTAAATGCTGCTCCAGTGACTGATGTCCACCTTTTGAATGCTTCAGTGTATGGTGGGCCCCAGATATCATTCTCCAGAGTATCGTGCTCCCCAAAAATTGCTCCCAACCTTTAAAACAATTAAATAAGTCTCCTCGTTAGGGAATTCCTGTACACTGGACTCCTCGTCGTCCCCATCTTCCATCTGTCTGCACTTGGACTGTTTAGGCACAGGGCGTACAGATGAGATGTCATCACGCTCTTTGACCAGAATGTCACTGTCAGGAAAAGTGTTTGGTTTCCGGGAGCAGTATGGTCGCAAAGCTGAACCTTAAAGGAATGTCCAGAAGGGCACCACCAGGAGTGGAGACTGCGGCTTAATTGGACTCAACACGGGCAACCTCAACCATGCCATCCACAAAAAAGCTGCACAGATTGCAAGCTTAATTATGTTAATGAACATGACTCAGGCATGCCCCCGCGGTCCGCGCCCAGCTTACTAGAGGGACACGCGAGGCTCTGGCACGCGAGATCGGCCAATAACAGGTCTGTCATGCCCTTACATGTCCGGGGCTGCACGCGTGCTACAATGAAAGGACCAGCGTGTATCGCTTACAGGTGCGGATAACACGCTGAACCCCGTTAGTGATGGGGATCTGGGATTACAATTCTTCCCCGCGAACAAGCATTTCCCAGTAAGTGCAGGTCAACCGTAATTCCGGAATTAGGCCAAAATGGCATTCTAGAAAGAATGTGAAAAAATGAAGTGTCCAAACCACAGGTGCTGTAGCTTGCTTAACAGCTGGGCTCCTCTGCTGAGTAGCACACAGTTCTTACATAAACAGGCGGCATAGCTTGGTCCACGGGTGGCCAACTCTGCTGAGTAGCATACACAGTTACTAGGCCCAAAATATTAAGTGGTGTAAATGCAGTCAAAAACTGGTTCTTTCATAAACAGGCAGCATAGCTCGGTTCACGGGTGGGCTCCTCTGCTGAGTAGCAGACACAGTTACTAGGCCCAAAAGGATTTTCAGGACAATATGCGGTAAAAAATTATTAGAAACACACACAGTGTAGCTCCTTCACAGGTGTATTACACCGCTGGCTACCAGACACCGCTACTATGCCCTAAAACTGTCTATTATCATTGAAAACCATTATTAATGTGAAAAAAAGATACACTTTTGTTTAACGAAGCGCTCTCGAACGGTAACTCGAACAGCCGAGTTTTAATCAAAGTGTTGTAGTTCAACGAACGGATCTAACACCGCCCAAAACAGCTAGAATTTGAACTTGGCCAACAGTTCCACTCAAACACCACTCATCTGTAATCAGGGGGCAGACTCAGATGGTCTCAGGCACAGTATGGATTCGACAAGATTGCAGAAAGGTGAGAAAAGGTACAGTACCACCAGATAGCAGGTATATACTGTATAGCATAGTTTAAACATTTAAAATCTCCGTGTTTATTTCCAGAGTCCGACAAAGACACTCACAGCCGCAGAATGGATTAGACAACAATCTAAAAAGTAGAAAAAAGGAAATATTTTTGAAGCGTACACCAGTATACACTGTTGGGGTATTTTTAAATCTTCATATATATTTCTGTCTCAGTAAGACAGTCCAGGCTCTCCGCAAGAGGAAACAAGATGGATAAAAGTACAGACCTAAAGTCGAGCGATTGCAGAAATTTAGGAATTCAGAGGAAAAACTCCTGGGAGAATTCTCAGAGGCGATGCTGACCCTCAATTACTTTGTGTGTGGAGACAGCGAAAACAGTTCTTTGTGAAGAAAGGGTTGCTGTATCACAGTACCGTTGATCCCATCACCGTTACTCATCTCCATCAAATTTTGATCACAGGGAGAGATGTAGACATGGTCCTCACTGCCTATCATGATCTGTCAGGTAACTTTGGAGTGCAAAAGACAGAAGCCACAGGCTGTAGGCGATTCTATTGGATTGGCATGAGAGGGCACATTTAAAAATGTGGGCAGGAATGTCACACGTCTGTGAGTAGGAAAACTGTGAAAGCTGATGATAAACCACCACTGCATCTCATTGTGAGTCGACGTCCATATGAAATGGAAGCCATTCATCATCTGAAGCTAGAGCCCGGCCAGCAGGACAGGGCATAGCTACATCTTAACCATCATCTATCAGTTCACCAAATTTGTAGTGGCAGTCCCAGGGAAGGATTTGACAGCCCAGACTTCACAGCGGAGGAGCAGGGAGAGGTAAATATTGGAAATGCTGGGGCCCTGCCCAAGCAAGGGGGGCTCACTCGTGGGCATCGGTACTGGCACTGGGCCCCTCATAGTATGCTGGTGTGTCTGATGGTGGGTGTGCACCCCCACCGACAGAGACACTTGATTGCACTATGAGGGACCCTGTGCCAGTGCCGACATCCAATAGTCGGCCCACCCACCTGTCCAGGGCAATGGCACTTGCACGGGTGCGTGCGCTAGTTGGTGACCCTGGCCATTGGGGGGCAGCCCAGTTAGGGAGGTTTAAAAAATGGCTTATGTTGATGTTGGACATTCAGCAGCTGCAAATGGAGGAATTGGAGAAGTCCAAGGAAGAGGAGGACAAAAGCGAGGCAGTTTTCTGGCAACCTATGTGTCATCAGGGGAAGGAGGGACAAAATCCTTTGAAACCCATGCATGGTTAATTTTAATGAAGGTCAGATCATCAACATTTTGGGTCGACAGTTGGGTCCTTTTTTCAGTCAGGATTGAGCCAGCAGCACTGAAGACTCTTTGCAATAGCACACTAGCAGCAGGGCAAGCGAGCTCCTGTAAGGCATATTGTGCCAATTCAGGCCAGGCGTCCAGTTTAGAGGCCCAATAGTCAAAGGGGAATGACCTGTGAGGGAGAACATCGATATGGGATGAGAAGTAGTTTGTAACCATAGTTGACAACTGCTGTCTCCTGTCACTTTCAATCGATGCAGTATTACCAGTCATGTGAGCGGGACTTGAAAAATCAGTCCACAACATGGTCATGAAACCCCTGTCTCCAACGCCACTTCTGAAGTGTGCACCACGAACACCTCTTGCATGTTGCCCCCTACGGCTCGTTGAAGAACCATCACCGCTGCTGTGTGCTGGGAATGCCTCAAACAAACAGTTTACCAGAGTTGCTTGTTTGTTAGCCAATATTAGGTCAAGGTTCTCCTGTGCCATGATGTTTTGGAATTTGCTTTTATAGCGTGGATCCAGGATGCTGGCCAACCAGTAGTTGTCATCGTTCATCATTTTTGGCAATGCGGGGGTCCCTTTTTAGGATCTGCAAGGCATAATCTGTCATGTGGGCCAATGTTCCATGTGTCAATGATGCACTGCGAGTGCTGGGTGGAGGAGCACTTTCTGGCAAATCAACATCCCTCCAGTCATGCACAAACCCTGTACCAGACCTTGCCACACCAACATTTTCTCTTGCTCCACGAGAAGCATCCTCCTCCCCTAAATAATCATCCCCATCATCATCCTCCTCCTCCTCTTCCTCCACCTCATTCAGGAGAGGTCCCAGAGCAGTCAATGGATGACTGTCATCAAGGCTTCCCTCCTCCTCTTCCTCATCCTCCTCGGCTGCAGACGCCTGATCCTTAATGTGCGTCAAAGTATGCATGTGCATATGCATAAGTGGGATGCTCATGCTTATGATGGCATCATCTGCGCTTACCAGTCGTGTGCATTCCTCAAAACACTGAAGGACTTTACAGATGTCTTTCAGCTTCGACCGCTGCACACCCGACAACTCCATGTCTGCCCTCAAAGTGCTTGGCCGTGTATCCTCCCACAAATGCATTACAGCCTGCCTCTGTTCGCACAGCCTCTCAACCATGTGCAGGGTGGAGTTCCACCTTGTTGCACCGTCGATAATTAGGCGGTGCTTGGGAAGTTGGAGCAATCGCTGCAGCTTCTGCATACGACTGGAGTGTACGGGCGACCAGCGGATGTGCGAGCACAGTCTTCGTACCTTCTGGAGCAGGCATGTTAACTCCGGATAATTATTGAGGAAGCACTGCACCACCAGGTTCAAGGTGTGAGCCAGGCAAGGTAAGTGTCGGAGTTTAGAAAGGGCTATGGCTGCCACAAAATTCCTGCCGTTATCACTAACTACCTTGCCTGCTTCAAGATGTAGACTGCCCAGCCATGACTCAGTTTGTCACTGCAAGTAGTCGGCCAGTACCTCCTCGGTTTGTCTGTTGTCTCCCAAAAGCATCATCTTCAACACAGCCTGCTGACGCTTACCACTAACTGTTCGATAGTGGGACACCGAGTGTGCAACACTGGCAGCTGCGGATGGAGTGCTCGTGCGACTGCGCTCTGTGGATGAGCTTTCGCTTCTGGAGGAGGAGGAGGGTCGAACAGCTACACCCAACTGTTTCCTACACCGTGGGCTAGGCAGCACTGTCCCACCGCCGCTGTCCCCTGCGGACCCTGCATCCACCACATTAACCCAGTGCGCAGTGATGGACACGTAATGGCCCTGGCCATGCCTACTGGACCATGCATCTGTTGTGAGGTGCACCTTTCCACTCAATGATTGCTTGAGTGCATAGACAATGTGGTCTTTCACATGAAGGTGGAGGGCTGGGATGGCTTTGTGAGAAAAGAAGTGCCGACTGGGTAGGTCATAGCGTGGTACTGCGTAGGCCATGGGTTCGCGGAAAGCTTCACTTTCAGCCAACCGGTAGGGCATCTTCTCTAATGAGATTAGTTTGGCAATGTGGGCGTTCAAACCCAGTGTACGTGGATGAGAGGATGAATACTTTCTTGTCCTACTCATAGTCTCTGGTAGGGTGAGCTGGACTTGAGAGCTGCATATGGTGGAACTAGCGGTGGACATGGCGGACTGAGAGAGGGTTGATGATGGTGATGGAGTTGGTGTTCTTTCTGATGGCCTAGATTCAGTCTTTCGTAGCAATAACATTGTGATTCCCTGACTGCTTTGGCCTTGCGACGACACCTCAACTTTTGCTGCTGGTGGTGTGCTAACCGGTGGGCTTACAGTGGGTAAACGATGTAGCGTTGCTGACTACCTTCATTGGGAGCAGTTGCACATGTGGTACGTGAGGTTTGGTAGTCCGTCCATGCTTGCAATTGCATGGTGGTTAAATGTCTAAGCATGCAACTGGTATTCAAATTTCTCAGATTTTTCCCTCGGCTAAAGGTCTTTGCGCAGATAACCTTTGCCTGATCATTAGGATTTTGTTCAAAAATGTGCCACACTGCACTCTTCCTACTATTGAAGACATTTTGAGGCCTTGCACGCTGTGCTAATTTGACCGTCTGGCCTAGCTGTCCTGCAACTCTTTTGGTTTTTGTAACCCATGTTTGGACTGCTGTTGCGATGTCGATGCCTGCTGCGGATTCTCCTCCTCCTCTTCTGAGCTATTGGCAGCAGCACCCTCTTCCCCCAATGGATGCCAATCTGGGTCAACAACTGGGTCATCCATCATCTCCTCTTCAATGTCATGTGCACCTTCCTCTGTGTCACCATGTAAGGTGGTATAGTATGCGGGAAGGGGCACCTGAGTTTCATCAGGGTCAGATTCTGGCTCCGTACACTGCGAGGACAATGTAATGCTCTGAGTGAATGTACCAGCAGATAAATCTAGCAGTGGCTGTGCATCAGTGCACTCCATGTCAGATTCTTCTTGGACTGGGTAATTCACAATTTGACTTGATAACCCAGGCATGGTATGTGAAAAGAGCTCCATGGAGTAATCTGTAGTGTGGCTTGCTGCATCCTTTACTTTTGGTAGGGGTGAAGGACACAAGGAAAGGTGTGGTTCCTGACCATGAGCCTCCAATGACGACTCAGTGCTTTTATTTTTTGACAGTTCAGAAGAGGAGGTGATAGAGCTGGAGGCTGTGTCAGCAATGTAAGCCAAAACTTGTTCCTGAAGCTCCGGCTTTAAAAGCGGTTTACCTACTCCCAGAAAAGGGAGCCTTCGAGGCCTTGTGGAGCCAGACGATGATGCAGGCTCAACTCCTCCTGCATTAGGTGCTATTGTGCTTTTGCCACTACCAGCAGATCCACCACCAACACCATCATTACCAGCTGGCAACCCCCGCCCACTTCCACGGCCTCTTCCAACACACTTCCTCATTTTTGGGAAAATGTACCCAAAATACCACCAGCAATATGGTACTGTAAAACAAGGTACTGCAGGACTGCTGCACACAAAAGTGTCGAAAAATTAACGCTTGGTAACTGGGCAAAAAAGAGGCTGAAAAGTATTTTTGCTTTTAAAAAAGCAGTTTGCACAGCAGTGTGAAAACAGCAATGCAGCTATCAGTGAGCCTTATAAGGCAGCCTAATAACCAACAGAGTTGATGCCCCAAAATATAGCCTCCCCTTGCACTGCACACTAACTGGTGTGTTGTATAGGCAAAATTGCTAGCAGCAGAAGCAATTTTTTGTATTTTCTTCCCTGCCTAATGCTCTCCCTACAGAATCAGCAGCAGCTCTCCCTATTCTGAGATCAGCAGAAGTAAGATGGTGGTCGGCGTGCATGCCCTTTTATAGCCCCTGTGACACCACACAAAGCAAGCCAATCACTTGCATGCCCTTCTCAAAGATGGTGGTGACCGCTGCCTATGTCATCGCGTTGCCCACAGTATGCGTCCTCCATCATTGGCTAAAAAAGGGCGCTGGAAGCATCTTTTGAAACACGACTTTGGCGCTCTGGTCACCGACCTCGTGGCCGACCTCACGTTATGGTCGGGTTTCGCTTCATGAAACCCGACTTTTGCAAAAGTCGGCGACTTTTGAAATTGACCGACCCGTTTCGCTCAACTCTACTGATGACATCAATACTGTTTTTTCCTGTAAAGGTCTTGTACGGACGTGTGAAGGGGGCCTAATGCTGTATTTCCTTTTGATACCATTCCAATTTTTGCATAAATGCTCATTTACTCTGGGTAATTATTAACACAATTAGTTATCCCCCCATCATCATGATAATAATTAGTATAGTATCATTTATTAGTAAGTGTAAAGATGCCTGAGAGGAGATCTCATTTACATGTATAAATATTTGAGTGGCCAGAACAAAGGACTGGCACATGACTTATTTCTTCCAAGGACCATACTGAGGACCCAGGGCAGGGGCACTCATTAAGGTTGGAGGAAAGGAGATTCCGGCAGCTAAATAGGAAAGGGTTCTTTACAGTTAGAGCAGTCAGAATGTGGAATGTCCGAACACAAGAGGTAGTAATGGCAGACACTATAACAGATTTTAAAAAAGGGATGGATGATTTCCTCTATACACAAACAATGGGGGTTATAGATAATT